>NW_027507748.1:446627182-446648411 GCF_037356315.1 Lithobates pipiens | reverse complement strand
CTTATGTATTCTGAATGGGAACATCCGGATAAACAAAAATATTATTATTCTCCTAAGAAGAAATTCTCCACACTTTATCCTATGGGAGAGGATTTCTATAAGAAATTGGGGGGGGGTTGTTCCAGCAATTGTGGCTGCTATTGCCTCAGTAAACAAGAGTCTGACGTGTCCGGTGGATAATGCGTTATTGGTAAAGGATCCAAAGATAAAAAGTTGGAACTTCTTTCCAAAAGCAATATGTCTTTAGCAAGTTGAGTAGCGCAGCCGATTCTTGCGGCAATTGATGTATCTCAGTCCATTAAGGAACAGTTGTGTGGAGATACTTAAGATTCTGCCTGATCAGCAGGCCCAGCAATGGGCTGGTGTATCAGACGCACTATGTTTCACTGTAGATGCTATGAAAGATTCTATCATTCAAGCCTCACAGCTTATGCTTAGACTAGTGCATTCTCACAGAATTTCTGTGGCTGAAAAATTGGTCAGCCGAAGCAGTGTAAAAAAAACTCTTGGCCAGTTTCCCCTTTCATGTGCACGGCTATTTGGAGACTATCTGGATAAATACATCCAAAGGATCTCTAATGGGAAAAACTTGCCAGTAAAGAAGTTAAAACATTTCTCCTTTTTTTAAGCGTGCTTCCTCACCTGTGTCAGGGGCATCAACCTCTAGGCAGTCTCGACGGCCTCAACTGTCAGGTTCAAGGGGAAGACCCCAAGGGCAGCACCAGGGTCAAAATATCTTGGGCAGAAAGCCCACAAAGCAGAATGCTAAAGCCTCCTTTCATGAAGAGGCACCCCCACTCGCTTGGGTGAGGGGAAGGCTCCTGCAGTTTTCAAAGATCTGGCAGGAACAATGCCAAGACAGATGGGTGGCTTCTTTCAGTTTCTCTAGGTTACAAACTAGAGTTCAGAGAATTTTCCGGCTCCTCGTTTGGAAATATCAAATGTTCCCAGGGATCCAGAGAAAAGGTCTTTCTAGCTCTGGATCATCTATTATCCAGTTGGTGATATCAGAGGTTCCCTTAGAGGAACAGTGCACAGGTTTTTATTCAAACCTTTTCATGGTTCCAAAACCAAACTGAGAGTTAAGACCCATTCTAGATCTCAAAGATCTGAATCGGCACTTAAATATCCGATCCTTTCGCATGGAGTCAATCTGATCGGTTGTTTCCATCCTGCAAGGAGGGGAATTTTTGGCTTCAATCGATATCAAAGATTCATATCTCCACGTGCCAATATTTCCCGCTCACCAGAAATTTCTGCGCTTCAAGATAGAAAATCATAATTTTCAGTTTGTGGCCCTGCCATTCGGTCTAGCCACAGCACCACATGTGTTCTCAAAATTCTGGCACCTCCTTTAGCCAGATTAAGGGCTCAAGACAAGGTCCTAGCCTAATTAGACAATCTGCTTTTAACCGCTTCCCGACCAGCGCACGACGATGTACGTCGACAGAATGGCACGGGCAGGCATATTGGCGTACATGTACGTCCAATATTCGTTGCCGCCTTGCCATCGGGAGCGCGCCGCCGGCGGCGCGCTCCCGCGCTGGTCGGGACCCCCGTGAGGCCGGTCGTGGGACCCGCGGACTCGATCGCCGCGGGCATCCCCGCGATCGTCTCACGGAGCGGCCGAATGGAGGAAATGCTGTATAAACAACATTTTTCCATTCTGCCTAGCAACTAGTGACGCTGATCTCTGCTCCATGTGATTGGAGCAGAGATCAGTGTACACTAAATGAAAGCCAACCCCCCCCACAGTTAGTAACACACCCTAGGAAACACTTAACCCCTACACTGCCACCCACTGGTTATCCCTTTCACTGCCAGTGTCATTTACACAGGAATCACTGCATTATATTAGCAGTGATTACTGTATAAATGACAATGGTCCCAAAAATGTGTCAAAAATGTCCGATGGGTCCCCCACAATGTCGCAGTCACAATAAAAATCGCAGACTCGCCGCCATTACTAGTTAAAAAAATATTAATATAATAATAATAAAAATGCTATAAAACTATCCCTATTTTGTAAACCGCTATAACTTTTGCGCAAACCAATCATAATCGCTTATTGCGATTTTTTTTTTTTTTTTTTTTACCAAAAATATGTAGAAGAATATGTATCGGCCTAAACTGAGGGAAAAAGTTTTTTTTATATATTTTTTGGGGGATATTTATTATTACAAAAAGTAAAAAATAATGCGTTTTTTTTTCAAAAATTATCGCTCTATTTTTGTTTATAGCGCAAAAAATAAAAACCGCAGGGGTGATCAAATACCACCAAAAAGCTCTATTTGTGGGAAAAAAAGGACGTTAATTTTGTTGGGAGCCACCTCGCACGACCGTGCAATTGTCAGTTAAAGCGACGCAGTGCCGAATCGCAAAAAGTGGTCTGGTCTTTGACCAGCAAATTGGTCCGGTCTGAAAGTGGTTAATAGATCATTCAGTCTCGGGTCTGTACCAGAGCTGATCACAGCTGTAAACTTACCTGGAATCTCTGGGTTGGATACTCAACCTGGAAAAATCCTCCTTTTAAAACCATCAAGGAGATTACAGTACTTGGGGCTGGTCATAGATACTGTACAGAAGAAGGTATTCTTACCCCAGACAATCAGTTCCATTATAGGACTAATTCAACTTCTCAAAACAAAGCAAAATCCTTTCATTCGATTGTGCATGAGATTGTTAGGGAAAATGGAGACCTCCTTTCGAGGCCGTCCCTTATGCGCAGTTTCACTCAAGACTGCTACAATACACCATCCTGTCCGCCTGGAACAAAAATATTCAGGCTTTGGATTTTCAATACGCTTGGCTCCCTACGTACGTCAGAGCCTAAATTGGGGGTTGATATCCAGCAACCTCCTAAAGGGGAAATCTTTTCTTCCAGTATCCTGGAAAGTGGTGACAACAGATGCCAGCCTTTTAGGCTGGGGAGCAGTCCTGGAAGAAGATTCTGTCCAGAGGAGATGGTCCAAAGTCGAAAGGACCTTGCCTATCAACATTTTGGATATTCGGGCTTTACGTCTGGCCCTAGGATCTTGGACGGTCAGACTATGAGATTGTCCTGTCAGTATTCAACCTGATAATACCACCCAGCCCAAAAAGAGTTGAATCATGTTCTAGCTTAGGCAGAACACAGCATTCCTTGCCCATCTGTGGGCAGACTACATGAGCTGCCAACAATTATTTCTGGGGGAAGCGTCTCTTCACCCCAACCTCTTCCTAGCGATATGTCAGAAATCGGGTATTCCAGGTGTGGACCTATATACGTCAAGATTCAACAACGAGGTTGACAACTTTGTGTCAAGAACGAGGGATCCGCTAGCATGCGGAACAGAAGCATTAGTCTTCCCATGGGATCAGTTTTCACTGATGCTATGCATCTCCTCCAGTTCTGCTACTTCCGCGTCTTCTCCGCAGGATCAAACAGGAACGAAAGGAGGCGATTCTGGTGGCCCAGAAGATCTTGGTTTGCCGAGATCCTAAAGATGGCGGTAGGAGTCCCTTGGACTCTGCTATTATGGCCAGACCTTCTTGCACAAGGTCCCGGTATTCCATCCTACCTTACAGATGCTAAAATTTAATGGTTTGTCTATTGAAACTCACATTCTAAACGATTGTGGGTTATCTCCTTCAGTGGTGTCTACTTTGATTAATGCCAGGATGGCGGCTTCCAGAATAATTTACTATAGAGTCTGGAAGGCATATGTTTCTTAGTGTGGATCCAGGTGTGTGGCACCCCAGGAAGTATGTCATAGGTAGGATACTTGATTTCCTACAAATGGGATTAGAAATGAAGCTGACCTTGAGTACTATCAAGGGCCAGATCTCGGCCTTGTCAGTGTTTCTTTCAATGGCCTCTTGCTTCCCACTCTCTGGTTTGTAGCTTTATACAGGGGGGTAACACAGGTCAATCCCCCATCAAGGCACCTCTAAATCCTTGGGATCTAAATTTTGGGTATTATTGGCTTTGCACAGTCAGCCTTTTGAGCCTTTGCAGGAAATTCCCTTGGTTCTTTTGACAAGAGAGAACTCTTTTTGGTTGCCATTTTTTTCTTGCTAGAAGAGTATCAGAACTAGTGGCTCTAGCTTGTAAAGAGCCATATTTGATCATGCATAAGGATAAGGTGGATTTGCGTCCCTGATCCTGAATTCCTACCAAAAAGTAGTGACAGGTTTTCATTTAAACCAGGATATTATTTTTCCTTCCTTCCTTGATCTCCATGATCTGTTTCTAGCAAAAAAAAGTTTAACTTGTAAACAACAAATTTCAAAAAGCGGCTCGGTCCTTATTTGATTAAACCATAAAGAACATAAAATAATGGTACTAAATTTGTGACTTTTGCTGCTCCCTTTTATTGTATTATTCATAGATGAGATTACTATAAAAACATACACAGGATACCTTACATTTACTGTCTTCCTATTTTTGCATCCTGTTTTGCCATTTCAAAATAACAAAATAATCAAATGCTTCAGTTTTCACATGTAAACTAATCATTTATTTTGTTTGCCTTCAATTTACTGCTGAATCTAATTTGTAAAGGTATGTCACATAAATTCTATTGCAATCAATTTGTTTTTCAGTTCACCTCCTTGGTTCTACATGGCCACTTGAAAAGATCTCTCTGTTGGGCCCACTCGTGAGCAATACACTCTCTCTCTCAATCCCCTTTGGATATCCGGGTACCAACTCTTTGTTATTGCATGGTGGACAGAGATGGTTAATGAGGCTTTGTGGCACTGAGGGGGTATCTTAGTGACCTTGTTGGATCGAGGACATGATCTAGCGTAACGCTGTAACATGTGGTTGCATTTTATAGGGTCTTGTTAAGGGGTGGGGGTGCAAAACCTGCTAGAAAGAATTCAAATGCACCAGTCAATGCATTCTAAATGTTCTCCAAACTGATGCCCGTGACTCGGTGTGCATAAAATGGTGTACAAGACCGCAAACTTGCATTGCCTTGCTTCCGAACAAATGGAAGTAAGAGGGGAAAAGGTTCAGGAGCTCATGGAGGACATGGGTAGAGAAATGCAGTAGGAAACATTTTATAACATAGAAAAAAAACATAGAAATAGATCTGGACATTGGAGGAGATGCAGTTGCACATAGGCGAGGTCATATCTGTGGTTTCTGCTCCTGTACAGATACTCTTTTGTATAAAGACTAATGCTAGCCATACCTGGTTAGATAGTGCTATGAACCCATCATTTATGTAATGAATTTTTCTTCAACTACCATATTGGACCCCTTTCACACTGCACGTTTTTCAGGCGCTTTAGCGTTAAAAAAAAAAAAAAAAAAAAAAAAAAAAAAACCCGCCTGAAAGAACCTCATCTGCAACCCCCAATGTGAAAGCCTGAGTGCTTTCACACTGAGACACCTTTCACACTGGGGCGTTTTTCAGGTGCTTTAGTATTGAGCAGCGCTGCAAAGAAGCTGCTTACAGGACTTTTTTTTTTTTTTTATTTTTTTTTTGACACCCTGCCAGAAAGCACTCGGGTTTTCACATTTGGGATTGCAGATGAGGCTTCTTTCAGGAGCTTTACAGGCGCTTTTTTTTTTTTTTTTTTTTTTTTTTTTTTAAGGCTTAAGTGCCTGAAAACGCCCCGGTGTGAAAGGGGTCTAAATGTATGGAAGTTACTATACCAGTGTATAGAGATGCAGTAATCCATTTTCAATCTTGTACAGTACAAACGTTTGGGGTGGGGTGTTTTTACCTGACTGAGGACCAGAACAATAGTTCCAAGAGATTTTTAATCCAGAGCCTTTAGATTTTCTCCACTCCTGCAGTCAAAAATGAGCATTGGTTTGTCTCCATTGCAGTGGCGGCTAGTCGAGACATCAAAGCCCAGCACTTACCCCATCTAGGAAGGGGGTGGGCAGCATGTCTGGGAGCTTTCTTTCCTCCTCCTGTGGTGTGGACCACAGTGGCTTCCACCGTTCCCCCTCCTCCCTCCTCCTCTGCTTTTCTAACACACCTGGGTGGGCTCCGAGCGCAATGCTCTGCACCACAAATCCACCCTATTTGCTTATGGCTCTAATTGGGTGCTTTTAAAAAAACAAAACACCCTTACCGCTGTAATTTATGCTCTTGGCATCCTGAAGGGGATGCTATGCATGAATCTATCCATTACCCATATAGGGGGTGGTGTAGATGAGGGGCGGCGCCCTTAATGGGAGAGCCACCCCTGTGTGTGTGTGTGTGTGTGTGTGTGTGTGTGTTTTTTTTTTTCTAAACAAGGATGCTGTACAGAACAGGTGCTTGTGATCATGGATACTGAAACTTGATTTGGTGAAACTTGTATTACTAGAAAGGCTCAACAGCTGTATATACTTTGTCTGCAGTTAAGGAAGTTGGCACCACTGTTACACACATTTTGGCATGCTTTTTCTGTTACATTGCTAAACTGATTTGAAATATGGAAAATATATTTTTGTAACTTTTTAATAACTTGCTGTTTAATGAAAAGTTAATGTAATGTCTTCAGAGTTAATCATGAGATCATGTTGCTATTTGAGATGCAGTTCACTATCAAACATTACGTTTTAGCATTTTGGCTGGTGACATCTAAATACACAAATGACTACAATAGGCAACCTTTACATGCGCCCCCTACCGCCCCCCCCCCCCCCCCCCCCCCCCCCCAATGTTTCATTGAGTCTGCATGCACATTGACATCAGTTTTAATGCACATTTTCTGCAGATAGACATCACAATCTGTGTCATCACCATTTACTGCCTTGTTCGCACCACAGTGCTGATGTCATGTCGGGGGGAAAAAAAGATTTTCTTAAACGCGTTGGGTTCTTTTTCTACCTCTATTGCCAAATTATTATTATTCATTTTTTTTTTTTTTTTTTTTTTTGTGGGGCTCTAGGGGTATATCTGTATACGTTGTATCCAGCACTCACCAGTATTTCTCTACTCGTACAGCAATATTTGTTTTTATGAAACTATATTTTAGGTTTTGTTACTATAAAGATCCTTTATGATGACATTTTAATAGTTGTGTTGGGTTGCCTTTTTAGAGTCCCATTGTTGGAGGATCATTTCTACATTTATTTGCATGTGATACTAGTGTTGTGGTCTGAATAGTACACATAGAGAATAATAATTGTCTTTGTGCCCTTGCACAACAAGTTCAGAAAAACTTGCGTCTCGGCGTGTGTGTGTGTACGAGGTCTAACGAACTCCAGGAATTCAGCAACTTTGTAAAAAGTGCAGGCATACTATGCATATTAAAAGTGCATGCCGTCTCGCTTGACTTCTTCCTTCTTTCTTCTTTCTTCTTTCTACGTATTATGCGCCAGGAAGACAACTTCCAGAGCTCTGACGCTAGAGGCTCTAATCTCGGCTCCTTCAAGTTTTTAGAGTTAGACTGCTTTCACACCACACCGCTGATAGTGGCGGCGGTAAAACGCCGCTATGTTTAGCGGCGTTTTACCGCCGGAATTGCGGCGGATTTCGGCCGCTAGCGGGGCGCTTTTACCCCCCGCTAGCGGCCGCGAAAGGGTTAAACCGCCGGCAATACGCCGCAATAGCGGCGTTTTGCCGGCGGCAATACAGCGCTGCCCCATTGATTTCAATGGGCAGCAGCGGTGGAGGAGCGGTAAACACACCGCTCCTTCACCGCTCCAAAGAAGCTGCTGGCAGGACTTTTTTCTGACGTCCTGCCCAGCGCACCGCTGTAGTGTGAAAGCCCTCAGGGCTTTCACACTACAGACAATGGTGCAGCTTCTTTAGGGCGTTTTTCAGGCGCTATTTCTAACGCTATAGCGCCTGAAAAACGCCTGGTGTGAAAGGGGTCTTAATGCAGCTGCTATACATGTTCCTCCTGCCCAATCACAGAAGCCTTTGTGTTTATGTGAACTCATTCAAAAAATTACAAACGCTTCTGTGAATGGGCCCAGAGGGGTGGATATAGCTGCTCTGTGTACCTTTCTCCTCCTGAGGCCCAAGTATAATTCCCAGCAGAGTAATAAAAAGCTCTCAGATATAGAGATCAGTCCAGGAGATGTCGTGCAGCTCCTTCGACTTAACTCGTAGTGTGCCTTCACATTTTACAAAGTAGCTGAATTTCTGGAATTCAGCTTTAAATAAAGAAACGTATACATGTGCCATAGTTTTTAGAACACTAAAATTGGTTGCAGCTTTTTCTAGTGACTCGTATTCAGGCTTACAGGCAGACTTTACCAAAACACCCGTGTAAAAGGAGCCTTACATTGCCTTGATGAAGGGAGCCACTATGCTTTGGAAACATTGTATTAAACTGTGACTTATGCAGACATGCACGAATAAATGCAAGAATGTTTGAGAAAATTGTGCTTGTAACAGCTCCTTCTAAATAAAAAAAAAAAGACACAAAATCGTACTTTCTTTATTAAGACTCAGTGTTTGTACTACTGTGTTTTCTTTAGGAGTGAGCGAAAGTATGTGGAAAGATACTGGAAAGAAGTACAAGTTGGTGATTTTATCCAGCTACGCTGCAATGAGATCATCCCTGCTGATATACTGCTGCTCTCCTCCAGTGACCCTGACGGGCTATGTCACATAGAAACTGCCAATCTGGATGGAGAAACCAATTTGAAACAAAGACAAGTAGTGAAGAAATTCTCTGAGCTGGTAAGCATAGACTGTTTTGAGGACCGTAGATTTAAGTGATTGTGAAGGCTCTTTGGTGTGTGTGTGGGGGGGGATTAGTGTGGTGATAAATAAATAACATGTTATACTTACCACCTCTGTACAGTTGGTTTTGCACAGAGCAGCCCGGACCCCCCCTCTACTTCTCGGGTCCCTCTTAGCTGCTCCTAGCCCCTTCCCTCCTCATGAGTGCCCCTCAGCAAGCTGAGTCAGAGCTCCGTGTATCCATTTAGACACAGAACCCTGACCTTGCCCCGCCTCCTTTCTCCCGATTGGCTGACTTTGGTTCACAGCCACGGGAGCCAATAGCGCCGCTGCTCTGTCTCAGCCAATCGGGAGTATACTGGATGGTTGAGGGGATTGTGGCCATCGCTGGAGAGAGGAGCAGCTCAGGTAGGTAATTTGGGGGGGGGGGGGGGGGGGCTGCTAAACACGGAAGGTTTTTTACCTTAATGCATTAAGGTAAAACCTGCCTTTATAACTCATTTAAAGCAGAACTTTACCCATAACTTAAAATGTTCTTTTGGAAGGAACATGCATTCAACAATATTAGTTGCCAAAATTAGTGAGTGCTGTAAATTGCCTCCAGCATTGCTCCTGTTTGTTCTTGCTGGAGGCTGCCAGTTTACTGAAGCCCAGAGCCCCTAAACAGCAATAAATCCTAAAGCCGAACTAAACCCATCAATTTATTAGTTTAAAAAAAAAAAAAAAAAAGTTAGCAATACTGGCATTCCAGGAATGTAACCAACCAATCTGTCAAACCTTCAAATGCAAAAAAATGTCTTTATAAGATAACTGACTGAATCCTCTTCTTTCTCTAATCCATACGTTTTTTATTTTATCAAGAATGACTGCTTTTCATGTAATTAGTGCACTATTTGTATGAAAAAAAAAATCAAGTGATCAAGACCATGAATGCACACAAACGAAAATACATCACTTCCGAAGTTGTATTCTGTTGTACGAGAATTTTCGTTGCATCAGTAACCTATTGTGTTTTGATATGAGACTAGCATGCAAAAAAAAAAAAATCATTTATATAATAGTCTTATCATGTGTACTAGGCATAAGGGTATGCTTTTTGCAAATTCTGTCTACATTTCAGGTTTGAACTTGTGTCCTTCTGGTTATGTTTGTATGCCTGCCACCTGTTTAGACTGTACATTATGTCTGTCTGTTATCCGTTCTGACCCTTGCTCCTTTTTTTTGTTTGAATGTAACTAACATTTTAACCACTTGCTTACTGGGCACTTAAACCCCCCTCCTGCCCAGACCAATTTTCAGCTTTCAGCGCTGTCACACTTTGAATGACAATTACGCGGTCATGCAACACTACTCAAATTAACTTTTTTATAATTTTTTTCACACAGATTGAGCTTTCTTTTGGTGGTATTTAATCACCATTTGGGTTTTTATTTTTTGCTAAACAAAGACAGACATTTTTGAAAAAAAAAAAACATGTTTGTTATAACATTTTTCAAATGGGTAATTTTTTTCCTCCATTGGTATTCGCTGATGGGGCTGCACAGATGGGTGGCACTGACAGATGACATTGATGGGCAATGGTAGGTGGCACTGATGGGCAGCACTGGTAATGACACACTGATTAATTTATAGGTGGCACTGATGGGTGGTACTGTGGAGCACTGGTAGGTACCTTCACGATCAATCAGCTTGCATCTATAGGGAGTCATAATTGTCACCAAGGCTAGAGGTAAAACATGTCTGCCTTTGTTCACCCCCTTTATAATGGGGTTGCTGGGATTAGTTAGATTTTGTGTTTGTTTGATATTTAAAATCCAAGATTGATGGTATCTCTATTTATTAGATAGTTACCCAAATAGGTCTGGCTTAGTATCAGCAGGAGGACATAGACTCAGTCAGTTTAGCAAACTGTTCAAAATGCTCTTGTATTACCTCTGATAAAGTCGGGAGCATTTATGTTGTGCTGGTCTGCAGATTTCTGATAGAAGTCAGGTCATGCCAACATGTCAAACCACCCTATATTGTGTGTTCCGGGCTTAGTCACTTGCTTTCCGGGCCAGTTTTTAAACTTTTCACATACATGTTAATCATCTTTCTAGAAAAAGAAAAATACTTTGAAGCCCACAATCTTATATACGATATTTTGTGAAACCAGAGGCCCTGGAGGATAAAAGCTGGGGTTGTTTTTTTCATATTGGTGCAGCCATTTTTAAAACTCAAATTTATCGGTAAATACTTTCATTTTTAGTAAACGCAATATACCTAATTTTTTATTTTGGTAAAATATAAGGTAATGTTTAGTAAATGGATACCAAATATGACAACATTTAAATTGTGCATGCATGTGAAATGGCGACAAACTACGATGCCTGAATTTATCCATGGGCAACGTTTTAAAAAACTTTTACAGGTTACCAGTTTATGCCTTGTACACACGGTCGGACTTTCCGACAGAAAATGTGCAATCGAATCCTGCTGTCAGAAAAGCCTATAGTGTGTGGGTTCCATCAGACTTTTTGCGTCCAGAATTTCCGACACACAAAGTTTGAGAGCTGGATCCAAAATTTCACAACAAAATCCAATAGTTTAAATTCTGATCCTGTGTAGACAATTCCGACAAAGTGCCACGCATGCTCAGAATAAATTACGAGACGAAAGCTACTGGCCCGTTTATAGTCCCGTTGTACGTCACCGCGTTCAGAACGGTCGGATTTTCCGACAACTTTGTGCGACCACGTGTATGCTAGACAAGTTTGAGCCAAAATCCGTCTAAAAAAAAATCAGATGGGCATTGTTTACCCACTAGCTGCTGCATTTCCCATCCTAGGCTTATACTCGAGTCAATACGTTTTTCCCAGTTTTTTGTGGTACAATTAGGTGCCTCGGCTTATATTCGGGTTGACTTATACTCGAGTGCATACGGTAAATAATTTCAGAACTTTTTCCACCATTTTTAATGTGACCTGTACAACGCAGTTGGACAATAAACTGAAATATTTTAGGTGGAGGGAAGTAAAAATAAACTAAAATTGAATATGGTTGTATAAGTGTGCACAGCCTTAAACTAATACTTTTGTTGAAGCACCTTTTGATTTTATTACAGCACTCAGTCTTTTTGGGTATGAATCTTTCAACATGGTACATCTTGACTTGGCAATATTTGCCCACTCTTCTTTGCAAGAACACTCTAAATCTGTCAGATTGTGAGGGCATCTCTTGTGCACGGCCCTCTTCAGACCACCCCACAGATTGTCCATTGGATTCAGGTCTGGGCTCTGGCTGGGCCATTCCAAAACTCGAATCTTCTGGTGAAGCCATTCTTTTGTTAATTTGGCTGTATGCTTTGGGTCGTTGTGCTGAAAGACGAAGCTCCTCTTTATGTTCAGCTTTCTAGGAGAAGCCTGAAGATTTTGTGCCAATATTGACTGGTATTTGGAATTGTTCATAATTCCCTCTACCTTGACTAAGACCCCTGTTCCAGCTGAAGAAAGATGGCCCCAAAGCACGATGCTGCCACCACTGTGCTTCACTGTGGGTATGGTGTTCTTTTGGTAATGTGCAGTGTTTTTGCACCAAACATATCTTTTGGAATTATGGGCAAAAAGTTCAACCTTGGTTTCATCAGACCATAACACATTTTCCCACATGCTTTTGGGAGACTTCAAATGTGTTTTTGCAAAATGTAGCTGGCCTTTGTTTTTCTTGGTAAGAAAAGGCTTCCGTCTTGCCATTCTACCCTGTAGCCCAGACATATGAAGAATATGGGAGACTGTTGTTACCACACTGCCAGGACTTGCCAGATATTCCTGCAGCTCCTTTAATGTGGCTGTAGACCTCTTGGCAGCCCCCCTGATCAGTTTTCTTCTCGCCTTTTCATCAATTTTGGGGGGGATGTCCAGTTCTTGGTAATGTCACTGTTGTGCCATAATTTCTCCACTTGATGAGTGTCTTTACTGTATTCCATGGTATATCTAATGCCTTGGAAATTCTTTTGTACTCTTGACTGATACCTTTTTAACAATGAGATCCCTCTGATGCTTTGGAAGCTCTCTGCAGACCATGGCTTTTGCTGTAGGATGTGACTAATAAAATGTCAGGAAAGACCTACGAGAGCAGCTGAACTTTATTTGGGGTAATCAAAGGCACTTTAAATGATGGCAGGTATGTACTGACTCCTATTTTAACATAAGTTTGAATGTGATTGCTTAATTCTGAACACCGCCACATCCCCAGTTATAAGAAGGTGTGCACACGTATGCAACCACATTATTTTATTTATTTTTTTTAGGTACAATTTATAGGCCACATTAAGGGTGGAAAAAAGTTCTGAAATGATTTATCTTTGTTTTTATTGGGATGCCCGCCTTTATACACACATGAACATTAATGGCATCCCAATCTTGGACCGTAGGATTCAATATTGAGTTGGCCCACCCTTTGCAGTTATAACAGCTTCAACTCGTCTGGGAAGGCTGTCCACAAGGTTTAGGAGTGTCTATAGGAATGTTTGACCATTCTTCCAGAAGTGCATTTGTGAGGTCAGGCACTGATGTGGATGAGAAGGCCTGGCTTGCAGGCTCAGCTCTTTAATTCATCCCAAAGGTTTTCGATCTAGTTGAGGTCAGGACTCTGTGCAGGCCTCCCCCACCAAACTTGCTCATCCATGTCTTTATGGACCTTGCTTTGTGCACTGGTCCAAATCATTTGGTGGAGGGGGGGGGTTTAGCGGTTGGGCTTGGCCCTGGTCCCTAAGTTCCAGTGAAGGGAACTCTTCGGGCGTCGTCATACCAAGACGTTTTGGACCATTTCATGCTCTCAATTTTGTGGGAACAGTTTGGGGATAGCCTCTTCATGTTCAAACATGACTGGGCACCAGTAAGGTCCCTAAAGACATGGATGAGTGTGTTTGGGGTGGAGGAGCTCGAGTGGCCTGACCCAATAGAACACAATTAGAGCTGAGACTGCGAGCCAGGCCTTCTCGTCCACCATCAGTGCCTGACCTCACAAATGTGCTTCTGGAAGAACGGTCAAACATTCCTATAGACGCATGCCTAAACCTTGTGGACAGGCTTCTCAGAAGAGTTGAAGCTGTTATAGCTGCAAAGGGTGGGCCAACTCAATATTGAACCCTACGGACTAAGACTGGGATTCCATTAAAGTTCCTAATATATATATTATAATATTAGATTTTTGTCTTTTACATGCTCATTTTTAAAGAGCTGTCTGCATACATAGGACAATGGCTGTGCATGGCTAACTAAGCCAACATAAAATTCATTTACTGAATGCAAGTTTGAACATTTGTACCGATTGGTTAAAAATAGAGGGTTGTTGGTGGCCAGAATTGTGTTCTCTGATTTCCTTAGTTTTTGTTTTCCATAGCTTTTTTTTTTTTTTTTTTTTTTTGTTTTTCTTTTCTATCTTAAAAGACTTTTTCTGGACCTGATAAGTTTGTCAGCATTGCTTTTGAAGTGAAATACTCCAAGCTAATGAGTGATAAGGAGTGGAGACATGAGGGCAGGGGAACATTTTGTTACCTGCTGCTTTTAGGGAGTAGTCAGTAATGGCTGCTTTGTAACTGTAAAAAATAAAGCAGCTGTGCACAGCAGGTACCCATAACCTGCAACAATAGTACCAATACTTTTTTTATGACACACATACACATGTTTAGGAACCTCACACTGTGACTAAAACACACTACACACCACGATAACCTTTTAATCTAGTATTGAAGAAAGACATTTTATTAAAGTGAGAATGTGTTTTTTTTCTGCTTCCTTTTTTTTTTTTTTTTTTTTTTCCCCAACTAAAGGTTTTATTGAGCATAGGAAAATGCAATTCAAACAATGTACTTTTTCACCACATTACACCTATTTCTAATCCAGTGTTATCCCTAAAACCAACCCTAACCTCATTTGGTCTCATTAGGTAGACCTGTACAATTGCTAAGTGTGAAACTTGGACATGACAGGAATATATAATCTTTCAATTCTAGAATATACCGTTATAAACCAAATCTACTGGAGCTAAACCTGAGACATCTAACCAGGGGGCCTATAATTTGTCACTAAATAACAATTTGTTAATAAATAAGTTTCTCCAGGCAGAGGGTTTCACCCATTTGAGTAATCCTTTCTTGCAGAATGGGAGGTTCTGTAGATTTCCAGTGTCTCAATCATTTTACAGGCCCGAAAGAGAGCTCTAGCAATAGCTTGTCTAGGGATATCCTCTATTGGGAGGTTATCTAGTATCCCTAGTAAGCAATGTTCAGGGTCCAGTGGAATATGGGCCTAAAAGACTATATTAAGTGTATTAATGACCTTCTTCCAATATAGGTGTAGCTTTGGGCATCTCTATAAATGGTATATTAAATCTCCATGTTCTCTACTGCATCTAGTACAAGTGGAGTTGGGTCTCGCCCCCCCCCCCCCCCCCCATGCAGGCCAGCCTAGCCGGTGTGTAATGTACCCCGAGGATTATATAGAGCTATGATAGTCTCTGAGCCATATTCAAAGAACACTGGGCAACCGCCTACAAGGCTTCCTCCCATTGCTCTTCCTCAAATGCCCCAACGTCTTCTTTCCACTGGGACACTAGCTGAAGAGGAGAGCCCCGTAGGAAGAGATTAAGCAGCAAGATATAAATCCTTTGTATGTGGTAACCTCAAACAGGTAATTGGAAATAGAATCTAAGGACTATTGATCCACACCCCTCTGGGCGTTGACCGCATGTTAGATTTGCAAGTAATAAAAGTGCATAGATGCGGAGATCCTAAAGTTCTCGTGGAGCTCAGAAATGGGCCTCAATTTTTCGTCTCTGAAAATGAGTCATATAGGAGATGCCAAACTGTTTCCACTTCGTGCCATAGGGCAGTTTCACTATTTCCTGATGATAATTATCCCATATGGGACTAGTGTGCTCAACCTCCTCGTAAAAGGCCATCCTATTAAAAAAAACTTTTCACTCCACCGCCGAAGCAGGGGTTCGGTAGAGAGCTTCCTGAGCTGACAGCCATGCCATAATCCCTATTAGTGTCTCTTGGGTTGGCAATGAATTTTGCCTCCAAATCCTCTGCCATCCGTTCTATCCCCTCCCCTCTGGGCATTCATGTTTTACTTAATAGCCTGAATCTCTTTAATAAATATTCCTCTGAGGACAACCTTAAAGGCCTCCCAGGTATTGTCTGCATACACACCATCAGTATGAATGCACCAGAAGTCTATAATTTGGTATTCAGTCTGCTCATTGGATGTAGACAAAACACATTCATTTTCAATGGGGCCTTGGCCACAGTGGCAAGAGGTCGAGCCTCCGGTTGCATAATCAATTGAGAGTGATCCGATACACTTCTAAGGGCATATGTAGCCTCCGCAATATATTGTTCAGCCACAAAAGAGCGTAAACATAAGTCTATATGTGACAACGAAGAGTAGCTTTTGGAAAAGCAGGCGAATCGCTTCACTTTTTTTTTTTTTTTTTTAAAGGGCAGTATGGCGAGTCCCACGCCCCACTTCAACAGGTGGGTATTTGTCTAAAACCTGGTCTGTATAGCAATTGAGATCTCCCACGACATAAAGTGGCACCTCAGGCTACTTCATTTGGTATTACAATAGGGCTCTAAGGACCTGATTATTATACAGAGGCGGTATATAAACAAAAGCAAGAATACATTTAAGAAAAAACAACCTGCATAGCAAAAGAAATATTTCCCCCTCATCAGCCAAACTGAGTCAAGCTCCTCATAATCTAATGAGCTATGGACCAGTACACTCGCACCCTTAGAGTACGAGGTGTGAGTGGCGTGGTGTGCCTTCCCCACCCAGCCAAAGTTTGCAGAAATAGCAGGCAAATGTTTCCGAAGCAAGGATGACATTGTGCATTTTAAGTTGTCGTGTAGCCCCCTAATGTTCCAAGCAAGAACTGTCACTGGCGTCATTGTAAGGGTATAAGTATATACATTGCAGGAGAAAAATATTGCATGCTCCCAGTGGAGCGTTAGATGTGGAAGGGGCTTTTCCCTCGGACACAGGCCCATACACCAGGGACAAACTCGAGTCTACTTTAAAGATGCAATTACTGTTTCCCTGTGGGTTAATATTGAGAATATTTTGCTGTGCTAGAACCAACTTACCTAAGAAGAAACCAACTGGATAAGCACAACAATGCTCCAAACTTGCAGCGTGGCAGGTGATTCGATTGCAAAGGGCTCTTGCCTGCGAAGGCATGAGCAATGTGCTCTCCTAGGCACCGAGTTGTTAACAGAAATTCAAAAACTGGGGGACAGCAGGTCCCATGAACCGTCTGTATGGCCACTAATGTGTGTTTCCAACAATTCCCTCATCCGAGGGGGAGAAATTAAAGAGCATTTAGCAGTATCCAGGAGCTTCAGTCTTCAGCCATAGGCCTCTGAGCCTGCCAGAGTATGTTCTCGTTTGAAGAAGTCCACGCTGAGGCTTCAGTGGTATGTTCAAAGTAGTGGGTTTGCACCACCTGGAGGTGATGCATAGTTTTGTTGGGTATAGCAGTGCATATGAGGCCTGCAGCTTCTGTATGTGTGTGTGTTTTTTTTTTTTTTATTTTATTTTTTTTATTACCTCAGAAAAATGTGATCTACTCTTCTGAACAGCAGCCAGGGTAAAAAGGAGACTCTTGTGCCATTAAACTGGATGTTTCTCTTTTTCTCTGGCCAGCCTTCGTACTAGTAGGAGATTTTATTTTTTTATTTTTTTTTGCCCCGGTCCCAAAGTTTTTTGCTTTTAAGGTTCACATTGTATAGGTAAATTTAAAAGGTAAACTCCAGGCAGAAAGCACCAATTTTATTAACCCATCTCGCCAGCAATGCAGAAGACAATGATTGGGTAAATATTCCATGTTTTTTTCATTATGGGTATACATCAAATAGGTATGATATGGACATATACAGTTGTAGGGTGCAAACATTTCTATGAGTTTATAGTGAATATCAGATTGACAGAAACCTGTATGACTTGGTCTCTAATTTTCCTTGGAGTTATTTTTAGAAATTATACTTATAGTTACATAGTTTACATAGTTAGTCTAGTTAGTTTAGGTTGAAAAAAGACACGAGTCCATCCAGTTCAACCTTAAAAACAAATAAAATAAAAAATAATCGTACAATCCAAATACCCAATTGTATGCCCACAATTGATCCAGAGGAAGGCGGAAAAAAAACCCCCAGCAGAGCATGATCCAATTTGCTACAGCAGGGGAAAAAAAATTCCTTCCTGATCCCCCAAGAGGCAATCTGATTTTCCCTGGATCAACTTTACCTATGTTAGTACCCAGTTATATTATGTACATTTAGGAAAGTATCCAGGCCTTTCTTAAAGCAATCTACTGAGCTGGCGAGAACCACCTCTGGCGGGAGTCTATTCCACACTTTCACAGCTCTAACTGTGAAGAAACCTTTCCGTACTTGAAGATGAAATCTCTTTTCCTCTAGATGTAAAGAATGACCCCGTGTCCTCTGGGTTGACCGTACAGAGAACTCAACACAAAGTTCACTATATGGACCCCTAATATATTTGAACATGTTGATCATATCCCCCCTTATTCTCCTCTTCTCAAGAGTGAATAAATTTAGTTCCTCTAATCTCTCCTCATAGCTGAGCTCCTCCATGCCTCTTATCAGTTTGGTTGCCCTTCTCTGCACTTTCTCCAGTTCCCCGATATCCTTTTTGAGAACTGGAGCCCAAAACTGAACTGCATATTCCAGGTGAGGTCTTACTAATGATTTGAACAGAGGCAAAAATCTCGATCTCTCTCTCTCGAGATCTCTCTCTCGAGATCTCTCTCTCTCGAGATCTCTCTCTCTCGAGATCTCTCTCTCTCGAGATCTCTCTCGACTTTGCTTGCTTTGGAAACAGCAGCTTGGCATTGCATGTTGTTATTGAGCTTATGATCTACCATAACCCCCAGATCCTTCTCCACTATGGATTCCCCCAGTTGTGCTCTCCCTAGCATGTATGATGCATGCATATTCTTAGCTCCCAAGTGCATAACTTTACATTTATCAACATTAAACCTCATCTGCCACATAGTCGCCCAATTAGACAGAGCATTGAGGTCGGATTGTAAATTGGAGACATCCTGCAAGGACGTTATTCCACTGCATAGCTTGGTGTCATCTGCAAAGACGGAAATGTTACTTTTGATCCCAGACCCAATATCATTTATAAAGATGTTAAAAAGTAAGGGTCCCAGCATTGAACCTTTTGGGTACACCACTGATAACCTTAGACTATTCAGAGTAAGAATCATTGATCACTATTCTCTGAATTCTGTCTTTTAGCCAATTTTCTATCCATTTCCAAACTGTTATACTTTACCTTACACATGCGCTGTGCGTGCGGAACTGTATCGAACGCTTTCGCAAAATCCAAGTATACCACGTCCACCGCCACCCCTCTGTCCAAGGTTTTACTTACCACCTCATAAAAAGAAATCGGATTTGTCTGACAACTTCTGTCTTTCATGAATCCATGCTGTCTGTTGCTTAAAGTGTTTTTGTTCAGCAAGAACTCGTCGATGTGGTCTTTTATTAAACGCTCCAGTATCTTCCCAGCTATAGACGTTAAGCTAACAGGTCTATAGTTACTTGGTAAAGACTTCGATCCTTTTTTAAATATAGGCACCACGTTCGCCCTGCGCCAATCCAGTGGGACTATTCCCGTCATTAAGGAGTCCCTAAAAATTAGATACAAGAGCTCTGAAATTACAGAGCTCAATTCTTTTAGGATCTGTGGGTGGATGCCATCATTCTGTCGAAATATTTCTGGACCATATCACTTTTGAGCCATTGTGGATCATTTGGGGCTGTATCACTATCACCCCCATTATGGACATGAGCTCCCCCATGCTCCTTTGTGTACACAGAGCTGAAGAAAGTATTTAATAAATTAGCCTTCTCTTTGTGCCCAGTCACCCACTCCAGATTATTTTGTAAAGGGCCTACATGCTCAGACTTGACCTTTTTACTATTAATATATTTGAAGAATTTTTTGGGGTTTGTCCTATCTTTTAATAGGGGGGTGTGTGCGCTCGCTTTTAAATCAAAGACAAAGAGAAAACAAACTATGTTTTAAATAACAGCCAAGTCTAAGTGAATGTGAAATACGTGAACCAGCACAAACAATCAGTACGTAAACTTAAATAAACTATGTGAACTTACACAAGTAAAGAAATAAATAAAAGTGACTTAGTGCAAAATACGAGTTGCTGCATACATAAAAAAATGCATGCACCATATATCTTAAATATTTCAAAAAAATAAATAAAATATGATAACAAACAGTGATGTATGCTATAAACCATATATCTAAACACAGTGATAGCAGTGTAGCAAGCTAAAGTGTCCCAAATAAGATGCAAACATGCAACTCAAAAAAATCGCAGCAAAAAAAATTGAATTTAAAGTGCAATGTGCCAAACGGGGAACAATCCTCTAGTGGTGATCCGTGCCAGTGGTGCTAGCGCTGGGTAATTACCTCCCCACTGCAAGATAAGCAGCGAAAAATCACACAGGTAACCAGGTAGCAGAGGATGGTCCAAGGGATGGCTGTGCAGCAAGATCTTGGGGATAACACTAATGTCTCCAGTTTCCTCGTATATGGTCATCAGGCTCAGAAGGATAAACCAAAAGATACCGCCATAGTGTAGTATTTTAAAACGCCTTTTTATTCAATAAAATAACTACTCACAAGGAAATGTAATCACAGCAGACCGCCAAGCGTCTAGCCCGGATGCAAACGTCACTTCCGGTTCCTACGCGTTACGTCATCAATAGGACTTCAACTGGGATTCCCAGAAGTGACGTTTGCATCCGGGCTAGACGCTTGGCGGTCTGCTGTGATTACATTTCCTTGTGAGTAGTTATTTTATTGAATAAAAGGGTGTTTTAAAATGCTACACTATGGCGGTTTATCCTTCTGAGCCTGATGACCATATACGAGGAAACTGGAGACATTAGTGTTATCCCCAAGATCTTGCTGCACAGCCATCCCTTGGACCATCCTCTGCTACCTGGTTACCTGTGTGATTTTTCGC
Organism: Lithobates pipiens; assembly: GCF_037356315.1. NCBI lineage: Eukaryota > Metazoa > Chordata > Amphibia > Anura > Ranidae > Lithobates > Lithobates pipiens. The sequence goes on along the minus strand of NW_027507748.1, from coordinate 446,627,718 downwards.
TGCTTATCTTGCAGTGGGGAGGTAATTACCCAGCGCTAGCACCACTGGCACGGATCACCACTAGAGGATTGTTCCCCGTTTGGCACATTGCACTTTAATTTCAATTTTTTTTGCTGCGATTTTTTTTGAGTTGCATGTTTGCATCTTATTTGGGACACTTTAGCTTGCTACACTGCTATCACTGTGTTTAGATATATGGTTTATAGCATACATCACTGTTTTATCATATTTTATTTATTTTTTTGAAATATTTAAGATATATGGTGCATGCATTTTTTATGTATGCAGCAACTCGTATTTTGCACTAAGTCACTTTTATTTATTTCTTTACTTGTGTAAGTTCACATAGTTTATTTAAGTTTACGTACTGATTGTTTGTGCTGGTTCACGTATTTCACATTCACTTAGACTTGGCTGTTATTTAAAACATAGTTTGTTTTCTCTTTGTCTTTGATTTAAAAGCGAGCGCACACACCCCCCTATTAATTTACCTTATATTGAGAGTTCACTCATTACAGTGATTGCTGCTGCTTTTA
>NW_027507748.1:446579682-446622182 GCF_037356315.1 Lithobates pipiens | reverse complement strand
TTTAAAACAGAATGAGTTTATGGTTATTGCTTCAACAGCTAGCAGCATACCCTTTTACAGTGTGTATGTGTAGAAGCATTGCAAATATTTACCTGTTTTTCCTTTCTCATTTCTTCTATTTCCCCAGAAGCAGAGATGTTTATTCCAGCAGGCAGTTGTAATAAAGATGGCTGTAGCGGGAAGTAATTAAGAGCACTATAATATTACTGTATGACTAGCTTTCTCCATTCGCTTCATTTTATTTTTTTTTTTATAGTGTCTGGAAAGAATAAGTGGCGAAAGATTATTTTCTACTGTTGTCAAAACATTGGCTCTAGCTGTGACCCACCTAGCTACATTCCAGTCGATCGGAGTTTACCCAGCTATTGCACAGGACCCAAATTGTGAGCGAGGCATCAATGCTTGTTCTGTATTGCAAAGATTTTGCTACCGCACCCACCCGGGGCTGTGTATGGAACGTTTTGCTCATATAATCAGCAAGATTTTAGAATATCAAGCATACGGCGAACAGATTTGCTAGCTGCTTATTGACTAACTACTGTCAGATCTGGACAGTACTGCAATCCCACTATTCTTAGTTCCTGCTTCCCAGTCAGTAACGTTTCCAGCTGCTTCTCAGAATGTTTATGAAACCCAAGAAATTTTTTTTCAGCAATGTTAAACACTGAATGCCAAGGATGAAGCAAGTAATCTGATGCAACCACATTAAATGTGCATTCGTACATCAGAAATTCTTGACCCTCCCCCTTTTTTTTTTTTTTATTTTTTTTTTTTTTTTTTATTCTGTGATTTGTTCCTAAGCTTCTTCCAATTTTCTTTTCTATTTTAATCTGTTAAATTTAGATGCTTTACAGAGCGGCGGGGGGGGGGGGGGGGGGTACGGTACGGGATGGGACATACTCAAGGGAGTTTTGAATTCCGAGGAAAAAACGAACTTGAGGAAAGATTTTTTTTTTTTTTTTTTTTCTCTCCTCCTAAGGGCAATCTGTTAATAAGAAATAGCTTTTCCTATTTGGCATACAATTTCTTTCCTTTTTGTTAAAATTATACTGGTGGAACAGTGATCTAGTAGTTTAGGTTCATTCAAGATTTAAACAGTTATACTTTTTTTTTTCTGGGTAAGAGTGTTCCAGAGTAGATGCATGATCTGTTCTTCAGCATAAAAAAAAAAAAAATGCAGGAAATCATGAAAAACAGGAAGGAAATGATCTTTTGCTTTTATACAGAAAAAAAAATACATTTTGATTTGCTTTCTAAAAAAAAGAGAAGTTTACGCTCAGCCTGGACCAGAATTGATGTCACTCCGGTCCTCCAAGGCCATAGAGGTGATCAAAGAGGATCTACTCATTGATGTCCTCTGGTACTAGCCAGCCACACCTCATGCCACTTCTGCAGGTGTTCCAGCAGCAATTAATGAGCCATTCTGAGCGCTTTTATGAGCAAGCCGGCCAAAGAGAAAGATACTGGTGTTATGGCTGATGGCTTCAGGCATAACCCTGGTGAACCACTTAAAAGGTGCAACGTGTGTGTGTGTGTGTGTGTATATATACATGCATATATACATATTACGGTCTTGTGGTGGTTCCATTTTTAAAAGGAATAGCTTCTCCAGAACTCCTCTATTCTCTCCACTGGGTCGGCAGGAGTCTCCTGTGTTTTTAGACATTAAAGTGATTGTAAAGTCTAGTTTCCTTATCGTACATCACGGGGCACAGAGCCACAGTAATTACTGTATGTGTTATATGGAACCTTCAGGTGATGGACACTTGCACACCCTAGACAGGAAGTTCAATTCCCCATATAACCTCTCCCCTTACTGGAAGTACCTCAGTTTCTTCACCAGTGTCTTAGATGTGCTAGGCTGAGCTCCACTGGAACATTCCTTGCTGGGGCAAGCTATGCAACCGGATCCATTGAGCGCGTCTTTTCCAGGCCAAATAGAATGGTACCTGGGCTTCATGAAGGAAGCGGGGCTTAGTGACGTCGGCGTGGTTCAGCGTCCACAACACGGGCTGTGTAAGATCTGAAGTGCACCCTTTTCAGGCGCATACAACTGAAGGAGGGACACAGCAAACAGGTGGCGCGTGTGTGTGTGGGTGACACAGGCATTTCCAGGGCATGTTTACTTGGCATCAGACTATTGCTCAGCAGTGGGTGCATTTTTTTTTTTTTGGTAGTACCTCTGCATTTGTGCTCAGCACTATGACCAGAGTGGGTGGTACAAAAACACAAAACACAAGGGCGCAAAGGGGTCACCCTCAGGCCCTAAGGACCCTCCCTCTGCAACACCACCCCCCCCCCCCCCCCCGAAAGATCTAGGGAGGCTGGTCAGTGAGCCATTGGGGTCGTCTGGGGTTGCATTTGCTTCCGACACTTCAGCGCCCCTGTCCATATAACTGAGGTGGTTTTCTCCTCAGCTATTAGTGGCTTGGAGTAAAGGTTGGCCCCTTTAAATGCATCTTCAGAGTGGAAGAAACGTCGCTGGCCCCGCCACCTGGTATGGACTTAAAGGGGAACCCCAACGCCGAAAAAAATCGGCGTGGGGTTCCCCCCCAGGTCCACATCAAACCCTTGTCCGAGCACGCTACCCGGCTGGCCAGGAAAGGGGGGGGCGAGCGAGCGCCCCCCCCCCTCCTGAGCCGTACCAGGCTGTGTGCCCTCAACATGGGAGGTGCCTTGGGGAAGGGGGGGGCTGTGTGGGCCCCCCCACCCCAAAGCACCTTGTCCCTATGTTGATGAGGACAAGGGCCTCTTCCCGACAACCCTGGCCATTGGTTGTCGGGGTCTGCGGGCGGGGGGCTTATCGGAATCCGGGAGCCCCCTTTAATAAGCGACATTAAGCATCCTCAAGCTTTGCCAGCCTTTCTCATCTTTTCATTGCTGGAAAAGCTTATGTATTCCGAGTGGGATCACCCAGATGAGCATTTTTTTTTTCCCCCTCCTAAAAAGTTTTCAAAAATGTACTAATATGTGGAGTATACACAGTATTGATGCTGCTGCATCCACTGTGAATAACAGTTTGACTTGTCCAGTTGACAATGCACAAATGCTCAGGGATCCAACTGATAAAAAAAATTTGCTTGTTGAAAAACATTTTTTTTTCCCTAGCAGGTTCAGTAGCTCAACCTGCAGTGGCAGCAATTGGGGTATGTCGATGCTTGAGAGACCATTTGAAACAGGTACTCAAGGTTTTCTCTGAACAGGCCCAGGAGTTAGCCAGCTGCTTTGTGTTTTGCAATTGATGCAATTGGAGATTCTATTCTTCAAACCTCTCGCCTTATGCTCGGGTTGGTACATATGCATAGAATCCTTTCCTCCAGGCAGCCCAGATGGCATCCACCATCAGGTTCAAGAGGTAAACCTCAGGGTCAACCCCAAGGACAAAACATCCTGAGGGAGGAAACCCACAAAACAGAATGCTAAAACCTCTTTATGAAGGGGCTCTCCTGCTTGTTCGAGTGGTGGGGAAGACTTCTGCAGGGTTCAAGGGTCTGGCAGGAAGAATTGTGAGACAGATGGGTGGCCTCCACAGTAGCTCTAGGTTACAAACTAGAGTTCCGAAAATTCCTGTCTCCTTGTTTCCCCAGGTCAAATGTCCCCAAAGATCTAGAGAAAAATAAGTCTGTCTTTTCTAGCGTTAGACCGCCTTTTATCGCAAAAAGTGATCATGGTGGTCCCCATGGAAGAGCAGGGAGTGGGGTTTTATTCAAACCTTTTTACGGTGCCAAAACCAAATGGAGATGTCATACCCATTCTAGATGTCAAAGATCTAAACCGGTTCCTGAAAATTCGTTCTTTTCACATGGAATTAATCCGATCAGTAGTCTCCAGCCTACAAGTAGGAGAACTTCTGGCATCAATCGACATCAAGGATCCATACTGGCATGTACCTATTTTCCCCGCTCACCAGAAATATCTGTGTTTCGAAGTAGAAAAATTTAATTTTCAGTTTGTAGCCTTGCCTTTCAGTCTGGCAGTCAGTGCGCCTCGGGTGTTTACAAAAATTCTGTCCAGGTATAACGATAATAGCTTATCTAGACAACCTGTTCTTGATAGACCGGTCGGTAGCCCGCTTGGACCAAAGCATGGTCACCACAGTCAACTAATTGTAATACCTAGGTTGGGCCCTCAACCTAGAGAAATCTTCTTTAAAGCCAGTAAGATTAGAGTACTTGGGTTTGGTTATAGATACAGCCCAGAAGAGGGTGTTTTTACCCCAAGCAAAGATCTGCGCCACAAGGGAGCTGGTTCAGGTGGTCAGGGCAAAGAAGGGTCCTTCTATTTGCCCTTGTATGAGGTTGCTGGGAAAGATGGTGGCTTCATTAGAAGCAGTTCCCTATGCTCAGTTTAATTTGAGACTGCTGCAAAAAAGTATTCTGTCTGCCTGGAACAGGAAGGTCCAAGCACTAGATTGTCTGATGCGTTTGTCACCAAAAATGTGCCAGAGCCTCAGTTGGTGAAGGATATCCGAGAATCTGGAGAAGGGGAAATCCTTATCAGTGACTTGGAAAGTGGTAACAGATTCCAGCCTTTTGGGTTGGGGAGCAGTCCTGGAAGAGGCGCCTGTCCAAGGGAAATGGTCCAGAACTGAAAGGACCTTGCCCATCAACATTCTAGAGATTCGGGCAGCCTACCTAGCCCTAAAGGCCTGGGCATTCAGGTTGCGGGATTCTCCTCTCAGGATTCCGTAGCTTATATCAGTCACCAAGGGGGCACCAGAAGTCAGGCAACCCAGGCAAAGGTAAACCATATCCTAGGCTGGGCAGAAAAGCACATGCCGTGCATATCGGCAATATTCATTCCAGGGGTAGAGAACCGTTGTTCCCGAGGGAATGGTCCCTTCACCCCGACATCTTCCTGGCTATATGCCTAAGATGGAGGACCCTGGACATAGATCTGTTTGCATCCAGGTTCAACAATAAAGTCGACAACTTTGTGTCAAGGACAAGGGATCCAATTGCATGCCAGACAGATGTGTTGGTGACCCTGTGGGATCAGTTCTCACTGATTTATGCATTCCTTCCTATTCTGCTGCTACCTCGATGACTTTGAAGGATCAAGCGGGAAAGGAGGTCGGTGGTAGTTGTGGCCCAGGAGATCTTAGTATACAGAATTAGTAAAGATGGTGGTAGGGGCTCCATGGCCCATGGCCCCTACCACCATGTCCAGACCTGCTATTGCAGGGAACAGTGTTCCATCCTACTTTACAAAAGCTAGATTTAACGGTTTGGCTATTGAATCCCACATTCTGAAGAATCATGGGCTTTCAGGCTCAGTGATATCTACTTTGATAAAGGACTCTGGAAGCTGGCTTCCTTGCATTAATTATAGACTCTGGAAGGCATATGTCTCCTGGTGTGAATCCAGGGTTTGACATTCTAGAAAATGTCATGGGTAGAAGTCTTGCTTTTTCTGCAAATGTGGTTAGATATGAAACTGGCCTCAAGTACTATCAAGGGCCAGGTTTTGGCCTTATCGGTATTATTTCAACGTCCGCTTGCTTTGCATTCTTTGGTCCGAAGCTTTATACAGGGGGTAATGCGACTTAATCCGCCAGTTAGAGCACCCATGAACCCTTGGCACTTGAATTTAGTTCTATCGGAATTACAGAAACAGCATTTTGAGCCAATACAACATATTCCCTTGGTCTTTTTGACAAGGAAACGTTTTTTTTTTTTTTTTTCTGGTAGCCTTATCTTCTGCAAAAAAGGATATCAGTTTGCGGCTTTCTTGTAAAGAGCCATATTTAATCATTCACAAGGATAGCGTAGTATTGCATCTTCATACAAGTTTTCTGCCAAAGGTGGTTTCAGGTTTTCATCTAAACCAGGATATTGTTCTACCTTTTTTTTTTTTTTTTTTTTTTTTTTTTTTTTTTCAGAACCCTGTTCTACAGAAGAAAAGTCACTACGTTCTTTGTAGTGAGAGCAGTCAAAATCTATTTGAAGGCAACTGCTCAGATTCGGAAAACAGATCTTTTGTTTGTGTTGCCTGAAGGTCCTAGGAAAGAACAGGCAGCGTCAATCTACTATTGCCAAATGGATTCGGCAAGTAATTATTCAAGCTCATGGTTTGAAGAGGAAAGTTCCACCGTTTCAAATCAAAGCACACTTCACCAGGGCTGTTAGTGCTTTGTGGGCAGTGCATCACTAAGCCTCCATGGCTCAAATCTGCAAGGCTGCAATCAGGTGGATGTAAGAAAGCATGAGGATATCGCCTTTTGGGCGCAGTCTGCTGCAGGCAGCAGTATAGGTCCTCAGGTCTGATTGCACCCTACTTTTGTTAGTGTCACCTCCACTCAGATAGCATTGCTCTGGAACATCCCATACAGTAATTACTGCGCCTCTGTCTCCTGTGATGTAGCGGTGATGGCAGCGGTGGGCAAAAGGACGTACCTGTGCGTCCCCTTTAATTGGCGGGGCTAGTGAGCATGTGCTCCCACCGCATACAGCGTATCCGTGGCTGCGGGCCTGGCGGACTTTCTGTCTGCCGGTGTCTTGCGATCATGTCACAGAGCCGCGGAACAAGATGTCTATGTAAACAAGGCATTTCCCTGTTCTGCCTAGTGAAATGACTAGGATTGACTGCTCCCTGTCATGTCCGTGGTTGACCCCCCCCCCCCCCCGGTTATAATCACTTAACCCCTTGATTGCCCCCTAGCGTTTAACTCATTCCCTGCCAGTGTCATTGGAGTACACAGTAATCTGTGCATTTATAGTGCTGATCGCTGTATAAATGACAGTGGTTCCAAAATAGTGTCAAGTGTCAGATGTGGGCAGCACAGTGGTATAGTGGTTAGCACTCTCACCTAGCAGTAAAAAGGGTTGCTGGTTTGAATCCCAACCACGACACTACCTGCCTGGAGTTTGCATGTTCTCCCTGTGCCTGCGTGGGTTTGCTCCGGGTACTCTGGTTTCCTCCCAGACTCCAAAGACATGCAGTTAGGTTAATTGGCTTCTGTCCCAAATTGGCCCTAGTATATGAATGGGGACCTTGGATTGTTGGATCCTTGAGGGTAGGTACCTATGTGAATGTGCAATGTACAGGGATAGGGACAATTGTGGACACTCACTCAGGTTGAACTAGATAGACTGATGTCTTTATTGAACCTTACTAACTATGTAACTATGTGTCCGCCATAATGTTGCAGTGACGATAAAAATCGCAGATCGCCGCCATCACTAATAAAAAAAAAAAAAAATGATAAACGCCATAAATCTATCCCCTGTTTTGTAGACGCTATAACTTTTGCACAAACCAATCAATATACGCGCAATAAACCGCAGAGGTGATCAAAAACCACCAAAAGAAAGCTCTATTTGTGGGGAATAAAAGACATCAATTTTGTTTTGGTGCAATGTCGCACAGCCGCACAATTGTCAGTTAAAGCGACGCAGTGCTGAATCCCAAAAAGTGCTCTGGTCAGGAAGGGGGTAAAATCTTCCGGGGCTGAATCGGTTAAAGGGGTTGTTAAGGCAGTGCACGCAAGCACTGCCAGCCCCACTGCTAGTATAACGTATTATAAACTGCATGGCTATTTGTAAAATTCTTCTTCTAAATACCTTTTTCCTTCTCCTGATCAGCGGTCACATGACTGCCCGTCGCTCTCTCCCTCCCCTGTATGTACTAGGGAGGGAGGGGCCTGGATCTCCCTCTGACGTCTGGGTGGCACATGACCTCCCTCCCTAGTGTATACATCAGAGGAAGAGAGCGATGGTGGTTGCGTGACCACTGATTGGGGAGAAGGAATAGGGTATTTTAGAAGAATTTTTACAAAAAGGCATGCAGTGGGGCTGGCACTGATTGTGTGCAGTAATGTGTGCGCTGCTCAGAGCGGTGCTACAAGGGGAATAATGGAGGGGGCGGCTCACACACAGAGTAGCTGGCAGGCAGGAGACTGAGAAGAGCTGTGGATGACGGAGGCACGTAAACTGACCACGGTGTCAGGGTTTAGCAGGCATGATTAACCATTGGCAGTTTACAGGGGGGGAGGCAAAAATTGTCAGGATCAACCAGGTATTTTGGGTGATACAGAGGGGCCAACCAAATTACACAGCACAAGCACTGTGCTGTTGTTCATGGTTTAAAGGAACAAGATCTCCTCTATGGATGCTAAATGCTGGACTCGGGAGCGTGCCCGCAAAGTATCCCCCTTGGCGATGCACTTCCCACAGATGGGGTTATCTGATTCGGGGAGGTGCCGCCGGCGGACCCCAGAAGAGCGGGTTCGGGGCCACTCTGTGCAAAACGAGCTGCACAGTGGAGGTAAGTATGTTTGTTGTTTATAAAAAAATAAAAAAAAATACTCTTATTATCACTTTAAGCCTGTGATGCCCAGCTTTGTAAAGGTATGAACAGAAAATCAGCTGGTGCCATACAAAGTTCCACCAGGTAGACCTGCAGTCTTCTGCGGATGTAGCTTTTGGTTGCAAGCTTCTTGCAGCAGCAATCTGATGTGTTGGTTGGCCCGTTAGCACAGTTCTTTTCTGTTATATTCACCGACCGACACAGCTCCTCTCTGTAACAAAATGGATTGTCAGCCCTATCACTGGAGATACTAGGCAAAGTTGTAACACAACACTTCAGAACTTTTAATTCCACCCAGGGGGTGGTCCCTAGGCTACAACCCCCACATTCTGCCCTAGCAGACTCAGTTTTTTCTTGCCTAGTGAGGAGATAAGACCTAGGAACCCTGCGGGCCCATAGGTTCGTGTTGTGTGTTTTTTATTTTTTATGCAGAAGTTTGGCTTTTTGCTCAAGATCACAGGATCATTCATCAACAGCCGGCTGGGTGACAGGCTGGTTCACTTATCCTTGTAGTCTCCCGAGTCCGGCCATCGAGCGTGTGAAAGTTGCAGCTACGGCTCGGCAGGCCACGACATACCTCAGCTCCAGAGGTGGTCGTGAGCTTTATGCTCCGGGGCATACATATGACCGGGTTACTGATGTCTGCATCACAGTATGCCAGGCCAGTAGTCTTCCCTGTACTGATCAGGACCTGACTACCGTGGAATGCCCCCAGCTCTTCGGGACTGGTAAGTACAGCTCGCCCTGCCTCAGCAGGGTGGAGCAGCTGGGCATTCCCTGGGAGGTCGATTCGGGGGGCCCCCTCTCACCCTCCTCTTCTCTCCTCTGTCCCTAACTCCCCTCCTTTCCCCCCCTCACCTGGGGGTTTAGCTGTACTCGATGCAGCTTAGTCCCGCTGGATGCCTGTGTAGTCTGTCACTCTGTTGGTGCAGCACTGTCTGCCACATGTTCTCTCTAGTCGCTCAAAGCGCTGTTCGGCCGCCATTTTAAGTATGGGTAAGGGTCAGACAGGCTTCTGGCTTCAAGCGGCCATTTTCCTGGTGATTCTCTATTAGAACACTGGCGGCCATTTTTTGTAGCCGGACTGTGTTTTTTGTGCTCTAGCAGCAGCCCCATTGTTCACTGATCGTGCGACCGGCCGGCCACCGACAGTTTTTGCTATCTCTGCATCTGGAAGCGCTAGGGATCATCAGGCGCTGCGGTAATACAGCGCGGAACTGCCCAGGGTGGTGAGTTCAGCGGGTTAGAGCCCCTCAGTCAGCGGCAGCAGGAGGGTGGGACTGTCACTGTCCTAAGTCCCCTTTGGGTGGCAGACAGGGTAGGGTCAGCTTGGCTGGTGTTTCTTTCCCCAAAATCAAGGCAATTGCAACCGAGTCTCTATGGACACCCTTACGGTGGTCCTCCAATTAGTTTTTGTTGCCAAGATAGAGGCAGTACGTGGGAAGAAAGGTGCTACAAAGTGGCCCCTGCCTCCCCCCCCCATCCTCTGGGGAGAGCTTTGACGCAGACTCAGGTCCTGCTGAGGCTGGTGACCCCTGCTCTGTCTTGTCAGATGACGCTGACCAGGACTGTTCGGACAGTGAGGATGACTCCCCGTCCGGGTCCGTGCTTGACAAAGTGCTAATTGGAGCACTCATCACAGCTGTGCGTGATATCCTGAAGATTCAGGAGCCAGCGGATCCCTCTGCTGATGTACCGGTCCCTTTTGCATTACTCCCTTTGAGGAAAGCCTTCTAAAAAAGTTGGCGGCTCCTCCGGTCGTGGACCCACCAGTGTCCAGGTAACTACGATCCTGGTTGAGGGGACTCCTGCATTCAAGGATCCCAAGGACAGGAAGGCCGAGACGGGGGCTCATTCCTTGTTTATGGTTGTGGGGTCAGCCGTGCGACCTGTACTGGCATCTGCACTGGTGTCGCAGACACTGAGTGGGCAAAGCATTTGCACTGCGAATTGGGAGAGCAACAGGCCTCCCATGTCTGCGTGGAACTAGCAGACCAACTAGTGCAAGGCCTTAAGTACGTATGTGACGCGGCCCTGGTTACTCTCCCTCTGTTATCCAGGGCTTCAGTGTCAGCTGTGGTGCTGAGGCGCCTGATTTGGCTGAAATGCTGGTCTGCTGACTAGGCATCCAAGAAAGCCCTGACGGATCTTCCCTTCCTTGGGGACCGGCTCTTTGGAGCCTCGTTAGATGACATTATTTAAAAATGCCACTGGTGGTAAGAGTACTCTACTCCCACAGGCCAGGAAGGCTAAGGAGCCATGCCGCAGGCAAGGGCCCTCTTTTTCCACTCACAATCGGCTTTATCATCCGCCCGGTGCTTCGACAAAACGTCCCCAGCCCAATAGGATGCCCACGGACGGTTAAAAACGTCCCTGGAACCACAAGCCTGCTAACAAAAGTGCTACCACAGGAGGGTTTACCCCCACCCATGTCTCGGGTGGGGGGTCGTCTTCGGGAGTTTGCAGCCCGGTGGTCCTCCCGGTTATCTGACCAATGGGTCTGCGATCTGATTTCCACAGGCTACAAGATAGAGTTCCTCTCTTGGCCGCCAAACAGATTCTTCCCCCCTCCAGCATACCCGTATCCCCGGGTCGCCGGGAGGCCCTGTTGGGGGCTGTAAGGGAATTGCTGAATCGAGCAGTGATTGTACCTGTTCAGGAGCCGGAACGCTTCCAGAGATTCTACTCAAATCGGTTTGTGGTTCCAAGAAGGAAGGGGTACGTCCAATCTTGGACTTAAAAGCCCTAAATCACTTTGTAAAAGTGCAGAGGTTCAGGATGTAATCGGTTTGCTCAGTAGTCTCTGCACTCCATCAAGGGGACTCCCTTGCGCCCTTGGACATCCAGGATGCGTACCTGCACATACCCATATGCCTTCGGCATCAAAAGTTTCTGCGTTTTTGAAGTGGGGGAACCCCATTACCAATTTGTGGCTCTTCCTTTTGGTCTGGCATCAGCCCCCCAAGTCTTTACGAAGGTATTGGCTCCAGTATTGGCGTTGCTGAGACAACGTGGGATCACGATCATGGGCTACCTGGACGATCTCTTCCTGAGAGCATCTTCCGCCTCTGCATTAAAGGAGGATCTGGCGATCACCATGCAGACCCTGCAAGAATTTGGGTGGCTGTTGAAAAGCGTCTGGAGTACCTAGGTTTGCTGATGGACTCCAGGGAAGCGAGAGTTTTTCTCCCTTCAGACAAATTGCAGACTCTCAGATCCATGGTGAATCTGCTGATGAACCGCAAGAGGTCGTCTCTCCGGTTTTGCATGCGAGTACTGGGGCTCATGGTAGCCTCCTTCGAGGCAGTACCTTACACCCAGTTCCATACCAGAGTACTGCAGAAGGAGATCTTGTTAAAATGGGACAAGTCTTAGTTGTCCCTGGACCGACAGATCCAGGTGAGCCAACCAGTCAGGGACTCTCTGATCTGGTGGTTGAGGTCCCCGGTGATTCAGTCCAGAAAATCGTTCCTTCCTCTGAAGTGGACGGTGGTCACTATGGACGCCAGCCTATCCGGCTGGGGGGGCGTGATGGGGGTTCAGTTGACTCGGGGCCTCTGGTCGACGGTAGAATCAGAGTTGCCGATCAATATGCTCGAATTGAGAGTGATCAGGCTGTGTCTCCACACATCGGTCGATGAGTCTTCAAGGGCGTCCGGTCAGGATTCAGTCGGACAACGCCACGGCGGTGGCATACATAAATCGCCAAGGGGGAACAAGAAGTGCAGCCGCTGCTCGGGAGGTCGCTCGCATACTTCGGTGGGCAGAGCGACACATTCTGGCCCTTTTGGCCATTTACATCCCGGGTGTGGAAAACTGGCAGGCGGACCATCTGAGTCGGCAGATGCTAGACCCAGAAGAATGGGCATTGCATCTGGAGATATTCAGGCTGCTGTGCCTGAAGTGGGGAACACCAGATGTGGATCTATTGGCCTCCCGTCTCAATGGGAAGGTGCCAAGATTCTAGTCCAGGACAAGAGATCCGTGGGCAGACGCGCTGGTGGGATCAGGATCAGCTGCTCTACGCCTTTCCTCCACTAAAATTGTTGCCACGTCTGCTTCGCAGAGTGGAAGTCGAGGGGATCCCAGTGATTCTGGTTGCCCCAGATTGGCCTCAGTATCCCTGGTACACAGATCTGGTGCGTCTGTTGCAGGCGCTCCCTAGCGACTGCCGTTGCGGGAGGACGTTCGGTCTCAAGGTCTGATTTTTCAGTTTTACCATTGCTGGCTTTAACGGCATGGCTGTTGAGAGCCAGGTGTTGAGGAACCGGGGTCTGTCTGATTCGGTGATTCCAACTATGTTGAGGGCACGGAAATCTTCTTCTAGTAAGCCTTCCAGGTACGATGGAATATCTTCCATCTCCATGTGTGAGCAGAATGGTTGGCATCCACGTTCCTTTTCCATAGCAATGCGCCTTCTGTTTCTCCAGCGAGGAGTAGACCAGAGATTGGCATTGAGCACCATCAAGGGACAGATCTCAGCCCTGGCTGTCTTTTATTTTTTATTTTTTCCCCCAATGACCCCTGGCATCGCACTCCTTAGTGGGTACCTTCATTCAGGGGGTATGACATGTAGTCCCTCCGGTGCGCCCACCGTTACCCCCATGGGATTTGAACCTGGTGTTGTCGGTGCTTCAAAAACCACAGTTTGAGAATATCAGGGAGATTCCCCTGTTGACTCTTTCCCAGAAAGTGTTTTTTCTAGTGGCCATTACCTCGGCCAGGAGGGTTTCAGAATTGAATGCCTTGTCTTGCAAGTTGCCCTATCTGGTCATCCACAGGGATAAGGTGATGTTGCGTCCGCAGCCATCTTTTCTACCGGAGGTGGTCTCGGCTTTTCATATCGATGAGGACATTGTATTACCATCATTTGTGTCCGAAGCCGAAAAACACTCCAAAGAGGCGGCCCTTCACGCTCTCGACGTGGTTAGGGCTCTGAAGGTGTATTAGTCTGACACGGCTCCCTTTCGGAAGTCAGACTCGCTGTTTGTTTCGGTGGCTGGTTCAAAGAAGGGTATGGCGGTCTGGTCAGCCACCATTTCCAGGTGGATCAAACAGATTGTAGTACAAGCCTACCCCTTGAAGGGGCAGGTGCCCCCCTTTCCAGTCACGGCCCACTCTACAAGGGAAATCGGAACGTCTTGGGCCTTCCGACACCAAGCATCGGTCGCCCAGGTGTGTAAGGCGGCGACCTGGTCATCTGTCCATATGTTTACCAATTTCTACAAGGTAGACGCCCGTGCATCGGCTGCTGCCTGTTTTGGCTGCAAAGTTTTGCAGGCGGCCGTGTAGTTGCAATTGGATATGCAAACTCGTTTTTCCTGTTTTTTTCGGTAAAAATGCAGTACTGTTGTTTTTATGCACTGTTGCATTACTTCTGCAATGTTGTGGTCTTGGGGATCACTCCTGTTGAGGATACCCGGTTATGGTGGTGTTTTTCCACACACTGCTGTAATTCACCGACCAACACAGCGCCTGCCCCTCCTTTTTTCTCTTTACGTTATACTGCTTGTTGATGTACTGAGTCTGCTAGGACAGGCTGTGGGGGTTGTAGCCTAGGGACTGAAACTGAAAGTTCTGAAGTGTTGTGTTACAACTTTTTGCCTAGTATCTCCAATGATATGGCTGACAATCCATTTTGTTAGAGAGCTGTGTCAGTCGGTGAATTACAGAGAAAAGGATTTTGCGGAGAGTACAAAAAAACTGAAAATTGTATACTCACCTTTCCGTCATTTTCCTTTCCTGGCGCATCTTCATAGCAGCACACACTAGGTTGTGACTCCGCCCCCACAACCTGACAGGATTGGTTAACTGCATTCTCTGTAAATATTATCGCAAACAAAACGAAACGGGGTGGGCATTGTGTGGTGCCATCAAGATGTGTCAGGAAAGGAAAAATTATGGAAAAGTGAGTATACAATTTTCCGTTTTCCTGACTCCTTCATGGCAGCACACACTGGGAAATAACTGGGAAACGGGTGGGTAAATGCAAATATTTCATTCCTACAATGCAGAAGAATTGACTCTTATAACAGATCTACCAAAATCTGCCAAGGACAAATGGGCAGAGTTTACTCTATAGTGGGAAATGAAAGTATGCTCGGAAGACCAAGTTGCTGCCCTGCATATCGTCTCTGGAGAAACCCTGCAATATGTTGCCCAGGAGGTAGCCACTGCCCTAGCAGAATGGGCCCTGATGTCTTCCGGAATTGCCAAATGCTGAGTGGAATATGCCTTTTTAATGGCTCTCACCAACCAGGATGCAATAGTGCGTGAGGAAGCTGCCTGCCTGCGTCTGGTTCCATGCGGCATGACCAAGAGAGAGTCCGTCTTCCTAAAGGAGATGGTGGCTGACAAGTAGTCGCTGATGGTGGTTTTAATGTCCAGCGGATGAGGCTCTCCCTGATCATCAGTGAAGGATGATGCCCTGGTTATAGTGGAAGGAAGTAGCCACTTTGGGTATGAAGCGATCTGAGGGTCTAAGAACTACTGTGTCCGGAAAGAAAACCAAATAAGGTTCTGAAATAATCAGTGCTTGAATTTCTGACACTCTTGGCTGATGTTATTGCAATGAGAAAAGAAAGTCAAGTCCCATAGTGAAACGGACTCCAAAGGGATAAACGGTGGATTGGAAAAAGCATGGAGGACTACTGACAGATCCCATGATGGAAAAATAAGTTTCCTAGGAGGTTTTATCTTCAGGCTAACTTTAAGAAATTGTATGACCAGTGGATGGAAAGCCCATTTTGTGCCTGTTTTAGTGGAAAGAGCAGAAACTTGCACCTTGAGGGTACTTTAACTCAGGCCTTAATTCCCAACTGAAGGAATTACAGAATATGAGGCGGTTCTGGAGAAAGAGGACTCCAATCTCTCTCCTGGGCCATGAGGCAAAATTTTTCCCAAATCCTTGCATAGATGGAATTAGTAGAGACCTTCCTAGCCTGCATTAAGATGGAGATGACCTCCTGAGAACAGCCTTGTGCACTTAGTCTAGACCTCTCAATTTCCAGGCCATCATATGCAACTTCGCCGGAGCTGGATGGAAGAACTGTCCCTGTGAGAGAAGGTCCGGTTTTTGGAAGAGGAATTGGAGGTTGAAGACTGAGTTGCAGAAGAGTCGTAAACCACGGCCTCCTCGGCCAGAGTGGAATCACGGCAATTATTGTTACTAAGGACCCGTGAAGTCTGGAGAGGAACCTCACAATCAATGGAGTAGGAGAGAATATGTACCCCAACTTGAAATTCCATGCCAGGCTTCCGTTAGAAGAGAAAAATATTTGAGGACTCAAAGACCACTCCTTGTTGGACAACGATCTCCGACTCTGGTATTCGGCCAGCACATTTTGTGCTGCTGGGACATACACTGCCCTCAAGTTTGCCAGGTGTATCTGAGCCCATTCTAAAATGAACTTCCCTCATCAGAGAGAGACTTCTGGTACCTCCCTGTCTCTGTACATAACACTGCCAGCCTGTTGTCCATTCTGATGAGCACATTTTTCCCCGATAGAGGGGTGAATGCCCTCAAGGCGTGAAAGGCCGCCCTGAGTTCCAGTATATTGGAAACCACTCCTAGGGCTTGGAACTGCCATTGGCCCTGGGCTGCTAGATCTTGATAGTGGGCTCCCCAGCCACTCTGGCTAGCATCCAAAGTCACTACATCTGTATCCGGAGGGACTATTAGCTTGAATCTTTTTAAATTGCTTTGATGTGTCCACCACCATATTGACCGCTTCACCGACCTGGAAATGACAATGGTCTGACGCATGGATACTCCATCCCACTGCTTGAGAAAAGTTCTGCAGGGTCCTCATGTGCCATTGGGACCATTGCACCATGGGTATGGTCGCAGACATAGATCCCAGCATGCTCAGACAGACCCTGGCTGACAGATGATTTGCTGATGGCAGCCTCCGCATTTTTTGTATTAGAGGCTGAATCTTTGCCTGCGCGAGTTGCACTCTGTTTAGTTTGGTGTCTAGATCTGCTCCCAGGAACACCATTTTTTGAGTGGGTTTTAAACTGCTCTTCTTTTGATGATCCATCCAAAGTTGTGGAGAGTTGAAAGAAGAATCTCTCGGTGCTGAAGCAATACCTCCTGACTCTTTGCCAACAGTAGGATGTCGTCTAGGTAATGATGAATTCGTAGACCTTTCCCTCTGAGGAATGCCACTAACGGTAATAGAACTTTGGCTAATGTCCTGGGAGCTGATGAGATGCCGAATGGAAGGCACCGAAACTGAAAATGGCAATGATTGATGGCGAACCAAAGAAATTTTTGAAAAGCCGGATGGATTGAGATGTGAAGATAGGCGTCTGGCAAATCTACTGATAGCATCCAATCACCCAGATTTATCGCTAGGAGTATGGATTGGAGACTCCCCATCTTGAAGGCTTCCTCTCTGATGTTCCTGTTGAACCTTTTGAGATCTAATACTGGACGAAAATCTCCTGTCCTTTTCTTCACTAAAAATAAAAGGGAGTAGAATCTTCTCCCTCTTTGAGCCAATGGGACCTCTACAATAGCCCCCTTCTGTTTTTAACTCCGCTACGTATTCTACTAGGAGATTTCTCCTGAATAGTATGGATGGTAGTCTGGTAGCCTGGAAGTGGTTTCCTGGAAACCTGTTTACAAACTTCCACTTGTGCCCATATTTGATTGTGGACAGTGCCCAAAGGTCCTGTATATGCCTTGTCCAGATCTGAACAAAACCCCTTAGCCTGGCGCCCACCTGGGCTGGGTGGGGGCAGGCAAACTTTCAAAATGACTTTGGGTGCTCCCCCGCGGGTGTAGCCTTGGTCTTCTGCATTCTCAGGAAGGAAGGTTTAGTATTCTTCCAATCTCTCCTAAACTCTCTGCCGGGACGGTAGGATCTGAATTCCCTGTGTTTAACCGGGAGATTGCGCCTAAAAGAAGGCCCTCTCTGAGCCTTGGGTCTTCTATTGGAGGGAATCAGACCAGATTTTCCTCCCGTGACTTTGGAAATGGCTGAGTCTAGTTTGGCACCAAAAAGATTAGAGCCATCATAAGGAATTTTGCACCAATTAATCTTAGATGCTGTATCGGCCATCCATGGCTTAAGTCATAAGGCCCTCCTTGCTGTCACAGAAGCCAACATTGTTCTAGCCGAGGGCCTTATGATGTCCACTAAGGCCTCTGCTATAAAGTCACCTGCTAGCCTGATTTCTTGCAAAGAAGAAATTATTTTCTCCATCTCTGTGCCATCCAGAAGATCCTTCTCCATCTTAGTTGCCCATCCCAAAATGGCTCTTGCCACTGCCGCCGTGTTAATATCTGGCCTGCAGGAACCCCCTGCCATGGAATATGCCTTTTTTTTTAATTTATTTTTTTATTCCAAGTCCATTTTACGATCTAGTACGTCCTTAAAGGAGATCGCATCCTCGATAGGTAAGGTACCATGACGGGCCAGACGCATCAGAGAAGAATCCAGTATGGGAGCATTAATTAAAGGTTTTACCTTTGATTCGTTTTGAGCAGGGATAGGCAATTAGCGGACCTCCAGCTGTTGCGGAACTACAATTCCCATGAGGCATAGCAAGACTCTGACAGCCACAAGCATGACACGCAGAGGCATGATGGGACTTGTAGTTTTTTCGACAGCTGGAAGTCCGCTAATTACATATCCCTGGTTTAGAGGATACATCTTCGCTAGCCTGTTAGCAAGACTTGACCGCTTGTCTGATTTCTCCCACTCATCCTTAATGAGATCCCGAGTTCTTCTATAAACTGAAAGGACTCTGGATGTCTCTTCAAATTGGGGAAATACTTGCGAGTCTTCTGTGGCTCAGTTACATCGTCTTCCTGTGGTCCGTCCGACTATGCCGGGAGCCACTGTGGTGCGAATGGCTGTGTCGAGAGCGAGCATGTCTCTGAGATGAGGATCTTGAGCGACTTCTGTGCGATTTTCTGCTAGAAGTGCGACTTGATTCTCTTCCATGTCTGGAACTCGCTCCTCTTTCTCTGGTATGGCTGCTAAGAAAATGCAGCATTTTAGCAGTCGGCACTCTTTTTTTCCTCCCTTTCTTCAATACTTGCCTACAGCGGTAGAGCCTCTTACCTTTCTTGCTGACGGTGGTCTGCGTGGGCAGTGGACTCAATAGAAAAAGGTAGACAGTATAGATTAATGGAAAATAAAAAATAATTTTCTCGCAAACCAAATACAAAAAAAAAAAACATAATTTTTTTTTTTTTTACCTGCCCCTTTAAGACTAAGAACACTCATAAACTGCAGATGCAATAAAAACAAGAGAGAAACATGTAATGGGACAGAAAGAAAGATCCTACCTTATCCAGCAGAATATTGATGATACAGGGCAGAAATCAAGCAAACAGCAGTATGCAGAAGCACACAACTGGATTTTAAAAGGACGCCATCTTGGATAAGGGAAAATCCCTCTCCAGCAAAGAAAAATGATCCAGCTGCAAAACTGTCATGCGCAGAATGGCAGGGACACTATCGGCGGTCATGACAGCTGTACTGGAGGACAGCAAGCCCCAGCAAACCTACGCAAGAAGAAAGGTAGAACTAAGAAAAAAAAATTCTATTATAGCAAGGGAGTCCACTGCAGAAATGAAAGCTTATTTAAAGCTTGTAAAACAGAACCAGATGTCCCCTGAGACCATCAAAATGGGGGTTCCCTCCATAGAGCTCCTTTAGAGACTGTACAGGAGGGACTTCCAAACAGGAGAGGCTTGAACCTGCTGGGGTGATGGCAGCAAGAGGCTTATTCATCTGTAGATTTCCTGAAACCTTGTTCATCCAACCTGTCAGGCGAGGATAAAAAAAAGAGAATGCAGCGGGGGGGTTTCCCCCTGTCAAATTTATAGTTAACCAATCCTGTCAGGTTGTGGGGGCAGAGTCGCAACCCAGTGTGTGCTGCCATGAAGGCGTCAGGAAATTCTATTTTTGCCTAGTTGCCCAAACTTCTCATTCTTTTGCTTGAGAAGGTGCAAGGGTCTATGAATGATCACCGTGTGTCCTGTACTGTCCTGTACTGTACAACTGAGATAGAAATAATTTTGACTATTCCATGTCTTGGTGAATAGTACAGGACACAGTCCAACTTCCCTTCTTATCCTGTGTTACTCGGCATTGCTACAAATCTGAGGACTCGCAGAGTTAGGGTTATTAGGAGGACACGAAGGCTTAAACACAGGGTCTATGATTATTTGGCCTATGTCCAGTGCTGTACTCAAAGATACGGAATTTACAGTGAAGTCAAGTCACAATTCTTCTTTTTTTTTTTTTCGTTCTTCTGGATTGGTGTGATACATTGGTAAATGCTAGCATTTAAGCAAACCATAGTTATATACAGAACCACACTTATGTTTATGTGGCTAGTCCACATATCATGCGTATCTTTTTGTTTGCGGTAAACCTCAAGTTACAAGATTATAGAAATGTATAGGAACACTTATCTCCTGGTTACTGCATCTGCACCATGGATAATTTAAATCTTGAAAGTCCACTTTTCATAATGCATAGATTTTGTTTATACCTGGGTTTAACGTCGTGTGTGTGTGTGTGTGTGTTTGTTTTTTTTTTTTTTTGTTTTTTTTTTTGTTTTGTTTTTTTGGGGGGGGGGTCCCCCCCCCCCCCCCCTTTCTAGTAATTGGTGTGTAATTTTTTAGTTTTGTCTGAAAACACATAAAAACCTTGTTTACACTGGTAGGGTAGATTACTTATTTTTCCCCTTTGGAAGGCATGGAAATATAACAATGATTTTGTGTTAAAACGAAAGGTGGGAACTCTCAAACGTGTTAATATCCAAATAATAGCCATAACTACAAGAAATTGCTGCCACCCAAATGCTTCATGCACCCCCTGCTATGTATCCTGGGCTCCACTTGCCCATCTGCGGGCCTAGGACCGGAATAGTTGGGTTCCACCGGGAAGAGGGGAGGGAGGACAGCGGACACACATCCGCTGTCCTCCCCTTGTTGCTGACCCAGAAGTGACTTGCATGACGTCTTTCGGGTCCTCGTTCAGTTTCCCAGTCAGGGACAGAATGTTCTGCAACGTATTGCATTCAGTGAAGAACTGAGGAAACATGCAGGGTCTTTTAAACCTTGGACATCTCATTAACCACTTCGCACCCAGGCCATTTCTGTACACCAGCTGGTTCTGGGTTCGGGCAACACGCGTGGGCGCACCCCCTGCCAGCATGAGTTTGGCAGCTAATTTCAGCCAATGTTTTTGGCTGAAATCAGCTGTTCTGCTGTGTCCAATCACACCCAGAGTTCTGTGTTTACAAAAGCACAGAACTCTTTGTACAGGCAACAGTGACTTGGCTGTTTTCTGCTTGCAAAGAGAACAACACGGCAGATAAAAAAGTAAAAGCAGCACACATTACACATTTTAGGCACAGTTGACCCCTTGATTGCCCCTAGATGTTAACCCCTTCAGCCGGTGTCATAAGTAATACAGCAATCAGTGATAATACTGCACACTGATACTGTAGTGTCTGTTAGCGCCAACATTTTTCGCTACCCTATCAGTCCCAATATAAGTCGCTGATAACCACTATTGCAGTAAAGCATCTATAGCTATGTAAATTCCTGTGTGTGTGTGTGTGTGTGTGTGCCTGCCTATCTAGTCTATCCATCTAATCTATCTAGAATTATTATTTTTTATACCAAAGACATCGAGCAGAATAAATTTTAACCGCAATTTATTGGGAAATTCGATATTTTTTTATTTTTTTCCCCCCCCTTTCTTGGATATGGTTTATTTATTTTTTCGCTTGCAAAATTGTCTTTTTTGATTATACAATATAAAACGTTAAATACCCAGTGGTAATCAAATACCATCAAAAAGAACACTCTTTGTGTGAAAATAAAAATGTAATTTGTGTACAGTGTTGCATGACTACACAGTTGCCAGTTAAAATAGCGCAGTGAGGGCTGAAAAGCAAAACGTGTTCTGGCCGTGAATGAGGTAAAACTTTCTGGAGGTCAAGTGGTAAATTGGCAATCAACACTCGCATTAGGCTCTTTGTTCAACATTTACAAACTGGAGTTGAGTGGGAACACTTTATGAAAGCTCTGCAAAATGTTTTGTCAAAGCTTGCTGTTCACACTGCTTTTGTACAAGCTATAGCCTTCCCAAGTTAGCAACCCTCGCATCCTGCCTTGTCTTTTAGGATGAGAAAAACATTGGTTTTCACTCCTGCAATGCTTTTTTTTTCCTGGCAAAAGCTCAGGACATTGGGGTTGCTTATTAGGAGTTTTTTAGTCAGACTTCTAAAGGTGACCAAATGGCCTACAGGTAAAATAAAGAGTGATGATTTTACAAAGCTCCGTTTTTTAATATCTACTGTGACCCCTTGACTGATTGGGGTATTTTCTGGAAAAGGTGAGCTTGGCCTTTAACCGCTTGCTGACCAGCCGCTGTCATTGTTGCGATCCCGTGAGCCATCCTAGCTCTGCCTCAGTCCCTTTAAGCGGGATAGAAAGCAAGCTTGCTCATGCTGCACTGCGGGCGGGTCCAAAGCTGGTGACCAGCGGCTGCAGGCACAAGAGGCAGAACAGGTGTGTGTGTGTGTGTGTGTGTATATAAACTCGCGCACACATCCCTGTTCAGAGAGAGATATTTCCTATAGTCAGTCCCATCCCCCTACAGTTAGAACACAGTCAGGGAACCCCTTGATCGGCCCCTAGTGTTAACCCCTTCCCTGACAGTGACATTTACACAGTAATCGGTGCATTTTTATAGCACTGATCGCTGTATAAATGGCAGTGGTCCCAAAAATGTGTCAAGTGTCCGAGAAGAAGCAATCAAATACCACCAAAAGAAAGCTCTGTTTATGGGGAAAAAAAGGACATCCGTTTTATTTGGGTACATTGTCACACGTTGCAACTTTCAGTTAAATTGGTCATTGAGCTGTCAAATCTCTCGTGGCTGAAGTGGTTAAAGCGGAGTTCCACCCCGATTTTTTTTTTTTTTTTATTTTTTTTTTCCCAGTCCTTGATCAATTCTGAGAAACGAATCTGCCACTTCTGGCTCTGCATCACTTCCTCCCTTGCCTGTGCTCCTGGGAAATGTGAGTCCTAACTTTTCAGGAGTCAGTGGGCAGGACGTTGTGAAAAATCGCCTTATTTCCTAACTGGAAATGACGCGATTTAAGACTGATCTATCTATGTTGCCATAACAACGGAGTGGAACCTTCCTCAGTCATGCACTTATCGATGTTGCTCAGGAAGAGGTTGCGAGTGGGCTTCATATGCCCACACTCCTCATGGCAAGGGCCAGAAGAGGATCAGATAAATTGTAAGTAAAAAAACAAAACAAAATAGGATTACAATCCACTAGCATATACACATAGTGAGTGTATTATTAATGCAATGGAAGGTGATGCCTGTAAAAAAATAAAAAAAAAAAAACGAAAAAAAAAAAACTTTGGTGACCGGAACTCTGCTTTAAGTTGGACACAAGGCAAAAATGCTCTATAGCATGGGTGTCCCATGAGGTATTGCATTCTGCTGACAGTTACAAGCATGACTCCCAAAGGCAGAGCCATGATGGGAGTTGTAGTTCTGCAACAGCTGGAGGGCCACAGGTTGAGCACCCATGCTCCTCCAGGGGGAGGAAAAAAAAATTCTCAAATCTAAACATGCATATATTTGCTCAATATTCTAGAAGTATACAGAGGGTTGGCTGAGGATGAAAGAACAAAGCATCCTCCTTTTGGCATGTAGGACCTGGATAAGGCCGTGTTCCTTTTGGAAATGAATCAACTAGCTTTTGAGCACAACTACCCCACTTCCACCTTCACAAACATTTATTCCCAGAATTCTTATAGTACAGTGTGCTTAAATGTCATTTCATTATACTTTTAACACATTTTGCCTCTTCTATTTCCAAATGATTAACTAGGCAGGTGTAAATGTGCCATTGAAAAGAAATGAGCCATACTCATTTGTTTTATAAATTGGTATACTTCTCCTGTCTATCATATTAGTGCGCCGCTCTGCAAAAGGTTGTGTTCAGCTTTTTTAATCAGTTTTTTGGTACATTATATTGCCATCAACCAATGGTTTAGTCTACACAAAAACAGATCAGTTAATGCAGTAAAAAAAATTGAATCCTTGTGCTGTAAGCAGAATGTTTACAAATCCTCAAAAATATGTTGGTTCTTTAATAATAGCTTCTTTATTAATCCTTTGTCATGATAAATGAGCTTGAATTAAAATCGGATTAAAAATAAATTTTGAAAAAAAAAAAAAAAATGCTTGGAAAATGGTGACACTGTAGCTTGGCACAGAGAGCTTGCTGTACTTGGTGCCATGGGAAAGTCTGTGTACAATAAATCCCAGGAGTCAGATCTTGCAGGCACCTTGTGCAGTTTACTTACTGTTTGGTAAGGGCACTGAAACAAAATATGTGCTGTGATCGTGCGTGTTTTTTCAGCCAAGCGTTCTGTTTAGAATGTGACAGAACCTTTTATTGGTGACTGTTTACATAATGCAGCAACATCCATATACATAGGACACCCAACTTTAACGGTGATTTATTCTTCCAAAGCAAATACACCTTTGCACACTGGTACCGATTTAGTATTTCAATTTTTCTCTTCTCCCTCAGTTTCTCTCCCTCACTTGGCTAATGTGTGCCCAGTGTTGATGGAGAGGGGAAGATGAGAGACAAACAAGGATGTTGGGGTGCCTGATGACCTCCTTATCAACCTGATGATGTCATTGGTTGGTAGGACACTGGTACTAGAAAGTTGAAATGGTGTACAATGAAAACCTTTAGCTTTATGTAATAGGTAGGCTTGAGCCACCTGCTGGCTTGTATAAGATTTTTGGGCATTTCCTAGGCATTTTGCCAAGGCACACCTGAAGGCACCCTGGTTGAAAAAAGCTGATTTACACTATCAGTTGCTATTCAACAGAGATTAGTGCCACATACAGATCAAGATAGTACTTGGTACACAAGAAGATTCTCCAGACAAGAATATCGGACAAATTATTTTTTGTTTTTTTTTTCATTCTAGTCTTATATCAAAAACCAATAGGTTACGAAAATTCTTCTATGATGGCATAGAACGTCTGAAGTGATGTAATGTATTCTTTTTCTAAGCATGCATGGTTTTGATCACACAATTTCTTTTCATACAAATGCCATACTACAAGAAAATAATTTATGCCGTTCTCATACGAGTAAAAAAAAAATTGTGCATGAACTGCCGTGATCAGCTCTTGAAACCTGTGTACTAATAAATAATTATGCTCTAAAGGGGTATTTTTGATCCTTTTTTTTTAATTTATTTCTTTATTTTTTTATTTTTTCCTTGTGTATAAAAAGCATTAGCTGGCTAGAGGTCGACTGATATGGGTTTTTCTCTGGCCGATGCCGATATTTAGAAATCATGGCGGCTGATGGCCGATATATGATGCCGATTATTTTGGGCCGATATGTTAGGCCGATTTATTATTTTTTTTTTATCCCCCTTCATCTCATAAAACCTAACAGACACCTTTCCCACTGGGGCGTTTTTTTTAGGCGCTTTTGGGCTAAAAATAGCGCCTGTAAAGTTCCTGCAAAACGGCTCCCCTGCAGTCTGTGTGAAAGACAGAGTGCTTTCACACTGAGACGATGTGCTGGCAGGATGTTAAAAAAAAAGTCCTGCAAGCAGCACGTTTGGAGTGGTGTATACCGCTCCTCCACCACTCCTGCCCATTGATATTAATGGGCACCACTGCCGAAGTGTTTGCAATGCGATTTGGCAGCAGTGCTTCACGGGGAGCATTTAACCTCTTCCTCGGCCGCTAGCTGGATTATATGCACCCCACTAGCAGCCGAATAGCACGGCTAAAATGATGGTAAAGCGCTGCTAAAACTAGCAGCATTTTACCATCAACGCCTGCCCACTCCAGTGTGAAAGCAGCCTATAAAATAAAAACAGGTAGTCAAAACTTTTGGATGAAAAAAAATGGGCTAACTTTAGTTTTTTTTTTTTTTTTTTTTTTTTTTTTTGCTTTTTTAAAGCATTTAGTGTATTTTTTTTTTCCCCCAAAAATTGCATTTGAAAGACCTCTACGCAAATGCCGTGTGACATAAAATATTGCAACAACCACTATTTTATTCCCTAGGGTCTCTGCTAAAATTATATATAATTTTTTGGGGGTCTAAGTGATTTTCTGGCAGAAAATACAGGATTTTTACTAGTAAGCAACAAGTGTCAGAAAAGATTTAGTCTTTAAATGGTTAAACTGAGAACTTCTACACATTGAGAGGAGTTCATTCATTGAAGTGTAAACATTGTATCTTTTTGCTCTTTTCTTGGCAGACTGCCCAGAGAGGAGACAAGTCCCTTCTATGAAGACTCAGGCAACTTACACTGATTTCTATTACAGAAGTCATTTCCAAGTCGCGCTGTAGTTCTAAATCTGCCTTTTTATCAGCTCAATCGGCCGATGCCGATTAATTAAAAAACTGCAAATATCGGCCGATATATCGGTCGACCTCTAAGGCTGGCCATACATGGATCTTCTTTTATTTACATTTTTGATGTCCCCCTTCCTTCGTTCAGGTGGATAGAAGAATCCTCACTGTGCTATTGTATTCTGACTTCTCCACTATCAGAAGATGCACTGATCCGCTCTGCACAGGCGAGGATTGAATTTTTTTTTTCAAACATTGCCATTCATTCGACCAAAGAAGACATAAAACTACGATGACCGTTTTTGAACTCTGCTACAGCTTTAGAATAACTTTATATTTTCCTTTTGGATGATTTTGACCAAACTAATCTTACATAATTGTGTCTGAGTAAAGGAGATGAAGGACAGGGCTTCCTCCTGATGCTGATCCGGTTCTTCCTTAAAGTGGATGTAAACCCAAATTATTATTTTTTTTATTATGTCATAATGTAGAGTATACGATTTCCTATCATTTGAGCCCAGTCTTGCCACAAAGAGTTAATCCATCTCTGAGCAATCATCTTTTATTGTTCAGTCAGATAATTCTTGACAGAGAAAAACTTTGTCAAATCCTCCCCCTTGCTGTGAGGGATAGGTGATTTACATATCTCGTGCACTCGCCTAAGAGACATCATTTTTTTTTTTTAATTCCCTCCCACTCCTTTCTTCTGCTGCTCTGCCAGAATTGGATGTTCCACACCTCAGCATAATTGGGCATGCTGAAGTCATGTGATTACTTTCCTGTCTTTTCACTGGATGTTAGTGATCATAGCAGAAGTTCAGTGTAAGAAATACACAGGAGAAAATGCATATTGACTAGGGGAGTGTAGAGATGGGCGGGGAGTCTACTGACATCATGACTCCACCCACCGAGCTCCAGACAACAGACCCACCCACAGAATATGTAGTTCTTCGGGTCTCATAGCAAACAGAGGGGAGACATTTGACAGGTAAGGATACATGCAGGAGGCATGTATACCTTTATAGATCACCCCTATGGCAGTACGTTAGAAAGGATGACATTGGGTTTAAATCAGCTTTAAATTACAACTTCCATAAACCTTGGATATTCAGATTCAGCACATATTGTAAATTTGTACTTGCCCATTTTATATTCGTGAAAAGTATAATGTCCGAGTGGATTATTTGTTTTTTGCCTGTTATTATTCAGTTATTTAACCGTACATTGCAGATCATAGGCAAAAGGTACAGTGCCAATGAAAATGGCTTTAGTACCATGTGATTGTAACCAATCACAAGTCTAAACAATGGCTGCAATTAGCATCCAGCTTTCCCTTTCCTCTGACGCATGGGGGTTGATTTCCTAAAACTGGAGAATGCAGCTGTGCATAGAAACCAATCCGCTTCTAAGTGTTTTTTTGGTCAGATCATACACATGGTACGGTTGTTGGCCAACCCAGTGTCTGATTTTTGTCAAAAGGGAAACGTGCCGGGATCTTGTCTTGCATACTAATGGTACACAATTGTCATTCCACAAACACGAACGTAGTGGCGTACTAAAAGGAATTTCAGCCCTTGAGCGCCAACCTTTGGGCCTCTTCTGCTAATTTAATATTTGAGCATTGATTCCGAGCATGCGTGTTTGTACTTTCAACTTTTGTGTGATGGATTTGTGTACTGACCATACGAAAACCTGAAACCGTTGTCCGCCGAAAATTTACTAGCCTGCCATCCAAAGTTCGTTGGCCGAAAATTGGACAACAATTGTCAAAGGAGCGTACTAATGGTAAGATTTTAGGACAACAGTCTGACAATACTCTGCCAATAATCGTACCGTGTGTATGAGGCTTAACTGAACAAACTGAAGTTGTGCCGTGACAATTGTGCTGTC
The DNA here is from genome assembly GCF_037356315.1 of Lithobates pipiens. Classification (NCBI taxonomy): domain Eukaryota; kingdom Metazoa; phylum Chordata; class Amphibia; order Anura; family Ranidae; genus Lithobates; species Lithobates pipiens. The sequence goes on along the minus strand of NW_027507748.1, from coordinate 446,594,580 downwards.
ATGTTTTCTCATGAAGTGAGTGAAACAGTATTGCAAATACTTTGTTTTGACTTTTTTCTTTTTTTTTTCTCTTTGCTTTTTCTTAAAGGAATCAGAGTTTGATCCTTTGAAATTTAGAAGTGTTATTGAATGTGAGAAGCCAAATAACGATTTAAGCAGGTTTCGTGGTTACATGTAAGTATCGTATTGATATACCTTTACATATAAACAGTACCGTTACTCAGTTGTACACCTGACTGTATCTGTTTTTAGAATATAAAGACAATTTTGCAAGACTTGGAAGAACTCCAGATTTACCTCATTCCATACCAACTGTTTGCACTATAATTATCTTGCCTTCCCCGCTACTGTTTTCCTTAGAAAATTTGTTGAGGGTAGTTACAAAACGCACACAACTTGGCTAAAGATGCCCAGTTTCCAAGACCTACTGACTCATTTAGACTCTGAATACCCTTTTGGCTAGGCTTCCATCACAGCTTTTTATATTTGAGGCATACAACGTTTTATAGAACTAGTTTCATCTGGATGAAAAAGTTACTCCACAGTTCCCCTAACAGACTGAATCCTACCTTGAAACCAGGGCCTGCAGTTACCTGTGGCCTGTTGCTCTTTGTGAATGCGGTGTTGATTTGGTAGAACTGACCTTTATGTATTGCTTAGTAATGTGTCCTTTTGAGGCCACTGAAGGTCATCAGTAAGTACTCTTTAGGATATAATATATATAAATTATAATATAAAATGCACACTTTTGCAGGTTCAATGCAGGTATTCAGTGTCTTGCATGGTGGTGGGAATGTCATGGTCTTGGGGCTACATGAGTACTGCCGGCACTGGGGAGCTACAGTTGATTGAGGGAACCATGAATGCCAACATGTACGGTGACATACTGAAGCAGAGCATGATCCCTTCCCTATGGAGACTGGGTAGCAGGACAGTATTCCAACATAACCACCCCAAACACACCTCCAAGACTACTACTGCCTTGCTAAAGAAGCTGAGGGTAAAGGTGATGGACTGGCCAAGCATGTCTCCAGACCTAAACCTATTGAGCATCTGTGGGGCATCCTCAATGGAAGGTGGAGGAGCGCAAGGTCTCTAACATCCACCAGCTCTGTGATGTCGTGGAAGAGGGCTCCAGTGGCAACCTGTGAGGCTCTGGTGAACTCCATGCCCAAAAGGGTTAAGGCAGTGCTGGAAAATATTGACACTTTGGGCCCAATTTGGACATTTTCACTTATGGGTATGCTCACATTTGTTGCCAGCGGTTTAGACTTTAATTGCTGTGAGTTATTTTGAGAGGACAGCAAATTTACACACATGCGAGCTGTATACTCACTACATTACATTGTAGCAATATGTAATTTCTTCATTGTTGTCACATGAAAAGATAAAATAAAATATTTACAAAAATGTGAGGGGTGTAATCACTTTTGTGAGATACTGTATGTATGAAAGGGGGTGCTGTAGATAAAGACAAACTGTCCAGCTTTGACCATAGTTGAATATTGCCCTTGCTAAAGGTGTAAGCCATTTACTTGAAGCCAAACTGTAAAACTGAGTTTGCATCATACCTTCCTTCCTTGCTAGGATATTGCTAAGAGTCCTAGCTCTTACCGTTCACCTCCATTGTCACTGGAGTGAGCTCTTTCTCTGATTCAAACCCTCTCGCATGCGCTTTCTTTCCACTGATGCTGCAGCTCTGAGCTATGCATTTGTGACCTCACTCCTGTGATGATCGAAAGTGAACAATAAGATCTACGGGTCTCCGAGCATAGTCCTATATCAATAGAGAACAAGATGATGTGATCTCTGGGAGTCTATTAGTTGGAGGTTTGTAAATGGCCTACACCTATAACAACGGCATTATTCAACTTATTAGTCAAAGCGCTAAGGCAGTTTTCTGGTAAAGGCCAGATTCACATGTATGCATTGCATTAAAGCAATGCATGACACAGACATGTGAATTCTTCAACTCCACATCTCAGAAAGCAGAGCAATAGTTTAACACAAATTGCTGTTTCCATTGCCTGATACATTGGAACACTGCACTGGAATGTGAATTCCTGAGACTTCTGATTGTTTGCTTTTGTAGCTGCACATATTTCCTACACCCCTTTCCTACACCCTTTGGGCACAGACCAATACATTGGGGCGTGCTCTTGGAAATGGGCTCAAAAAAGAGATCCCTTTGCCAGGAGCCCTAAATCCTAGAGCATCTTTGTTAAATGCAAATCATCACTAGAATGCTTCTAGTTATTAAAAATTTCCTAAGGCAAAATGTTTCTAAAAACATTGCTTTTTAGGTCGTGTAAAGATGTTTGCACTCTGGGTGCCTCTGCTAAACAAAGTATCAAGCGGTCAGCAACAAAACAAATTAATTGGTATCACCTGATGCATTTCATATCTTTCTTTCCAGCTGGCATATACACAGCAGTGTAAATATCAATTAATATTAAGGAGTCATCCCAGCTATCAGTTTTTATTTGGTGCTGGAGATTTAAAAGGACAATTGTGAATTCCAGAAAAGGGCCTCTCTAATTAAAAAAAAAAAAGCAACACTGTTTTCAGATAAAGAAGTTGGTGGACCTAAACTCCAAAAACAAGATTTGCTATGTTATAAGAAACATCTAAAACTGTTAACCCTTCTTTGTCTGAAATTCCCCCAGAAAAATAGAGGCACCCCTCCAGGTATGTGAGTGTGCCTTCAGCATCAAAGTTGTATATCTGCAGCGTGAGATCTAAGACACTGCTGCCTCTGACCGCTGGGTGTCGGGAGGTTTTAGATGTGCATTTACTAAACCACTGTAGGCCTGCATTATCAGTTTTATCACAGTTTCTTTTCTCCACACATCCTGATATTTCACCACTGCTAGAGAAAAGATTCAGTTTGTTTACATGGCTGGATATATTGTGATATGACGCAATAAGCAGTAGTAAAAATAACCTGGATGTGCAGAGCAAAGGCTGTTGAAGAGTGGGGAATGGTGCACCTGTATTCATGGCACATTGTGCTTTCTATATCACTGCTTTCTTTCATTTCGTAAAATATATTGTGACATATAGACTGAGCGTACACTGCTGCATGAATACAGGGCAGTTGGGAAGTGAAGTGTAAGCAGCGGCAAGCAAAGTGACATTCCTCCCGATGCTACCACTTGACAGAGATGATTAGCAGATTATAGTGCTTTTTACTAAACTTTGGGATTGTTTGCAACTGTTCTCGGTTTTAAAAATAAAAGTCTTGCAAGACTTGTACCAAATGTAGGATTGAAAAACTAGAGCTACTATTTTGTGCAATGTTTCATAAGATTCCTGAGATGTCTTAATGGCATGCCCTACTTTTTATATTCTAGGGTTCATAAAAATGGAAAGAAATCTGGTCTTCACAAAGAGAATCTCCTGTTACGTGGATGCACTCTGAGGAACACAGAGGTTGTCTCTGGCATTGTTGTCTATGCAGGTACTGATCCACATTAATGCATGCCACTTTTGGAAAAAAAAAAAACGCAGCCCAAGAATCACATTTTCTGTGACCATCTGAATATGAGCTCTTGTGTTGGAATCAAATCGTCTATGTAGATGCAGGTTAAAGCATAGAAAGTTTTTTGGTTTTGGATAGAGTGGGAAGGAGTTAGAATTTTCAGCAGGTGTCCATTTTTATGAGTAGATTTACTTTCCACTTGTTCTGGTGATCATTGTCTCTGGGACTTAGTTTTTGGGACACCTGTTTGAAAAAAATTCAATAAAATCAAGAAACACGGCACACACTCATTACAAGCAAGATTGATAGGTTTTTGCAAAATATCCCATCAAACACCGCTTACTTTATAACTGACTGCAAAACTTTTAAAAGTTTTTTTTTTTAATATGCCATATTTCTCTTCTGGGTCACAGGAGTACACTTATTTCTGCACTCCTGTGACCCATATTTAGCTGACAATGGGCTAAAACATCACAAAAATGTTCCAAGTGCTGCAGGGATCCTGACAATGTCATTATACACCCAGATGCTTGCCTGGCAGATGGCTATACCTCTTAATATGCCACTGAGAGCCTGAGCCAGCTGCTCCCACCGCCTCCACAGCCCAGTGCTCCAGTGAGCACTGGTTGGGCAGAGCAGAGACAGTGGCTTATAATCGCCGCTCTCTGATCAGTAAAGACTGAGAACTGAGCGATCAGTGGTCATGTGATCGCCCAGTTCTTGGTCTTAGAGCCAGGGGGACAGCTGCAGCATCGTATGTATTTTTGTTTACTTGTTATCCTACACTTCTCCTTTTAAAGAGAAGTAGCCAACATATCTTTTCTTTATGGCAGGTGGTTAACCTTTAATTTTCTATGTTTAGCCCATATATTTTTAGGACTAGATGCACATAACAGAAGAATTAGGTGGGCATTTCACCTTCATGGATAATAAAGAATTTCTTTTTTTCTTTTCTAAATCTAAAGGTCATGAAACCAAAGCTTTGTTGAACAACAACGGACCTCGCTATAAACGTAGTAAACTTGAGAGACAAATGAACACAGATGTTTTTTGGTGTGTGCTAATTCTCTTAATTATGTGCCTGCTCTCTGCTGTAGGTAAGAATTTCTTTTAATTAAGGCTTCATCTGCTAAATGTTACTTCGCTTGCCTGTCTCTATTTTGTACCTTGGACACACAGCCATGCCTGTTTGCAAATTCAAATATCTACTTTACAGTGATAAGGTGCAAAGCAATCATTTTTCTTTTAGACAACACGATGAATTTCTGACCAAAAAAAATGTGGTCGTGTGCTTATGTTAACTTTTGACATGCTTGTCTTTTTGTAAAGGCTTTCCTCAACAAGGGAGCCTGCTCAGAGAAGGCATTACAGACAAAGCGCTGCAAAGACATCAGTGACAGAAGCTGCATTCTGTATTCATTTTAGTTCACTTTGTTTAGTCGTGTGCATTATGTGATTCAGCTCAAACTACCCATCCTGCCATATCCTCTTTATGCACAAGACCCTAACTGCCATTAGGCGATGACCTTTGCCTTAGATCAGGTGTGCTAGACAGGACTAGCTAAGGGCGTTGTTGCCATTGATGCTCACATTAATGGGTACAGTATGCCTGCCAATATCTCTGCTAACAAGATCTCCGGGCAGTTTTAGTCTAAGCTGAGTTTTGAATTTAAACAGCCCTTAACTCAGATGTATGATCTTGAGTTTAACCCGAGTTTATTAAACTGACACAGAAATGCATGGTAGCGAAGGGTATAAATACTGTTTTAAGCTGGATTTCTTTTATTGTACATCACGGGACACAGAGCAAACCTAATACTGACTATATGGGTTATACGCCACCTATAGGTGAATGGACACTGGCAGATAGTCAAACAGGAAGTCCTCCTCTATATAACCCCACCTACACAGGAAGGACCTCAGTTTTTTTTTCCATCATTGTCTGTAAGGTGGTGGTCTCTGATGTGATAAACATGCTTTTGGAGCATAATAGGAGGTCTGGATGGTTTAGAACCATCCATTTGAAATGGATGGTACCCGAGCGTCATTGGAAGGAGAGAAGATTCCTCAGGGTTTGCCTGTAATGCAACCTTATGGTGCTAGACCCTGAGTAATGAAACCCTGTGCAGCGTTTGTTCTGACCAAGGTGCTTTCCTGCAGGGTGCTATTAAGGTCCAGGGGACTGGACCCCACATTAAAGTGGAGTTCAACCCAAAAGTGGTACTTCCACTCATCTGATTCCTGACAGGTATCCTGTCCCACTTCCGGGATGCCGGGCCGCGGCGATCTACGTCAGCAGCTCGGTCCCCCTTCTCTTCTGCTGGCCAGTGAAAGAACGCAGCTCTTTTCATGCATGCACAATAGGGGCCCGGCAGTGAAGCATAAAGGCTCCACTGCCAGGCTCCCTTAGTAGCAATGGCTGCGGCAGCACCCGACCAGCCGATCCAAAGATCACCTGCAGTGCCCTCATCGCTGGACTCCAGGACAGGTAAGTGTCCAAATGTGAAAGTCAGGAGCTACAGTATGTGTAGCTGCTGCCTTTTAATTTTTAAAGGGGCAGGGGGACCCAGTCCCTGAAGGTCTTTTTATGACCAAGCTCGCTGTGAAGATTGGACTCCTGTTATGTTCAGAATCCGGCAGCAGGAATGGTAAGTCTCTGCATTTGTTGCAGTTTTTCTTAAAAAAAATAAATAAATAAAATAAAAATCTGTCTGGTGTTGTCTCAGTAGCCCCTAGGGGCAGTGTGCTGTTTAAAACATGCTCTGTGTACTTCTTTAAAAGGCACTAGAGGGCGCAGGGGCCTATTTCTATATAGGCAGGACGTGGAGGCGCGGCCATGTTTGCCATTTGCTCGGCAGATTTAACTGAGTCTCGAGACATAATAGCAGCCCATGGATACTAGTGAAGTGTAATTACTATGGGAGAACTGTGTGGCCAGACAAGTCACGATTATATACTGCATACTTACTGCTTGCCGCCGTCAAATGACGGCCAGGCGGCGCGGCTCTTGTGACGGGAGGGCTTCATATGTCCTCCCATTTAAACAGGGAATGCGCAAGTGCCCGGCGGACATCGCCAGGAAGCCGAGGACATCCATATGATACCCGTCCAGGATGGGAGATCCTACCTGCGGACATCATATGACTATGAGCGGGTAGGGAAGTGGTTAATATTATATATTATACAATTTTTATTTTTATTTTTTGTGTGTACAGTGGATATAAAGTCTACACACCCCTGTTAAAATATCAGGTCTCTGTGATTTTATTACAGCACTCAGTCTGTTTTGGTCTATCAGCAAGGCACATCACATGACTTGGCAATATTTGCCCAAATGTTCTTTGCAAAACACTCCATATCTGTCAGATTGCAAGGGCATCTTCTGTGCACAGCTTTCTTCAGATCCCCCCACAGATTTTCAATCGGATTCAGGTCTGGGCTCTGGCTTGGCTATTCCAAAACTTTAATCTTCTGGTGAAGCCATTCCTTTGTTGATTTGAATGTGTGCTTTGGGTCGTTGTACTGAAAGAGGAAGTTCCTCTGAACGAGGAAGAGCCTGATGGTTTTGTGCCAATATTTACTGGTATTTGGAACTGTTCATAATTCCCTTAACCTTGACTAAGGCCCCTGTTTCAGCTGAAGAAAAAACACCCCAAAGCATGGGGTGTTTTTGCACCAAACATATCTTTTGGAATTATGGCCAAAAAGTTAAACCTTTGTTTCATCAGACCATAACACATTTTCCCACATGCTTTTGGGAGACTGCAGATGTGTTTTTGCAATATTTAGCCAGGTTTGGATGCTTTTCTTAAGGAAATGCTTCCATTTTGCCACTCTACCCCATAGCACAGACATATGAAGAATACGGGAGATTGTTGTCGCATGTATCACACAGCCAGTACTTGCCAGATATTCCTGCAGCACCTTTATTGTTGCTGTAAGCCTCTTAAACCAGTTTTCTTCTTGTTTTTTTCAGCAATTTTGGAGGGATGTCCAGTTCTTGGTAATGTCACTATTGTGACATATTTTCTCCACTTGATAATGACTGTCTTCACTGTGTTCCATGGTATATCTAATGCCTTGGAAATTCTTTTGTACCCTTCTCCTGGCTGATACCTTTTAACAACGAGATCCCTCTGATGCTTTGGTAGATCTGTGCGGACCATGGCTTTTGATGTAGGATGCAACTAAGTAAATGTTTGGAAAGACATACTAGAACAGCTGAACCTTATTTGGGGTTAATCAGAGGCACTTTAAATTATGGCAGGTGTGTACTGACTCCTATTGAGACTGCATTCACACAGGGGCAATCAGGGGTGGATCCGACTTCAAGTCGCCCTTAGTCGCCTCAAGTGGCGCTACATGAAAAAAAATCAATGTAAGGGAATGAGAGCCGTCTTAATGCACACTACTGAAGTCACTCCGACTTCAGAAAAGGTTCCTGTACTACTTCTAGGCGACTTGTACCCATTGATTTCAATGGAAGTTGCCTCCAAGTTGGATCTCCATCTATATTGAAGCGACAATGTCGCCTCTCTCACAGAATAATCAGCTCTCGAGGGGGAACTCTGCGCCAAATTTTAAATAAAAAACCAGCATGGGTTCCCCCTCCGGGAGCATGCCAGGCCCTTAGGTCTGGTATGGATTTTAAGGGGAACCCCCCTATGCCCAAAAAACTGGAGTTCCCTCCAAAATCCATACCAGACCCTTATCCGAGCACGCAGCCTGGCTGGTCAGGAAAGGGGGTGGGGACGAGCGAGCCCCCTCCTGAACCGCACCAGGCCGCATACCCTCAACATGGGGGGGGGGTGGGCCCCCCACCCCAAAGCACCTTGTCCCCATGTTGATGAGGACAAGGGCCTCTTCCCGACAACCCTGGCCATACCCCTACCCATTCCCCTGGGAGGGGGGGGGGGAAGTGTCAATTAAAAAAAAAACACAACACAGGTTTTTTAAGTAATTTATTAATCAGCTCCAGGGGTCTTCTTACGACTTCTCTGCACTGTCTGGCCTTTTCTCCTGGCGCCTGGGCCTTTTCTCCCACTCTCTGGCCTCGTCTCCCGCGCTCCGGCCTTGTCTCCCGCGCTCCTCCGCTATCTTCTTGTAGCTCTTTTGCTAGCGGTGACCCCACCACTTATGATGTCGGTCCCAGCATGCCCCAGGACTTGACTTCATAAGGGGCGAGGTCACCGTGTGACATCACCCGATGACCACGCCACATACCTATATAAGTCTCCACGCAAGTTGCACAAGCCATTACAGCGGAAGAGAGCGGCATGTCAACATCGGAAGAAGAGGGAAGGAGGGCGGAGGAGCCCGGGAGACGACGCCAGACACCCGGAGAAGAGGCCGAACAGTGTGGAGAAGTCGGAAGAAGACCCCCGGAGCTTTTTTTTTTTTTTTTTTTTTTTTTGTTTTTTTTGTTTTTTTTACACTCCCCCCCCCCCCCCCCCCCCCCCCCCCAGGTGAATGGGTAGGGGTACGAGCCCTTACTCATTCACATAGGGTGGGGGGGCCGGGATCTGGAGGCCCCCTTATTAAAGGGGGCTCTCGGATTCTGATAAGCCCCCCGCCCGCAGACCCCGACAACCAACAGCCAGGGTTGTCGGGAAGAGGCCCTTGTCCTCATCAACATGGGGACAAGGTGCTTTGGGGTTTCCAAAGCACCCAGCCCCCCGCTCGCTCTTCCCCACCCCCTTTCCTGACTGGCCAGGCTGCGTGCTCAGATAAGGGTCTGGTATGGATTTTGGGGGGACCCCCACACCGTCTTTTCAGCATAGGGGGGTTCCCCTTAAAATCCATACCAGACCTAAGGGCCTGGTATGCTCCCAGAGGGGGATCCCATGCCGGTTTTTTATTTAGAATTTGAGCGTGGCGTTCCCCCTCAAGAGCTGATTATTCTCTGATTGGCCACGGCAAAAATCGCCTGGCCAGGGGGGACTTAGTCGTTTTGAAGTCACTCCAAGCTGCACTGTTATTCATACTCCAGTCATGTCCAAGTTGCCGCAAGCATGACTGTGTTCTCTCCTCCAGAGTCCATCACTAAATTCCTTTAGGCTGCAGTTGCTTCTTCAATCATTCCATGGTGAGGTTTATTGTACCTTTTTTGCCCTTATTTGAGAACTGGGCATAGTCTGTAGGTATTACTCAAAAATGTAAAAATAGCATCTTGCTCCTTATTAACGCAGTCTGCACGTTCCCAGATGCATAAAGTGACTAGTTTTGCATTCTATAAACAGCCCTCAACCTGTTAGGACCTTGCAGTGCATTCCTTATTGCATCCAATCCTAATATAGTGATTGGCCTAACACTAAATTGTAAAGCGCTACGTAAACTGTTGGCGCTATATAAATCCTGTATAATAACCCAGAAAAGGTCTTTGTTCCTCCTAAGAGTGTTGCTCAGCAATACCCTATGGAGAAGGGGTTCCCAAAAAACTGTTCTGACTCAGATGTGACCCTCTCTTGACCAGACTGTTTGAGGACATCCCTGTGTTTAAAGACAAAGAAACCCTTTTATAAGGCCTCATTGTTCCTTGCAGGTCTTTTTCTGCATTCTGCAATGTGCATCTGCTAGACCTTTGCTGTCTCGTCCAAGGGTTTGTCCCAGAATCCTGCCTCTAGCAGGTCCCTCTGTCCTCCAACAACTGGAGCTAATTTCTGTCACTCTACTGTGATGTGTTGATGGGCTAGCAGATTGAATATTATTTCTTCTGTGTTATGGTATTTGTAAAAAGTTGTTGTTCTCCATCCATGTGGGAATTTATCATTGATAATGTGAAATAAAATACATCAAATAGGCATGATATGGACATATACAGTTGTAGGGTGCAAACATTTCTATGAGTTTATAATGAATATCAGATTGACAGAAACCTGTATGATTTGGTCTCTAATTTTCCTTGGAGTTATTTTTAGAAATTATACTTGTTTTAGCCCTAAGAATATTTGCCTACAGTTTGCACAGCACTCTACAAAATGAAGGGAGACAGTACAGTTTACTTTGAGGGCCACATTCTATATTTTACACGCATTTGTGGGCTGTAAAAATAATTTATAAATAAATTCACAGTAGAAGAATAGAATAGAATTTGACTTGCTGCTAACAGCAGGCCTGGATGGTGCTCATGTATCCTTTGCAGGCACCTAAATGCTGGAGCCATCAGTCTCCCCATTCATCTGTGTCCCATCACTCAGGGTATTCCCATTGGAACCCCTGACAATTTTGAGTTCCGATCACTCATTTGTCTCCCTGCATATTTGTGACCCCATCAGAGCCATCACCTTCCCCTCCGCATATTTGTGTCCCCATCAGAGCCAGCCCCCCCACCATGTTTGTGTCCCTAACCAAGCCATCTTCCCCCCCGCACAGGTTTGTGAACCCATTAGAGCCATTCAAACCCCCCCCCCCCCCCCCACATATTTGTAACCATCTCTGTTCCCCCTTGCATGTGTACTTTACCAGCTTACCTTGGCTGTCCAGACTCCCGTCCCACTGGTATTACACACTGGTTACTGGTTAACGGCAAGGTAGGAGCTGGGAGGTGACAACAGGTCTGCACTAAAGAACTGCATTGGTTCCTAGGATGCCCGCGGTCCCAGCAGCCAACACCTGTTCTGCATATTGCCAGGGTTTAATATGCAGCACAGGTTCCACGAATGACAGGAGGAATGAGGACTCCAGCTGCAGGCCGGATATAGCCAGCGGCCCATACTTTGGAGACCCCTGATCTAAAATATGTTGTATAAATACATTTCTCGGCACAGCTGATGCCCAGGCGGTATTACCAGATGCAGCCAGTACCGTCTCCATTACTGAACATTGTACGGTTTTTAAGACAAGTGTAAAAGAAGGGCAACAATAATGTATGCCACAGTCCACCTCATTTCTGCAGGAAGCATCACTAGTAAACTAATAAATATATTTTTTACTTCTATTTGACCTTCTTTTTTTTTTTTTTTTTTTTTTTTTTGTGGGGGGGCAGGTCATGCACTATGGGTATGGCAGTATGGAGAGAAGAGACCAGTGTTTGATGTCCTTGGAACTGATGGAAATTATGTGAAGCCCCTGCTTTCTGCAGTGTATTTATTTTTCACGATGATCATTGTTTTACAGGTAAATTTTGTAGTCTTCTGATAAACATAATTTAAGCATATGTTAATTTAAATTTTCAATACCTTTCATTTGCTTTATTTTATGGTTAGCATTGAACACAACAATATGTATAAAGGATCACAAATTCATTTTTCTATAAGCATACATAAACTTTTTTTTTTTTTTTTTTTTTTTTATGGCACTGATGTAAAAAGGAAGATGTATTGATGTATACCGGGCAATTTCTATTATTGCATTGTGTGTGTGTGTGTACACAGCGGGTAAAATAATAATTGAAAACGTAACCGTTTTTTTCTAGGGAAAGCCTATTTTTAAAGGTGCTATTGACATGAAATTTTCATCATGTCGCTAACAACCCATGCAGTACATACAAAGAAACCAAAACCACTCCAGAAATTAAGTTGTGTAGTAATATGGATTGACACAAGGAAAAAGTATTCAACACATGAAAAGGAGGTGCAAAAAGCATGGAAAGCCAAGACACCAGCTGAAATTGAGTAATTAGAAAGTAATCCTGCCGCTTATAAGTGCAAATTAATATCCGCTAGTTCAGTCTCAACTGATGGCCTATGAAGAGGTGGTTCATTATAGAGCTGCAACTAATGATTAATTTGTCTGTCGACTAATCTATCGATTATTTTTTCAATTAGTCATCGACTATCCGATTATTTTTCTTATTTTTTAATGAATCTAGTGTTTTTTTTTTTTTTTTTTTTTGATTAGCTAATTAATCCTTTGGATAACCTTGAGAGTATTGCATTGCAGAGTAGTGTATTGCATTGCAGAGTGTTGTATTGCATTGCATTGGCGGGCAGAGTATTGGCTTGTATTGCAGCGGCGGGCAGAGTATTGGCTTGTATTGCAGCGGCGGGCAGAGTATCGGGCTGGCAGAGTATTGGCTGGGTATGGAGGGATGGCTGCTTCCATCCGACCTCTCCCCTCCACTGCACAGATCAGTACCGAGAGGGGAGAAAGAAACCGGCGTCATGTCATGACGCCGGTTTGTTTACAAGTGATCGCTCCGTCGGAGCGATCACATTGTAAACGCCTGGGTGTAGAAAGATGGCCGCCACTTCAGTGCTAGGCCGAAGCCGCGGCCTCTCCTAAGGCCGAGACCGTGGAGCGCTCCGCTGATTGCGGCATGTGCGCTCGGATCACGGATCGGTGACGATCTGTTGCACCCCTAGGGGCGGCGGCACGGCGGGGGAGAAGAGGGGGACGGCGGGGGAGAAGAGAGGGGGGCGGAGGGCAGCGCTAGATACTAAGCACTGCCACCACTGTGACGCATCGACGCCCAGAACGCAGGTCAACGTATTTTCTTAGTCGACGTAGCCGATTAGGTCGACGCGTCGTGGCAGCTCTAGTTCATTACCAGGGTGTCGCACAAGAAACCTCTCATGAGTAAATACAAACCGCTCTCTCAAGACCTTCACAAACTTATTTTTGCAAAACATGCTGATGGCATTGGATACATAAGGATTTCTAAACATCTGAATGTTCCTATGAGCACTGTTGGGTCCCCAAGCCATAAGTGGAAACCTAATTTCACCGTAAACCAGCCACCGCCATGGTGCAAGATTTCTGACAGAAAATTGAAAAGAATTCTCAGAAGAGTTGTCCGAGTGCTAAGGACCACATGTGGATTAGCAGGTAAAATTGTTTCAAAGAAAACGAGAATTAATTAACTCAACCGCCATGGCGCGCTCACCACTCAAGACTCCATTGCTAAAGAAAAAGCCATGTTGAAGCTCGTTTAAAGTTTGCTGCACAACATTTAGACAAGCCTATGAAATACTGGTAGACTATAGTCTGGTCAGATGAGACCAACATTTAACTCTTTGGATGCTATAATACACACCCTGTTTGGAGGTGAAATGGCACTGCACATTACCTCAAAAACACCATACCAACCGTGAGGTTTGGAGGTGGGAACATCATGGTATAGGGCTGTTTTTCAGCATCTGGTACTTCATATCTTTGAAGGAAGGCTGAAGGGAAAAATGTACCAAGACATTCTTGATTGAAGAATCTGCTGCCATCTACCAGAATGATGAAAAATGAAACAAGGGTGGAAATTTCAGCAAGAGAATGATCACAAACACAAAGCCAAGGAAACTCTCAATTGGTTTCAAAGAAAATAAAGCTGCTAGAATGACCCAGCCAATCACCTGACTTGAATCCAATAGAAAATCTATTGAAAGAACTAAAGATCAGAGTTCATGGAGGCCCACGGAACCTTGTTGAATGGGCCAAAATAACACCCGAGCAAGGCCTGCGACTAGATCCTCGATACAGGAGGTGTCTTGAAGCTGTCATTACTAACAAAGGATTGTGTCTGATGTATTCAATGCATTTCAGTTAACGTGTTCAATACTTTTTGCCTGTGTCATTCCATTTTATTACGCCTAACTTAATTTCTGAACTTATTTGTTTTCTTTGTATGTATGGATTGCATGGGTTGTTACCGACGTGGTGAAAATTTCATGTCAAAAGCACTCTTAAAAATGTATTTACCTAGAAAAAGGGTGACGTGTTAAATATTTTACCCACTTTATATATTATTAATCTATATATCTATATCTTTGACTATTGGCTCTGATCTGTAGCTCTGAATCCCAAGTTCTGTCTACAAAGACACATGTATGCATGTATGTGTGCACTTTTTTGCATTAAATTATTAAAAAAGAAAAAACCTTCAGTTCTGCCTAAATTATGAGTTTTCATGCCACCATCTGTCCTTTTTTCTTAACAGATACAGTGCCGTTTAAAGAAAAAAATTCACTTTTTCCACATTTTATGTTACAGCCTTATTCCAAAATGAATTCAATTAATTCTTTTCCTCAAAATTCTACAAACGATACCCCATAATGACAACGTGAAAGAAGTTTGTATGAAATCTTTGCAAATTTATTAAAAATAAACTAAAAAAAAAAATCACACGTACATAAGTATTCACAGCCTTTCCCATGACACTCCAAATTGAGCTCAGGTGCATCCTGTTCCCACTGATCATCCCTGAGATCATCCTTAAGATGTTTCTACAACCCCCATACACACTGTTCGATTTTATGCAGATTTTTTTCAGATTTATCAAACCATATAATATGAGGTCAGACCTTAAGAGTTTCAATTTGTATGCAATCAGGCAGGACCTCGCACTACATGGTTTTGGTAAATCTGAAGACACAAATCTGCAGAAAATCTAATAGTGTTTATGGGGCTTTAGTTGGAATCCACCTGTGGTAACTTCAGTTGGTTGGACATGATTTGGAAAGGCACACACCTATTTAAGCTCTTGCAGC
>NW_027507748.1:446182182-446574682 GCF_037356315.1 Lithobates pipiens | reverse complement strand
TTTTATTTGTATTATTGGATCAGACAGACCAAATCGCTTTCACACCCAGTCCAATCCCTCTCCATTGTTTGCTTAATTGAATTAAGGGATTGACCGATCGGATCCTTTTGACACATGCTCTATATGCTTAGATAAATGGTAAATGTACCCTATAAAGAAAACTCAGTATCCTGTAAGGTTTTTCCTGTAATGCGACCTCCAGGCTCTGAACCCTGCGCAGTGGAATCCTGGACACCACAGCGCTAAGGCATTCCTGCAGGGTGCTGTAGAGGTCCAAGGGAGTGGACCCTTAACATGAAAAGGGTACGCAGTCCTTGAAGGTCCTCAAGTGACAGGAACACGCCGTGATGGGTGAAGATTGGGCTCTTAGTTTCTAAGCTGTCCTGCGCCTGGACGAGTAAGTGAAACCCCTTTATTTATTGTGGGGTGCCCTAGTGATTTGTAACAATCAGTCGAGCTATCTAGAGGCATGACACCTGTGTGCGGTGACCATACGGGGGAGTTTTGGGCTAGCTGTGGGTGTTTGCAAAGTGTACCTTTTTTTTTGCTTGTCTGGCTGTCTTCTACTTGTATGATCTTGCATGACTGTGTGCCATTTTGCCTTGGTTCGCCATGGCACACGTGCATTTGCAAGAGTGCTGCTGTTCTTAGCAGTTTGGAGGTCATGTCGCACAAGACTTTACCATAGGCGTTGTGCACACTCGGAGCCATGCATGCACCATAGCCTAATCTGGGCACACGGAAATTTGCGCCATATGCAAATACAGCCCTGCCCGTTTTCCAGGACCACGTGCGTATGCATGCGCAGAACATCAGGGTGCACATCCAGCTTATTTAAGCTGTGTATGCCAAGTATGTGGTTCTTCCAAAAGGCAGCTGTGGGACACAGAGCAGGCTCTGAACCAGGCATTTTCAGCTGTTCAGTCTCCTTACCCGGGTCACCCGGGTCACGCGAGTCACCAGGTGCTGCTTGGCAGGATTGTTGCATAGGGGCTTGGTGAGCCCTATCAAAGGGTCTCCCTTCTGAGGTGTGTTAATACTACACCTGGGTACTCTTTTTGTGGCTTGTAAATGTCTTCAAAAAAGAGGAACTGGACTAACACTACAGGGAAGGGCACACCTATGTCGTCAGTAGCTCCTGATTAACCTAGTCATATCCCTAGTATTGTATCCCCTGAAAGACGAGAGACTTCTGGCCAATCTGAGCCGCTGCGCCTACCTGGTATTGTGGCTACAATCAATGCTGCTGCTTCACCCTTTATCACCAAGGATGAACTGTCCTTGGCCCTAGCCAGGTTAGAGCACAGGATTGCTGGCATGATTGCCTCCATCCCGCAGGGTGGCAAAAAGCGTGATAGATCCCCCTCCCCTGAGCCTCCTAGTTTGGAGCAGGAATGGGTTGAATATGGGGAAGAGCTAAAAGCTTGGGATTCTACAGAGGGCCTGGCAGATGAGCCTGCTTCTGAGCAATCTGGATAACAAGATATCCAATTGGTGTCTGCCTCTGTCACAGAGGCTTTTTATCCAGACTTTTACTGAGATGGTTTGTTCATTCTTTTAAGTTGCCTCTTGCAGAGGTCACTGAGCCCCCCCCCCCCTGGTCCTTTTTGGGGCCCTTGAGGCCTCTTCAGGCCGCACAGGCTTTCCCCTTCCAACAGAGAGTGTAACAGGTGGTGTATGCTGATTGGGAGCATCCTGAAAGGATTTTTGTTCCTCCAAAAGGTTTTCCCTTTTATATCCTATGGATGAAACGTTCACTAAGAAGTGGAACAAGCCAGCCATAGATGCAGCAGTCTCTTCCTTAAACAAGAACTTAACGTGTTCTTTATTGAAGGCTTCCTTTTCTTTGGCCAATTCAGCTATTTAGCCTGCTGTTGCAGCAAATGGTATCTACCAGTCTATAAAGGATCAGGTCAGATGGCCTGACAGGCCTAACCAGGAGGATGATCTGGCTGAAAATAAGACTGATATTCTTTGAGCGCTGTGTTGTGCTGTTTTGATGTTTGAGGATTCAAAACAGCAGGCTTCTTGTTTGGCTCCCTTGTCTGTACATGTGCGCAGACTTTTATGGCTTAAGAACTGGTCAGCCAAGCTTCTTTGTAAAAAGTTATTGGCAGGTTTCCCCTTTTATGGGGAACATACGTTTGGTGATTTGGACAAATATACCCAAAAGATTTCTGGAGGGAAGAGCTCTCATCTTCCTGTAAAGAGAAGCACCAGTACTGGGCCTTTTTAAGGGCCCAAGGGATGTTGGTGCTCGGTTATCTGGATGACCGGCTCAGAGATCACTCACTACAGGCTCTAGAACAGAGCATAACTTGCACAGTGCAGTATTTGGAAAGCTTAGGCTGGGTCATAAATACCAAAGACAGCTTTGAGACCAGCTCAAAGTCTGAAGTATTTAGGTCTGATCCTAGATACGGTCCAAGCAAGGGTATTTTTGCCACCCGTAAGGCTCTGTGCCCTGAGATAAAGGGCACCAGACAAAAATCCATTCAGCTCTGTATGAGTCTTCTAGGAAGGATGGTGTCCTCATTTTGAGACCGTGCCCTATGCCAAATTCCTTTCCAGGCCTAGACAAGAAGACCTCTTGTTGCTTGGAACAGAAGAGGACAAGCCCTGGATTATCCAATGTTCTTATCTCCTCGGGCATGCTTAAGCCTAAACTGGTTGTTTACAGAATCAGAACCTGCGAAAGGGAAGTTCCTTCCAGTAACTTGGCGAGTACTGACCACAGATGCCTGTCTCTCAGGCTGGGGAGTGACCCTAAAGGGGCTCACAGCTCAGGGGATATGGTCAAGGACAGAGCAAACCCTGTCCATCAACGTCCTGAAGTTACGGGCAGTATGTCTGGCCCTGCGGTCCTGGACAATGGAGCTTCAGGACTGCCCTATCAGGGTTTAGTCAGACAATGCCACTGCAGTGGCCTATAATAAACCACCAAGGTGGTACCAGGAGTCGGCTCTGAAGGAGGTGAACCACATACTAGCCTGGACAGAGGGATATGTGCTGATTTTTCTATCGGCAGTCCATATCCCAGGAGTAGAGAACTGGAAGGCAGATTAGATCGGGTGCCAGCAGATCTGCCTGAGGGAATAGTCCCTACACCCAGAGGTGTTCTAAGAAATTTGCCAGCGTTGGGGATGGCCAGAGGTCGACCTAGGTTCATCAGCAAGCTACAGTTCCATGGAGCCGGTAAACCCTAGTTTGTTTCCCCCATTCCCTCTCCTCCTACGTTTGCTGTGCTTGATTCGGAGAGAGGGGGTTCCAGTCATTCTGGTGGCACCAGAAGGCCCTGGCTCCCGGAGATTGTAAGACAATAGACAGGCCATGGACGCTTCCATGTCGCCCCAATCTCTACTGTCTCAAGGTCTTATATTCTAACTCAATTTACAGTCTCCAATCTTGACGGCATGGCTATTGAAGCCAGGGTGTTGAAGGACTGTAGCATCTCGGGCCACCCTAGGTAATGCTAGAAAAGCTGTCACTAGGAAGATCTATCTTAAGGTCTGGAATACTTATATTGTTTGGTGTGAAGCCAGAAAATGGCATCCTCGGAAATACGTGATTGGGAGAATTCTCTTTTCTACAGTAAGCTGTGGAAATCGGATTGGCTTTGTGTACAATCGGAAGTCAGATTTCGGCCCTGTCGGTATTCTTCCAAAGGTCACCTATGTGTCCTTGGGACTTGAACTTGGTGCGGTCTATGTTACAGAAACAACCATTTGAGCCTCTCAAGGAAATTCCATTAGACTTGCTGTCGCACAAGCTAGCCTTCCTGATGGCCATCACCACCGCTAAAAGGGTGTCTGAGTTGGTGGCCCTTTCGTGCAGGGAAATATACGTGATCCTTCACCATGACAGGCTTGTGTTACGACCTGCTCCATCCTTTTTGCCAAAATTGGTGTCGGCCTTTCATTTAAATCGGGACATTTTTGCCTTTTTAAATGTTTTTCCTCTCTGCCTCTTTTGGCGGAAAAGAGACTGCATTCCTTGGACATTGTCTGGGCAGGCAAGGTTTATTTGTCTAGATCTGCGGGGGTTTGAGGATCAGACTCCTTTTTTGTTTTACCAAAAGAACCCAAGAAGGGGTAGGCAGCTTCCAAGGCTTCCATTGCCAATTGGGTGCGTCAATTGGTCATTCAGGCCTATGGTCTGAAACGTAAAGCTCCTCCCTTTTAGGGTGAAAGCTCATTCTACCAGGGGTGTAGGAACCTCCTGGGCTTTTCACCATCTGGTATCTGTGGCTCAAATTTGTAAGGCTGCTACCTGGTCTTCAGTGCATACGTTCACAAAATGTTATCAAGTTGATGTTAGAGTAGCCGACGATTTGGCTTTTGGCCGCAGTGTACTGTGGGCTGCCGTATAAGGTCTGATGGCTATTGTTTTGTTTGGCAGCTTGTCTCCCTCCTCTCAAGGCTATCGCTCTGGGACGTCCCAGTAGGTAATGAATATTAGCCTAACTCTGTGTCCCATGATGTATGAAAAAGAAAATGGTATTTTTTTTTTTTTCATCGTACTTACCTGTAAAATCCTTTTCTTTGAGTACATCATGGGACACAGAGATCCCTCCCCTCTTTTTTGAGGATTCAGTGCTTGCTACAAAACTGATGTACTTCCTGTATGGGAGGGGGTTATCTAGAGGATCACTTCCTGTCTAAGACTTTTGTCTACCAGTGTCCATTCACCTAGAGATGGTGTATAACCCAGTAGGTAATGAATATTAGCCTAACTCTGTGTCCCATGATGTACTCAAAGAAAATGATTTTACAGGTAAGCATGACGAATAATCCTATTTTTGACATGCTGGCGGGTAGGTATTACCCCTTCCAGTCTTGCCAAAAAGATTTTAGTAATGTAATGAAAATGATGATCCATTGCTGTTCCCTGTTTGCAGTTAATAAAAGTCCTCCTCAAATGCAAAATTGCACATTAAAGCAAAAAATGATATAGTGGTTCCTGGCGTAATATTACGTCTTTTTTCATTTACATACGCTTAACAAATATCCATACACACCAATGTGCCTCAGAATATACAATATGATAGGTGTGTGTGTGTGTGTGTATAAAGTGTGTGTAGTATTGACAGAGTGCACTTCACCAAATTAATGTGGCTAACAGGGATTTACACAGGAAATCTTCGATATATATATATATATATATATGAACGTTCCAAGGTTGCAGCTCTCGGATAAGATTTATTAAAGTACAAAATTGGAGTGTGTTGTACAAAGCGGCTTCCATTTTGGGTATATGTTAGCCCTTTGGCAGCCTATAAACACATCTAACAAATACAAGGAATAAATAAAATATGAATAGACCGGGAAAGACCCACATTTCTATGGCTGCAGTTTAGGCTATCTTTCAAATGACCAAGCATACGAAAAAGCGAGACCATTTTGTAACAGGTCTGTAACCATCAGACAAGAATCAAAAGGCAAAGTATCAATCTGTGTAATAGTCCAAAGTGATCTACAATACAAACACAAAAAGGTGTCTTAAGGAGGGGGGGGGGGGGGGTAAAGCAAACATACATACTCACCTAGATGGCTGCTTCAGCATGGAACTGATACTGCAGCTGTCCCACACTTGCTTTTCACTGAGTACTGGGCAATCCAAGACCACTGATCACTCAATTCTCAGTCTTCAGTGAGCACAGAGCTGGTGACTGTTCTGCTCAGGCTCTCAGTAGCGTACTGAGAATTTAAGCCTGTTTCGCATCTGGGCAGATCCAGACATTTTTTAAATCCCTGCAGAGCCTGGACTGGCTCTGGGAGGTCAACCGACAGCAGGCAACTCTTTGCATTTTCTCAATGAATGCAAGCCATTATTTAATTGAATGAGGTGGCAAGGCCAGGGCGGTGATGTCGCAATTTTATTCCCATCCAATCGGATAACCCTTGCATTCATTGGGAAAATGCAAAGTGTTCCCTGAATGCTGGTTGTGCCGGGGGCGCAAGACCACCTGTGTTCTTTAAGCAGCAGAGAAGCTACTTGGCATCGGACACAGAAGCTAGAGAAGACCTACTGCAGTGATTTCCAGTTTCCATGGGTATCCCACCGGTATGGCACCATACTTAAAAGTTCACCGTTTTTAATTTTGCTTGCTTTTCCACTACAAGGAAAATGCATGAGCTTGCACAGATAGTTTTCAATTGAACCTGTGTTCCCTTTTGCACTGCAACACATTTAAGACAAGTCCATGGAATGGGGGCATTTATGTTGCAAAACATTAGAAATAATACTGTATTTGTATATTCACAATCTCTACCTTCCCTGTGAAATATAGTCCTAAATTGTTGATCTTGCTTCTTGTTGGCATCTGTCTTATTTTTACAGCAAAACGTTTAGCAGCCTATCAGGAGGTAGAGTCTGAAGAAGAAGATAATGGCACAAAAATGGCAACACTTGCCAGACGGGACAGCAGTGGCAGCCATCACAGTGTAAAAGCAGTTCACAGGAGTCAGAGTACCAAGACCCACAGGAGGACTGGTAGCAGAGCAGAAGCTATGAGGGCCAGTATCCTTTCTAAGCACACAGCTTTTAGCAGTCCCATGGTAAGTATTGGTGAATAAAGACTTTCAATATATTAAGGTTCCTCAGCAGCCATAATTGTGCTGATGACTCCATACATTTAACATCAGTTTAAGGGGTATTTCAGACTACTGTATTTCCAACATGAAAAGGATGCCATTACCTGTACCTCCCCTGTGTCAGTGACTGGAAGATGCAACTTAAGATTTTGAGAAAAAACTGTAAATAAATCTGCGCACAGGAAATAAATGCAGAAAATCTTGAAAAAAGTTTTGAAAAATAAAGAACTGCTGCCCCTGCAGATATACTTTCACCTGGGTGAAGTATGTTTAGAATGATTTAAGAAGGTTGCAGGTGTGGCGCTGTTCTAATTAAAAGGTACTTGAGTGTTTGGTTTGAACCAAATCAAACCATTACCATGAACCATTATAATGATAGTTCTGTGTTGCACCCTCTGCAGGTTGCAATGTTATAAACTTTAAAAAGGCAAAAGATTGGAAAAATGAAAATTGAATATGCACTATCTAGGTGTGCCAAAGATCACTATATATACCCTCTGCAAGGTGCGATATCCAATGTCTTATGTGCTAATGAATGTGTTAGATCCTCTGCTTGATGCAGCAAGTCGGGACAGAAGCCTGTGGGGGAGTGCTTAATAATAGTAATGTCACTTGACGGAATAAACCAAAATGGTATAAACCAAAAAATTGAGGGAGTGCCGCCCCTATGGTATGGATGTACTACTGTGCTACACCCTCTGCATAAACGCCATGTGTTTAGTCTTGAACCCCACTAGTGTAGCTGGTGTAAGGGTTATACCCTCAGCCTATGCGGAGTGTACAAAAAGGAAAAAAAAAAATTGTAAAAATAAACAAAAAAAAAAAAAGAATAAAGGTAAAGTGTGTCCTTAAATAAAACTAGCCTGTAAACATTGCACAATGCCCGTGCAAAGATAACAAGAGATGAAAAAGTGCTAATGTAAATTCAGTAAGTGCTAGTGCGATAATTTGTTGAAATCTTTTTATATCATGTGTTGCAACTTCTGGCGGGTTTTTTCACAACAATGAATATTGTAGCCAGTTAAGAAAATATTTTGCCCCCAAAAAAATGCCTATATTATAATGATTAGAATTGGCTTAACAACGTAAATAATAAGATAATAAATATATACAAATTACTGGTGATAAATGTAAAAGTCCAAAAAAAGTGACTGGTGCTTCAAAAAAAGTGCCACTGTTTAGCAATCCTTGGACCCCTGGTGCGTACGTCACTGGTATTTGCAATGTTTCACTCTTGCCGTATGGAGAAGAGAAGGGATGCCCATAGTGTGAATCCCATATTAAAATAATTTTATTTTATAAAAAATAGGAGATATACTCCCATTTGATACAATTTTGTAAAAGCATGAACAATATAAACGAATGAAATACCTTCAGAATCCAAATTATGACCGTCTGGAAGTGACGCAAAGACAGTCGTATCTCCGCCCATACGCGTTTCGATGTTCAGACGTCATCTGGAGCGTTTTTTTGGTTTATACCATTTTGGTTTATTCCATCAAGTGACATTACTATTATTAAGCACTCCCCCACAGGCTTCTGTCATAACCTCTGCTTGATGCAACAAGTCAGAACACATTCATTAGCACATAAGTCATTAGATATCACACCTTGCAGAGGATATACATAGTGATCTTTGACACGCCTAGATAGTGCATATTTAATTTCCATAATTTTTTACATTTCTTTTCTGACTTTTTAAAGTTTGACATTGCAACCTGCAGGGGGTGCAACACAGAACTATAATTATAATTGTTTCAAACTAAACACTCAAGTACATTTTAATTAGAACAGCGTCACACCTACAACCTTTAATCAATTTAAGATTTTGACTAAAGGTGGAGTCCAAAATGATTTATGCCGTGACTATTAATGTAAACTGTAAATTAAATTAATTACATGAGCTCTAGATTAGACCTATGTGCAGCTTGCAGTGAGGCTGGAGGTCTTGCTTTCGGCAATGGGGGTTAGTTTTTGTGTGAATACCCCATAAACACCAATGCATGCAGTGAGTTAATGTATGTATATATGTGTGTGTATGTGTGTATGCATGTATGTGTGTGTGTGTGTGTATATATATATATATATATATATATATATATATATATATATATATATATATATGTGTGTGTGTATATGTATATATATATATATATATGTGTGTATATATATATATATAATGTGTATGTATATAAAATAAATATAATATAAGTGTGTGTGTGTGTGTATGTATGTATGTATGTATGTATGTATGTATGTATGTATGTATATATATATATATATATACCCACACTAGTGAGTGCACAGCTTGCAAACAGTGTAAATTTGCTGTCCTCTCAAAATAACTCGACACACAGCCTTTAATGTCTAAACCGCTGGCAACAAAAGTGAGTACAAATTGGGCCCAAGTGTCAATATTGTGTGTGGCCACCATTATTTTCCAGCACTGCCTTAACCCTCTTGGGCATGGAGTTCACCAGAGCGTCACACGTTGCCACTGGAGTCCTTATCCCTTATCCACTCCTCCATGACATTGCTTAGCTGGTGGATGTTGGAGACCTTGCGCTCCTCCACCTTCAGCTCCCCATTCACACCTGACACCTTGTAACACTTAACGAGTCACATGACATTGGGGAGGGAAAATGGCTAATTGGGGCCCAATTTGGACATTTTCACTCAGGGATGTGCTTAATGACTGTGTTGACTTATTTTGAGGGGACCACAAATTTACACTGTTATACAAGCTGTACACTCACTACTTTACATTGTAGCAAACTCATTTTTTTCAATGTTGTCACATGAAGATATAATAAAATATTTACAAAAATGTGAGGTGTGTACTCACTTTTGTGAGATACTGTACATACCACAGAAGAACTGGCTAATTTTACTTTTTACTTCACATTTTTATACTTTAATAGTGTGTGTGTGTGTGTGTATTAGGTAATATAATTCCCAATTACAAATAAATCATATATAAAATTTATTAAAAATTATAAAATTAAACCTTTTAAGGATGGAAGTGTTGTTGCTCAATTCTTCTGCTGCCTCTGTGAAATCAACATAAAACCTTCATACCATATATACAATGGTTAAAAGTGATGAACAATATAAATCAACATAAAGCTATGCATAATAAACCAGAACATGTGATAGTTAATTAAACTAGTAAATGTCCAAGTGATCAGTTCCAATATAGTGTAAAGTTCTTCTTTGTTTTCAAAAAAGCGCATCAGTTTTTGGATTTTAACAAAGAAGAACTTTACATTTTATATTGGAATAGATCACTTGGACATTTACTTGTTTATTGAACTACTCACACGTTTTGTTTTTTTATGCATAGCTTACATTTTGATCAGTTTTAACTATTGTGTATGTGGTATGAAGGTTGTATGTTGATTTCACACTGAGGCAACAGAGGAATTGTGCAACACCACTTACATCCTTAAATCTTGTAGAAAGGATAGATATATATAGATATAGATATATATATATATATATATATATATATATAGAGATATATAGATATATATATATATATATATATATATATATATATATATATATATATATATATATATATAGCGAGAATATCTCTATCCATCCTGTTTCACTTTTATTTTAATTTTATTTTTTTAGGAAAAAGATATCACTCCTGATCCAAAGCTTTTAGAAAAAGTCAATGATTGCACTAAAGCTTTGAAGATTGTGAGAAACCGAGAAGATCTCCTTTCCAAGCTCACTCCAGAACTTATGGACGTGTTTGACTTTTTTGTCGCTTTGACTATTTGCAATACTGTTGTTGTAACTTCTCCAAATCAGCCTAGACAAAAGGTAATGGTGGACGGAATTAACTTTTTGCATATGCTATCGTTCAGATTATCAACGCTTATCCTGCATTGTAGCAGTAGAAAATCTAGCTGTAAAACCCTCACATATACCCAGTGAAGTGAATAGCCTCAGATCATGCATGGAGATAAAGCAAATCTCTCTACATGGGTTTTACTTGTATATCTGCTGTCTCCAGCTTTCTACACTCTTTGGAAAGTACCGATAGTGTTTCGAAATCTTCATCTTCCAGCAGTACTTAGGGGTGGGTGGGGAGTCCGGACATACACTTTGTGGGAGCTGATTGGAGAAAAAGGCCTCCCCCCCCCCCCCCCACACTACAGAACATACAACACTACAGAGATATATATATATATATATATATATATATATATATATATATATATATATATATATATATATATATATATATATATATATATATATATATATATATATACTCACACTCACACTCACACTCACATATATACACACTCACACTCACATATATACACACTCACATATATACACGCGCACACACACACACACTCACATATATACACACACAAATTCTATGTGCTTAGTTCAACTTTCATAAATGGAGTTTACAACACTTTAAGTCTGACAAAGTGGATAAGTGAGAACTTTAAGTTGACACCTGAAACAAGGCGTGAGAGTGCAGGTGTCACTGGACAGGAAGATGAGGAGCAAAAAAATTGTAAGCTTTTACCCTTCTTGTAGATAAATGTGATTTTGTTGCTTTTTCAGCATATCCTATCACTTCTTGCCTGTATCTGACTCTTGTCACCTAGACAGGAATTGACAGAGAAAAAATTGGAATTGAAGATGACAGCTCAAAACGACACTTTTTATCAGTCAGCTGAACCTAAAATGCTTTGTTCTGCACCGTTTCTTTTATGTGGAAGAGGCCATCTTGGTAAAAGCAGAACTTTTTGGTTCCTCCTGCACGTCTAACTCCAAATATCATGATACTAGCAGGCAGAGCCAGCAATACCTTAAGATCTCATACTAAAGATATACAGATGCGTGGCTGTAGGTACTGGAGCGCCTAGATGTCCTAACATACCAGGAAATGTGCTATTTTTCAGGAGGAATTGCAAATAAAACATGGATTTTTTTTTTTTGAGTATTGCTTAAACGAACTTGTAAATTCTAAATGTTCCCTGTAACATAACCAGTTTTCACTTTTTGAGTTCAGTTCCACATGAAGGGCTTGTTTCATATGGTAGAGTTGTGCAAACTGCATTAATCTGAATGGCAGTCCTCTTTCTAGTTGCTATTAAGGTTAAGGGGCCTTTATGACCTTTGCTGTGGGTTATTGACTTTTGCACTGTGGAGTTAAATTGCCTAATGGTTTGGGAAGAGCTGGGCAAAGTGCAAATAGACTAAACCTCCTTTTCTGTTTTTTTAACCTTAAAGGTTCGAGTTCGTTATGAACTGAAATCTCCTGTTAAGACTATCGAGGACTTCATCCGTAGGTTTACCCCGAGCCGACTCACTTCAGGATCAAATAGTAGCAGTTCATCAAGTCTTGCCACAAGCAAATCTATGCAAAGAATCGGATCAAGTATTTTGTCATCCAGCTCTATTGAAGGCAATTTTATTAAGTTAGAAGGAAAATTCTCTGGCTCTCCACAGACTACTGTTGGTAGTCAGGACTCTCAACAAGGAACTAGAGTCACGGTTGATGGACAGGAAGGAGAGTTGCGCTTTGAAGCTGAGAGTCCTGATGAAGCTGCTCTTGTATATGCTGCCAGAGCATATAACTTTTCTCTTGTTGGTAGGCTGTCTGATCAAGTAACTGTGGAGTTACCGAACTTGGGGAGACTAAGCTTTGAACTTTTGCACACCCTGGGATTTGACTCCACCAGGAAACGTATGTCTGTGGTTGTCCGACATCCACTTACAGATGAAATTATTGTTTACACTAAAGGAGCAGATTCTGTTGTTCTTGACCTTGTCCAGGCATGTCCTAAAGGTAAGAGATGGTATGCTTTTTTTTTTTTTTGTGGTTGGGGGTTATATAGATCTGGCTGCTTACTGATGAGGTATATGGTGGGGCATTGAAAAAACAATTTTTAAGATTTTTTTTTTTTTTATTATTATTTAAAATAGACACACAATTAAGTGGTCAGGATTCGGCTTTAGGCCTCCCTCACAGGGCCAGATACATGAGGCTGCCGGATTCCTGTGTCCACATGTGACTGGCCCTGTGAAAGAGACCCTATTCTGTTGCTGTTACTTTTAAGCAGCAGAGACAGAAATGTATTAGTGTGTATGTAAACCCACTGTAATCTGTTCTTGTAAATGAGTAGCATATAGAACCATGTAAACAACTGTCCATAGGTATTTTACATTATTATAAAGCAGGGGTTGACAAATTTGCTTGGAATCTAGGAGCCAGCTAAAAAAGTTAGGAGCCGGGTCCGTGACGGCGATCTGGACCTGTCCCTGGCCTGACATGGAGACGAGTGAGGGGAAGATAGCCCCCAGCCCCTCACCTGTCTCCAAGTCATTGCCCATAGCTCTTAGAGGGACATTTTATTTATTTTTTTCAAATGACAAATTTTTTTTAAATTGCATTTTAGTGTAAATATGAGATGTGAGGTCTCTCTGACCCCAGATCTCATATACAAGAGGACCTGTCATGCTTTTTTCTATTACAAGGGATTTTTACATTCCTTGTAATAGGAATAAAAGTGACACACATTTTTTTTTTTTATTTATTTTTATTTTTTTAAAGAACAGTGAAAAAAATAAAAATAAAAGTTACAATAAAAAAAAAATATTTTAAACGCGCCCTGTCCCGCCAAGCTTGCGTGCAGAAGCGAACGCATATATGAAATCGGTGTTCAAATCACACGTGTGAGAGCAATAATTCTAGCCCCAGACCTCCTCTGTAACTTAAAAAGTGCAACCTGTAGAATTTTTTAAATGTCGCCTATGGAGATTTTAAAGGGTAAAAGTTTGTCGCCATTCCATGAGCGGGTGCAATTTTGAAGCATGACATGTTTGGTATCGATTTACTCGACGCAACATTATCTTTCACAATATTAAAAAAAATTGGGCTAACTTTACTGTTGTCTTTTTTTTTTTTATTTTTATTTTTTATTAAATACATTTTCCCCAAAAAAGTGCGCTTGTTTGTCCGCTGTGCAAATACGGTGTGACAGACAGTATTGCAACGACCACCATTTTATTTTTTAGGGTGTTAGAATAAAATATATATATAATTTTTAGGGGTTCTGAGTAAAGGGAAGGAAGATAGGCTGGCAGGCAGGGAAAATTAGCATTGCATCCATTAGCATTGCTGGTTGTAATTCCAACGGCCACCACAAGAGGGCGCCAGATTCCAGAAGGAACCATAGGATCGTAGAAGGCCTCAAAGCCGGGGGCTAAATTACCGGCGGCGCGGCCCGACGCGATCGCGCCGGGGGAGTCCGCGGAGACAGCATACCCCCAGCTGTGCTGCCCCAGGCGCCAGTTCGCTAATTCTAGTCGCAAATGCGACCTGGCGCCCGGGTTTTGTCGAGCCCTGTTATAAAGTGATCTCTACAAGACACAGGCAGGGTATTTTTATATAGATTACGTGGGTATTATAGATGTATACCTTCAGGTAATTGGACACTGGCAAAGCTTGAGAGGACATGTTCCCTGGGTACCTACTAGAGCTGCACGACTCTGGCCAAAATGAATCACAATTTTTTTGCTTAGAATAGAACACTATTCTCGTGGCATAAAATCTTGCCAATTATAAAAAAAATTGGGCTAACTTTACTGGTTAGTTTTTTTAAATTCGTTAGTGTCATTTTTTTCCACCCCAAAATGACTGCTGCGCAAATACAGTGTGACATAAAATATTGCAACAACCACCATTTTATTCTCTAGGGTCTCTACTAACAAAAAATGATTTTAACTTGAAACCAACAAATGTCAGAAAAAGGTTTAGTTTTTAAGTGGTTAAACTTCCCTCATTTACACACCAACGTTTATTCCTTTGATCTAAAGGACAAATTGTCACAATATTTATATTTAATGTTGTAATTCTTGGCAGACTGCCTTTTTATTTTTTTTTTCCTTTCTTTTGACGACTGTCGGCTTTAGCAGAGCAGAGAGAATTCTCCGCATAAAAAGAATTGGGAAATACTTCTCAAGATCGCAGTGGGAAAAAAAAAATCGCAATAACGGTTCTTAACGATTAGAGCCGGTTCGCACAGGGGCGACTCAGATCCGACTTCAGGTCGCCTCAGGTCGGACAACATGTAAAAATCAATGTAAGTGAATGAGAGCCGTCTTAATGCACACTACTGAAGTCGCTCTGACTTCAGAAAAGGTTCCTGTACTACTTCAATCCGACTTGTAGGTGACTGGTACCCATTGATTTCAATGGAGGTCGCCTACAAGTCGAATCTCCGTCTATACGGAGGCGCCTCTCACAGAATTATCAGCTCTCAAGAGGGAACTCCACGCCAAATTTATTTTAAAAATTTGGCGTGGGTTCCCCCTCCGAGAGCATACCAGGCCCTTAGGTCTGGTATGAATTCTAAGGGGAACCCCCTACGCCGAAAAATGGCATGGGGGTCCCCCCAGATCCATATCAGACCCTTATCCGAGCACGCTACCCGGCCGGCCAGGAAAGGGGGTGAGGACGTGCGAGCACCCCCCTCCTGAGCCGTACCAGGCCATGTGCCCTCAACATGGGGGGGGTCCCCGCGGCCCCCCCACCCTAAAGCACCTTGTCCCCATGTTGATGAGGACAAGGGCCTCTTCCTGACAACCCTGGCCGTTGGTTGTCGGGGTCTGCGGGCGGGGGGCTTATCGGAATCCGGGAGCCCCCTTTAATAAGGGGGCCCCCAGATCCCGGCCCCCCACCCTATGTGAATGAGTATGGGGTACAATGTACCCCTACCCATTCACCTGTGGAAAAAAACTTCCAAAAAAACACAACACACAAGGGTTAAAATAGTTTAGTTTATTGCACAGCTCCGGGGGTCTTCCGTCTTCGGGGGTCTTCTCGCCGGACTCCTCCGCTATCTTCTGCTAGCTCTTTTACTAGCGGAGGAGCCCGGCCTTTTTCTTCACCGCCGCCCTCTTCTTTTCCGACTTCGGGGGTCTTGTTCCCCTCTTCCATTCTTCTTGCCGGGCCACCGTGCCTTCTTCTAGCTCTTTTACAAGCGGTGGCCCGGTCTTCTGTTGCCGATGTCGCCGTCTTCTGTTCTTCTCTTCAGGAGATGTTGCCTCATCGCTGTCTCCACTCACAATGACAGGGACGCGGCGACTTATAGGGACATCACTGGATGATGTCCCCACCCATTATGATGTCACAGTCTCCGCATCCTCTGGGACTGTGACATCATAATGGGAGGGGACATCATCCGGGATGTCCCTATATAAGTCGCCGCACGCTGCAACCCTGTCATTGTGAGCAGAGACGGCGACGAGGCAACATCTTCTTAAGAGAAGAACAGAAGACGGCGACAGAAGACCGGGCCACCGCTTGTAAAAGAGCTAGAAGAAGGCACGGGGACCCGGCAAGAGGAACCGAAGAGGGGGACAAGACCCCCGAAGTCGGAAGAAGAGGGCGGCGGCGAAGAAGAATGCTGGGCTCCTCCGCTAGTAAAAGAGCTAGCAGAAGATGGCAGAGGAGTCCGGCGAGAAGACCCCCAGAGCTGTGCAATAAACTATTTTAACCCTTGTGTGTTGTGTTATTTTTTTTGTACATTTTTTTTCACAGGTGAAAGGGTAGGGGTACATTGTACCCCATACTCATTCACATAGGGTTGAAGGCCCCCTTATTAAAGGGGGGGCTCCTGGATTCCGATAAGCCCCCCACAGACCCCAACAACCAACGACCAGGGTTGTCGGGAAGAGGCCCTTGTCCTCATCAACATGGGGACAAGGTGCTTTGGGGTGGGGGGGCCACACGGCCCCCCCTTCCCCAAGGCACCACCCATGTTGAGGGCACGCGGCCTGGTACGGCTCAGGAGGGGGGGGGGGCGCTCGCCTGTCCCCACCCCCTTTTCTGGCCGGCTGGGTAGCGTGCTCGGATAAGGGTCTGGTATGGATCTGGGGGGGACCCCCATACCGTTTTTTCTGTGTAGGGGGTTCCCCTTAGAATCCATCCCAGACCTAAGGGCCTGGTATGCTCTCGGAGGGGGAACCCATGCCATTTTTTTTTAAATTTGGCATGGAGTTCCCCCTTCAGAGCTCATTCTCTGATTGACCACGGTAAAAGTCGCCTGGCCTGGGGCGACTTAGTCGTGTTGTAAGTCGTGTTCAAGTTGTGTCCAAGTTTCCGAAAGTTGGGTTGAAAGTCGTGACGCCCCTGTGTGAACCGGCTCTAAATCGTGCAGCTCTAGTACTTACCATATAACCATACCCCACTTGTCATGTTCAGTTTTGTGCTAGTGTCTAAGGGGGGTGGACCTATTCTCAGTCATAGATGAAACCACTCTTGGCTTAACTAGTTTATTTTTTTCTTTCTTATTTTATCTTAAAATTCTTCAATGAAACTCACTGTCTTCTACTGCCAACCGAGATGCAGTGTATCCAGATTGGTGCAATCCTGGTAAAACCTGGGGAACCATACCTGGTTTCCATGCTTTGGGGACAGCCTGTAATGTTGCTTTGGGCATTGGATCCCGCAGGGGCGCTCACCTTAGCACTTGGTGTAACGCGTATTAGGTCAGCCACAGCATGCTTTACAGCTCTAGAGACATGGTCCATCGCTATGGGACCCAAATCCGCTGTGACAGACAGCCTGGATTTAATATACAGTCCAGTTTCATGGATCAGTAAGACAGGGTCACCCTGCATCTCTGTTACTGTCAAAATGCAACTTTTATTGGAATACATTCACCTTGCAGCATGTAATTTTTAAACATGGTGCTAAAACTCAACCACTCAGAGCTTAATCTCTCATACAACCATATGGTTGTACAACCATGTACCTATTTGAAATGTGTGTCCCTTTTTTTTCATACAAATAGAGCTTTCTTTTGGTGGTATTTAATCACCACTGGGTTTATTTTTTGCGCTATAAAAGAAAAAAAGACCACAAAAATTCTGTAAAAAAAAAAAAAATGAATTTTTCTTATTTTCTGTTGTAAAGTTTTGCAAATTAGTAATTTTTCTTCATATATTTCGGCCAAAATTTATACCACTACATATCTTTGGTAAAAATAACCCAAATTGGTGGATATTATTTGGTCTTTGTGAAAGCTAGAGTCCACAAGCTTTGGTGCCAATCTCTGAAAATTGATCACACCTGAAGTACTACTCATTTTTTGAGACCCTAACAAGCCAGGAAAGTACAAATACCCCCCAAATGACCCCTTTTTGGAAAGTAGACATTCCAAGTTATTTAGTAAGAGGCATGGTGAGTTTTTTTTTTGAAGTTGTCATTTTTTCCCACTGTTCTTTGCAAAATCAAGATTTTCTTTTCTTTTTTTTTCACAAAATTGTTATATTAGCAGGTTATTTCTCACACACAGCATATGCATACTACAAATTTACACCCCAAAACACATTCTACTACTGCTCCTGAGTATGGGGATACCACATGTGTGAGACTTTTACATAGCGTGGCCACATACAGAGGCCCAACATGCAGGGAGCGCCATCAGGCGTTTTTGGAGTATAAATTACACATATAATTCTTTGACTACCTCTTACATTTTTGAAGGCCCTGGAGAACCAGAACCCCACCTAACAATTTAAATATGGTCTCCTAAAAAATATCGCTATAAAATCGATACTGGGCCACTAGATATAATAATGACTCTAAGCAACAAAACCACACACCCAATCGAGGGCGGGTCTACACAAACGTTCAATTATCCCACCGTCAACATCCGTTCGGACCAACAATTGTTTGTTTGGAGAGCACCGAAGGGGTGGTCCACTGTCTGGAAGTTGTATATTATAAGGAAACTTCGTGATTGCGCAGAGATCCATTGTTTTTACAGGCTTTCTATGACCTTCTGTAACGGGAGGTCATGGGCATTTGGTAAGCAGCCAATCCTTAAGTTTTGGTGGTGGATCGATCACAGTATTTACATATGAAGATTTGTTTTATGGATGGACTTCATTTAAATTTTACATCTTCTCACGGGTGTTCTATATACACATTGTTTATATGGACTTGATAAATTGGGTATTTGTCTATCGTTTTCACATAGGCACGGATTAATATATTTTTTTCCTATTAATATTCTTTTTTTTATAATCCTTGAATAATCAATATTCCCATTTTTCTGTTCGCCTACAGGTGGCATTGTATATGGTTGGTTGATGTATTCAATTGTGTTGTGATTTACAGTTGCAAATGACATAATTGTTTGGGAAAGTTTTTCTCACAAAAAATTCTTTGCAGAAATGTTTTGCACACTATTAATTTGGATTCAGTGCAGCTCTGAAGTTTGTTTTATACTGTAAGATATGTTCATGCAGTAGAGTTGCAGCTTCAAATATATTTTAGATTTAATTTTCGCACTTTGGTGTGATTTTTTTATTTATTTATTTATTTTTTTCCCTTTTTTCAATCTCCAAAATACACCTGTTCTAAACCAATGACACCACAAAGCTTCTAATTTACTTACTGGTTATCTCTTGCCTCGATTTCTGCAACTCACTCAATATTGGATTACTTTTATATAAGTTAATTGAAAAAGTATTCATACCCCTTGAAATTTTCCACATTTTGTCATGTTACAACCGTAAATGTATTTTTCTGTGATAGACTAACCCAAAGTGGCACATAATTGTTAAGTAGAAGGAAAATGATAAATGGTTTTCAAAATGTTTTACAAATATGTGAAAAGTGTGGCATGCATTTGTATTCAGCCCACGTGAGTCAATACTTTGTAGAACCATCTTTCACTGCACTTACAGCTGTAAGTAAGCTTTGCACATCTAGAGTGACATTTTTTTGCCCATTCTTTGCAAAATAGCTCAAGCTCTGTGAGATTGGATAGAGAGCGTCGGTGAACAGCAATTTCCAAGTCTTGCCACAGATTCTTAATTGGATTTAGGTCTGCACTTTGACTAAGCCATTTTAACACAATAATATGCTTTGTTCAAAACCACTCCATTGTAGCTCCGGCTGTATGTTTAGGGTCGTTGTCCTGCTGGAAGGTGACCCTCCTCCCCAGTCTTGAAGCTTTTGCAGACTCTAGCAGCTTTTCTTCTACGATTTCCCTGTATTTGGCTCCATCCATCTTCCCATCAACTCTGACCAGATTCCCTGTCCCTACTAAAGAAAAGCATCCTGCCATGTTTTACGGTGAGGCTGGTGTGCTCAGGGTTATGTGCAGTTTGTTTTCCACCACACATAGCAATTTGCTTTTAGGCCAAAAAGTTCAATTTTGGTTTCATCTGAGTTTGCTGTCTCCCCCACATGGCTTCTGGCAAGCAGGACTTTTTTTATGGCTTTCTTTCAAAAATGGCTTTCTTCTTGCCACTCTTCCATAACGGCCAGATTTGTGGAGTGCATGACTAATAGTTGTCCTGTGGACAGATTCTCCCACCTGAGCTGTGGATCTCTGCAGCTCCCCCAGAGTTACCATGAGCCTCTTTTCCCCAATTAAATGCTCTCCTTGCCTGGCCTGTCGGTTTAGGTGGACATCCATGTCTTTGGTAGGTTTGCAGTTGTGCCATACTCTTTTTTTCCATTGTGGATTGAACAGTGTTTCGTGAGATGTTCAAAGCTTGGGATATTTTTTTTTATAACCTAAACCTGCTTTAACCTTCTCCCACCTTTTATCCCTGACCTGCCTGGTGTGTTCCTTGGCCTTCATAATGCTGTTTGTTCCCTAAAGGTTCTCTAACAAACCTGAGGGCTTCACAGAACGTCTGTATTTATACAGAGATTAAATTACACACAGGTGGACTCTATTTACTAATTGGGTGACTTCTAAAAACAGTTGGTTCCACTATATTTTAGTTAAGGGTATCAGAGTAAAGGGGGTGTATACAAATGCACACCACACTTTTTTTTTCAGATATTTATTTGTCAAACAATTTAAACCATTTATCATTTTTCTTCCACAATTATGTGCCACTTTGTGTTGGTCTCTCACATAAAATGCTATTCCCCCTTCAGGCCATCATGAATGCTGCTGCTAGACTTCACCTTGCCAGTGTCTGCTACACCTCTCTGCCAATCCCTCCACTGGCTTCTGATCATCCACCAAATAAAATTAAAAATACTAACCACTTCTTACCAAGCCATCCATAACTCTGTCCACTGTTGCATTACTTGCCTAGGCTCAAAATACCAACCAAATTGTTCTCTTCTCCCAAGATCTCTCTAGCTCCCTTGTCACCTCCTCCCATGCTGTTCTTTGGGACTTCTTCTCCAGAGCCCCTAGCTCCTCAAAATGCAGAGTGCCTGCCTCCTCTACCTCTTCCTTTCAGCATATGTATTGGCCTACAAAGGCCACCAAGCCTTCTCCAAAGCTTCACAAAGAGTGGAGTGGTGTCTTACAGTTTGCATCTCTCAGGAATCCAGACCTGTGGGTTGAATCTTTTTCAAAGGGGTACACAATAGTGTTCAAAACTCTACTCCCCTCACCAATTTGTTCTTTCAAATCAATCAAAAACTGCCTAAGGACAGCCAAATTTGCAGACTGCCCTGAACCATCTCTTATCACAGGGAATTGTTCTGCCAGTACCACCAGACGACAGAGGATTCTATTAAAACTTGTTTACGGTACCAACGCCCAGTGGGGGTGTATATATGGGGGTGTATATACCCTATTCTATACTTAAAGTCCCTCCACAGATTCAAGTCAGTGTTAAAGGTCTTGGCACTTCTTGCCCTTCTCCAAACTCAGGGCATCCAAGTTACATCTTGAACTGAACTCAACAGTCCTTGGGCCTATTAGGATGTTTCTTGCCTTCTGCTGGGTGATCACTTTCAACAAATCTGCTCTCCATTCTTCCCTTCTAGAATAAAAGTTTTTTTTCGCACTTTGTATATGTTTTTTTTTTTTGAGCCATCTTTACCACAGCATAACTCTTATACCAAGGATCTGCAATTAGCGGACCTCCAGCTGTTGCAAAACTACAAGTCCCATCATTCCTCTGCATCTGGGTGTCATGCTTGTAGCTGTCAGAGCATTGCTATGCCTTATGGGATTTGTAGTTCTGCAACAGCTGGAGGTCTGCTGATTGCATATCCCTGTCTTTATACTATACTGCAAGGTCAGCAGGCTTGCTAGACAGATTAGTCACATAACACAACCAATTACTACTACTCCTGCCATCACCATTTCCAACAAAAATATAAAAGTGCAGAAACTTTTTGAAGACCCCTCGTACTTCAGTCTGAACCTAGACCCCTCCCAAGCAAAAGTCTTTCTCCCAGAAAAAGTTCTTTCTCCAAGAGCAGATGCTTGAGATTTGTTTAAGACACATCCCACAATGAGATTCTCTAAGTTTTAGGCCTAATCATAACCTCCTTTTTGAGACAGTACCATTCTCCTAATTTCACTCAAGAACTTTCCAACTCAGTCTTGTTGACCTGGAAAAACCAGACTATTTCTCTGGATATACCCATGCTCATTTCCTGAAAAGCAAGGAATTGGCTATATTACTGTATCAGAACTCCGGCCCTAACAATGGGGAAGCCTTTCCTGTCACTGGAATGTTTTTATAACACACGCAAGTCTTAGGGTGGGGAAGAGTGTTCCTATGCTGAACAGTCCAAGAAACATGGTAACGGGTGGCAACCGAGCACCCCATTAACATCTTTAACTTCAGTCCATTTGACCCTGCAGCACTGGACTCCCCTTCTGAAGGGGTACCCAATCAAGGGGCTTCCTACACGCGGGTCTTAACATGAACTTGGTCTTGAGCACTCTCAAAAGGCAGGTCTTGGCCTTATCTATTCTTTCAAAGGCCTCTGGCTTCCTTATAAGAACCTTTTTCACACTGTATATCATGTTGAGCCCCACAGCTTGGTTCTCTCTACCCTGCAGAAACCTCTTTAAACCTATCAGGAATATTATCCTAGAGGATCTCTCCTACGTAGTATTCTTCTTGGTCATTATCACTTCTGTCAGATGTGTTTTTGAACTTGTGGCCCTTTCCTGCAAAGAGCCTTTCATCATAATTCACAATGAAAAGGTTGTATAGCACCCAAAGCCATCCTTTTTTCCCCCACATGTGGTTTCAGTATTCCACCTTCGTTGTCCTACCATCCTTATCCTCCGACTCCTAAGCATCCAAAGTAAATCTCGGTATATTGCCTGGACGTAGTCATAGCCATTAGAGTATACCCTTAAAAAGCAGGGTTTTGACAAACCCCAGGCGCCTCCCCAAGATTAGTCATGGTGTCTAGGCTGCCTCCAAAAAAAGTTTTTAATTCCCAAAAAATGGTTACACCCAAGCCAGGGTGGATTTGATTTAAATCAAGTAGATTTAAAATTATTTAATTCACTATTAAAAAGGCTTTTTTTTTAATCAACCTTAAATCATAGTTTTTAAAGAGCAACTGTCATCTCTGTCCAACAGCGGCTCCTCCGCTGACCCGCTGTTGACTCACCGACAGTCCCTTTCACTTTAATGGGGATGGCTGGTGATGCGGCAGTGACCTAACAAGGTGAGGGATGTGATGTCATTTGCAAACAAAATGAAGGTTTCCTATTTAGAATAAGCTTTCAGGTTAGTAAAACCAATCATACAGTTTGTAGTGTACATAGATTAGTAGATATTGCAGAATATACAGCCTCATGCTACATAATTAAGCTCCATTTCATGCTGAATAAACTAAACTATTATATCTTTAATAAACTATCTATAGATAGATTTTTACCCCCAAAACATTTTATTAAAATAAATTTGATAACAATCAGAAAAAAAGATTGAGGCCCCCCCCATATACGCACGTATATGCAGTGGAGTGCCTACGCCTGTAAATGTTGATTTACGTTAAAAGCATCGCCTAATGAGTACTGACATGTTGGGTATCTATAATTGTGTAATTTTATTTCTGAATTTCTTTTCTGAAACCTTTGTGGTAATATTGTGTAACCTAAAAAAGGAACTACAACTATTTTATTCTCTGGGGTGTATGCTTTTAGAAAATGTTTGGTAGTTTTATGTAATCTTTAGGCCTAAAATTATTTTTTCACTTGTGCAAAAAATGAAGCACTGCTCTGGTTGTGACATGGTTAACCACTTTAATACAGGGCACTTATACACCTTCCTGCTCAGACCAATTTTCTGCTTTCAGCGCTCACATTTTGAATGACAATTGTGTGGTCATGCAACGCTGTGCCCAAACAAAATGTTTATCATTGCCCCCACCCCACCCCAAATAGAGTTTTTTTTTTTTTTGGTGGTATTTGATCACCTCTGAGGTTTTTTTCTGCGCTAAACGTAAGAAAAGAATGAAAATTTTGAAGAAAAAAAGTTTTTCTTAGTTACAAAGTTTTGTAAATGAAACGAAGTACGTTTTCTCCTTCACTGATGGCCACTGATAAGGCAATGCTGATTGGCACTGGTGGGCAATGATGGACATCACTGAGCACAGAGTGGCATACATGGTGGCCATGGGTGGGCATCCTGGGGGGGGGGCTGCACTGATAGAGGCTCTTAAAAGAGCCTCTGATCTAATTTAAAATAAAAAGGAATGGCTTTAACGTGTGTTGTTCCCTGTTTTTTCTTGGGGATTAAAACCATCTTTTTGCTATACCACAGTACACTATATGGGCCCCAGGAAAAGCATTCAGTAACGTTTAAACGTCTAAACTATTGGCACTTTATCACTAACGCAGAGCCGCTACAGGAGGTTCTTTACCTAGATCGGAGATGCAGTGTGACAGATTGACACACCACATCACACCACCGATCATCACACTGTGCGCCCCTGTGGCTTTTCCTGCTGGACGTCCTAGGACGCCCAGCCAGGATAACTGAACAACATTCTGCTATAGGCCGGGCGGGAAGTGGTTAAAGGATAAGTTCACCTTTGGGAACATGTTACATGTTCCACCCATAAGATTTGTTAGTTAAAAAAAACTTTTTTTAGCTGGCTCCTAGGATCAAAGCTATTTGTCAAGCCCTGCCTTAAAGCTACTGCTCCAATCAGGTGGCAGATTCTGTTTGTTCTGTTCTTGGGGCTCTGCAAGGGGCACCTTGCTTCAAAGTCCAACATCACACAATGGACAAGAGATCTTATCACAAGAGCTTACGTTCTGAAAGTAAGATCCCCTACGCTTTCACACACCCATTCCACCAAATCAGTCAGAGTATCCTGGACAATTTCACACTAGGCTACTGTAGCCCAGGTTTACAAGGCCGCCATCTGGTCTTCTGTTCTTACTTTTTCAAAGTTTTAACATGACTTTTTAGGCATAGACTGTGACACCAATTGATTTGGTAAAAATATATAAAAAAAATAATTTTATTTCAACATAGAAAGAAAAAACAAAGAATAATATATTAACATACATTTCCGAACAGGAGAAAGGGACACATTACTTCCTCCATGTGCATATATTTATAGAACCAGAAAACATTTGCTTCCTACATCTTATTCCAAAGGAACAGACTTCTATGACATTGTATATAGGCGTATTCAAAGCATTCTACAAAAAAGGTCAAATTGCGTTAATATTGTGCATCCAATGTAACCTACGCGTTACGAAGTTATCTTACTCCTTCTTCAGGGATGATCCATTTTAGCACACTTAAATTTACAAAATAGTAGAATCTATAAAAAACATAAGAAATAATTATATATATATATATATGTACAATAAAAAAAAAAAAAACACAACGCACCACTAAAACGCATCACCTATATATACGATCTTCACTCCAAGATGCAGGTCTAGGCTCATAATAAGGGGGGGATGTTTGACCACCTTCTTGGATGGGAACCGGGACCGCAGTGATAGGCGGACTGAAAGGGAGGAGATGTACAAGTAAAGTAAATGCATGTCAAATTTTCACATGCCTAGATTTTAATTAAGTATTGCATGTATTTTACTACAGCGCCAATAATGGCAGATAAAGGTTCTATCTGTTAGCCCTCTTGTATGACTTCCGTCATTACATTTGTACTAAGAGGGAAACACCCCTAAAGAAAGGGGGGAACTTTATCTAAAAAAAGCTATCTCATAGTAATCATTCCTAAAGATAATAATATTGCAAAATCTTTTTAAAAAATCTTACCCAAAAGCGTTTCATAGAGTAGTTTGCTGTGTCCCGAAGGGAAAACACCTGAGATGCCTATGTTAGAATGGTTAAAATGAGATGCCCAAATGTTGCAACTCTTTTAAATGTTTAAGGCAATCTATTTGGCTTAAAGTCGCCGCAATCTCTCTGTAGTCCAAGGATTTTGGTGCTATGGGAGGAAAAGATTCCCCCCAGAGATAGACGTGTCAGGTCCAGCCTAAAATGGGAAGGGGAAGGACAGTTATATCCGTTAATTCCCCTTCATTTTTCAATAAGGCTGCATACAGACAGACATAAAGTATATATATTTCCTTACCTTAAATTGTATCTCTCAGCAAATCACCTCCTCCATGGCCATTGCAGACTGATAACAGACTGCTCCTGGCCCATTAAAGTATCTCACCGCCCCACCTCCTTCCCTCCCCTTCCAGGTGAAGTAAATATTACTCACCTGTGAGTCCTATCACCTAAGCGCGGTCTCCCGGGTGTGCGGCGCACGACGTCGCCCCATGCCCACATCCAAAATGGCGCCGTGGGAGGAGTGACGTCATGCGTCACGCTCCCACCGACACGCATGCGCAGATCGTACCTTAGCCCTGGAGTTGGCCAAACAGTGTTGTTCACTAAACTACATCCCCCAGGAAGCACAGCGCCAGCAAAAGTGTCAGCAACTGCACATTCATGTAGGATGTGTAAACGCTAAGGCCACTATGGAGGGGAGAAGCCTGCCCTTGGTTGGCAGGTACCTTTTTGTTTTTCCCCCCTGGTGGCCTTTTCTCTCGCTCATCGGTATACCTGTAACAGAAATGGGATGGGGGTCTGATCACCCCAGCTTCCCGTTTCTCTGTCTCCCTAGGTTTTCCACCCACGCTCGCCCTATAGACATCTCGGACGAACGTGAGGTTAAATGCGTTTAAAACAATGGCGCTGCACCGGAAAAAACGCTGCTGTAGCTGCACTTTGCGGGTGGTTTTAACCCTTTTTCAGACGCTAGTGGGGCAGTTTTAGCGCCATTAAAACTACGGTAAAGCGTCGCTAAAAATAGCGTCACTTTACCGCTGAAACCCAGCCTTTTTCAGTGTGAAAGGGCCTTTTATAAAGGATTGAACACAGAGACCCTAATTTGGGTGCTAAGAACAACAGAGACTGTTTGTTTGTTTTAACCACTTTCAGACCGGACCATTTTGCTGGTAAATGACCAGAGGCCTTTTTACAATTTGGCACTGCGCTGCTTTAACTGGTAATTGCGCGGTCATGGAATGTTGTACCCAAACGAAATTTGCGTCCTTTTCTTCCCACAAATAGAGCTTTCTTTTGATGGTATTTGATTGCCTCTGCGATTTTTATTTT
Organism: Lithobates pipiens; assembly: GCF_037356315.1. Lineage (NCBI taxonomy): Eukaryota > Metazoa > Chordata > Amphibia > Anura > Ranidae > Lithobates > Lithobates pipiens. The sequence continues at coordinate 446,547,704 of NW_027507748.1, read as the reverse complement.
TTGCGATATAAACGTAAAAAACCGCAAATTTTGAAAAAAAATGATATTTTCTATTTTTGTTATTAGAAAAATCCAATAAACTCAATTTTAGTCATACATTTAGGCCAAAATGTATTCAGCCACATGTCTTTGGTAAAAAAAAGTCAATAATTGTATATTTATTGGTTTGCGCAAAAGTTGTCACATCTACAAACTAAGGTACGTTTTCTGGAATTTACGCAGCTTTTAGTTTACGACTGCCTATCTCATTTCTTGAGGTGCTAAAATGGCAGGGCAGTACAAACCCCCCCCAAATGACCCCATTTTGGAAAGTAGACCCCCTAAGGAAATTGATAAGTGGCATGTTGAGCCCATTGAATATTTTATTTTTTTGCCTCAAGCGATTGAATAATGGCAAAAAAAAATTTTTTTTTTTTTTTTTTACACAAAGTTGTCACTAAATGATATATTGCTCACGCATGCCATGGGCATATGTGAAATGACACCCCAAAATAAATTCTGCTGCTTCTCCTGAGTACGGGGATACCACATATGTGGGACTTTTTGGGAGCCTAGCCGCGTACGGGGCCCCGAAAACCAAGCACCGCCTTCAGGCTTTCTAAGGGCGTTACAGTTTTGAAGGCCATAAAATGCCAAGATGGCACAAACCCCCCCCAAATGACCCCATTTTGGAAAGTAGACACCCCTAAATTTAGGGGTACACTAGTGAGACTAGGTAATAAATGGCGGGTGCCCTGAAACTATAAAAAAATAACTAACCAACCAGCGTCACCTGTAACAGTTATATGGTGATCACTGGTGAAAGGGTATCTGTATGGCTGAACTCGAATCGCACAGAGATCGGATGTGATTTGCACTGCAGTGCGGTGCGAATCACATCCGTTCTCATAAACCGCTGCAATGTGAACCCAGCCTTAGTGACACTGGCGACGGGGGGTGATCACGGGGTTAAACCTTTATTGGGGGGGTTAGGGGGGTACCTTAGAACTAAAGGGGGCTAACCCTAACTGCCCTAACAGTTATTACAGTCACAAATGACACCCGCTGGGTGATCAGGGGGTTAAACCTTTATTAGGTAAAAAATGGCGGGTGCCCTGAAACTATAAAAAAATAACTAACCAACCAGCGTCACCTGTAACAGTTATATGGTGATCACTGGTGAAAGGGTTAACTAGGGGGCAATCAGGGGGCTTTATGCGGTAGTATATGGGGGTCCCTGGCGCTATAAAAAGCTGCGGAGAACCTAAATACCTACCTGCCTAACTAGCGTCACCTGTGACACTAATACAGCGATCAGAAAAACGATCGCTTATTAGGCTGGGTTCACACTGGAGTGATGCGGGAACGTCACGAATCCGCGGCGGGTTCCCGCATCGCATGCCTCCCGGCGGCAGTTCACACTGCCCTATGCGAACTGCTGGGAGTGTCAGTGAAATGTTAATGACACCCCCAGATCAGTTCGCATATCGCAGTGCGATCTGCAAACTCGGATCGCATGGTGTGAACACCCATGCGATCCGATTCTGCTGCGGACCAAAAAAAGGGTCCCGTGCGAATTTGCGGCGGGTGCGGCGAATGGCTGAACTCGAATCGCACAGAGATCGGATGTGATTTGCACTGCAGTGCGGTGCAAATCACATTCGTTCTCATAAACCGCTGCAATGTGAACCCAGCCTTAGTGACACTGGCGACGGGGGGTGATCACGGGGTTAAACCTTTATTGGGGGGGTTAGGGGAGTACATTAGAACTAAAGGGGGCTAACCCTAACTGCCCTAACAGTTATTACAGTCACAAATGACACCAATGCAAAAAAAAAAAAAAATGACATTGGTGTCACTGTGACTGGGGGGCAGGGGTAATTGGGGGGGTGATCGGGGGGTGTGTGTGCCTGGCATGTTCTACTGTGTAGTGTCGTGTTGGTGCAACTCACCGATCCTCTCTCCTCGGTGTCGGAACGAAAAATACCGACACGGAGGAGAGATTACATCACTTCCTCTCCTGTGTTTACATTACAGGAGAGGAAGTGATGTGACGAAGACTTTCTATTCGTCGGGAGCGATCGCGAGGGGGTGGCCATGAATGAATGGCCGTCCCCTTGTCCGGGATCGCTCCCGAACGAATACCGACCGCCGCGGGCACCGGGCGGGGGCCCGATCGGGCCCCCGACCCGCGGGAAGGCAGGGACGTACATGTACGCCCATATGCCTGCCCGTGCCATTCTGTCGACGTACATCGTCGTGCAGCGGTCGGGAAGTGGTTAAAGTGCTTGTAAACCCTCACATATACCCAATGATGTGACTGGGCTCAGGTGATGCAGAGATTAAACAAATCCTCCTACATACGTTTATACTGGTCTATCTGCAGTCTTCTCTTCTCTTCACATCTGTGCTGAATGTAAGTTTGTCTGAGGTTCAGAAAAAAGGAGGGTGGAGAGCTGAAGTTGCAATCTGCAGAGCTCTGAGAGCTGATTGGAGGGAAAGGACACACCCCCTTCACACAGAAACCGAGCTGAGGCTGTCAATCTGCTGGAGGTCCATCCCGTCACCATTTTTCTCAATGTCAGGAAAAATTGTCAGACGTGTTTCATGCTGATAGCAGAGGAACAAAGCAACGGACAGAAATGTGCACTTATAGCGAGAGTCCGCGTTTTTTTTTTTTATTATTTTTTTTTTTTTTTTTAAAGCCAGCAGCTACAAATACTGCAGCTGCTGACTTTTAAAATAATGACACTTACCCGCCCAGCGCGCCCGTGATATCGGCACCCGAAGCCGGTCTCTCGATCGTCTCTCGGGTGCTGCCGCCGCCATCTTGGGTATGGGAATCAGGAAGTGGAGCCTTGCGGCTTAATTTCCCGGTTCCCTACTGCGCATGCGCGAGTTGCGCTGTGCAATAAGGATGGACCCGCTACCTCTGGGATCTGTGTGTTTCCCAGCAGACAGCGGGGGACCTTCGGAAAGGGGCGTAGATTCTGCGGAAAAGGGCGTACCTTCTGCAGATATCTATGGCGGAAGTGGGTGCAGATACCTGTGCTGTACAGGTATCTGCACCTCCCCCCTGAAAGGTGCCAATTGTGGCGTCGGAGGGGGGGGAGGGTGGACCTCCGCTTTAATGCTCTTAATTGAGACAAGTACAAATCTATAGAGTATATTTCAGAAATCTTGGTGCTGTATCTATCAGTCTCCATCCACTTGACTGTTTTAGGCCTCTTCCACACAAGGTGGATCTGCTCAGTAGGCGGACGCTCCATTGATCTCCTGAGCTGGCAGAAGACTGGTCCGTCTCTGCTCACTGAGCGCGGAGGCCTGTCGAAGCGCCGCTGATACCTATAGAGATTGGATGAATTTTTTTTTTTTTTTTTTAATTAGCAAACATGTTAAACTTGCCTCCTCTGTGCAAAGGTTTTGCACACAGCGGCCCTGATCCTCTTCTGGGGTGCCCCAGTGGCGCTCCTGGCTCCTCCTCCTTTTGAGTGCCCCCACGGAAAGCTGCATTCCATGGAGGGCACTCATGCGGGCACGCTCCCGAGTCCTCCTGCAGTGTTCATTGGCACTCGCCCTGGCTCCCATGTCACTTAATTTGATTGACGGCAAGAGGAGCCAATGGCTCCTGCTGCTATCAATCTATCCAATGAGGACCCACGACAGCGGCTGGTGTGCTTGTCCCCATCGCTGGAACGATTGAGTTCAGGTAAGTAAAAGGGGGGCTGTGGCACTGCAGAAGGTTTTTCACCTTAATGCGTGGAATACATCAAGGTGAAATACCTCAAGAAGTTTACAACCACTTTTAAAGCGGAGGTCCACCCTAAAGTGGACCTTCCGCTCATTGGAATCCTCCCCCCCTCTGGCGCCACAATTGGCACCTTTCTGGGGGGAGGGGGGTGCAGGTACCTGTACAGTACAGGTATCTGCACCCACTTCCTGGATAGCTCTCTGCGGAAAGGGGCGTAGATTACGCCCCTTTCCGAAAGTCCCCCGCTGCCTGCTGGGAAACACACAGATCCCAGAGGCAGCGGGTCCATCCTCATTGCGCAGCGCGACTCACGCATGCGCAGTAGGGAACCGGGAAATGAAGCCGAAAGGCTCCACTTCCTGATTCCCATACCCAAGATGGTGGCGGCAGCACCCGAGAGACGATCGAGAGATCGGCTTCGGGTGCCGACATCACGGGCGCGCTGGACAGGTAAGTGTCACTATTTTAAAAGTCAGCAGCTGCAGTATTTGTAGCTGCTGGCTTTAAAAAAAAAAAAAGAAAAACGCGGAGTCCCGGCGGACTCCCGCTTTAAGATCACTCTGTAAACATCTGGGAACTGAGGAGACCAGTTGCTGGAGTTTTGGGAGAGGTATGTTGTCCTGTTCTTACGTGATATAGGATTCTAACTGCTCAACAGTTCTGGGTCGTCTTTCTTGTATTTTTCATTTCAATATGCACCAAATATTTTCAATTGGTGCATGGTCTTGACTGCAGGCAGGCCATTTAAGCACCCGGATTCTGTTATGAAGCCCTGCTGTTGTCATAGATGCAGTATGTGGTTTAGCATTTCCTGCTGAAATATGCAAGGCCTTCCCTGAAAAAGATGTCCTCTGGATGGCAGCATATGCGGCTCTAAAACCTGGATAGATCATTGATCATTTCCAGATGTACAAGCTGCCCATGCCATAGGTACTACTGCACCTCCTTACCATCGGAGCTGCAGGCTTTTGAAATGAGTGCTGATAATAAACTGGAAAGGTCCCTCTTAACTGTCTGGGGGACTCAGCATCCATGGTTCTCAAAAAGAATGTAACATTTTGATTGGTCTGGCCAAAGAACAGTTTTCTACTTTGCAACAGACCAGCTTTGGCCCGAGCTTTTATATGCTATTTTGGAGGGCATGACAAACTGTGTTCAGACAATGATTTTTGATAGTGTTCATGAGCCCATGCAGTGTCCATCACTGAATCATGTCTGTTTTTAATACAGTGCCGACTGATGGCCCGTAGATAATGGGCCTCAAATATTGTGTTTCGGCCTTATCCCTTGCGTACAGAGATTTCTCCAGATTCTCTGAATCTTTTGATGTAATGTTCTGTAGATGATGATATAGTTAGTCATTGCAATTTTATGTTGCGAAACCCTATTCTGAAATTGCTCAACGATTTTTAGATTAATTTTTCACAAATTGGAGAACCTCTGCCCATCTTTACTTCTGAGACACTTTTGACTTTAAGATGCTCTTTTTATATCCAATTGTGCTACTGATCTGTTGCAATTGACTAGTTGCAAAATGTTCTTAAACCTCTTCCTTGTTAATGCCACTTTGCCAGCTTTTTGTTGCCCTGGCCTAACTTTTTTGAGATGTGTTGCTGCAGTCAATTCCAAAATGACCCTGTTTTTTCTTAAAATTATAAATTTTCTCGGTTCAAACATTTGATCTGTTTTCTATTGTGAATAAAATATGGGTTTATGATATTTGAAAATCATTGCATTCTGTTTTTATGTAGATTTTACAGTGTCACAACTTTTTTTTGGAATTGGGGTTGTATTTCATATTGTGATCTGCAATTGATAAATAGGAGCAGAAATATGCTTGCTACTGTCTCCACGGGTCCTGTATACTGCACTTTGTTTCTCACTTTAACCACTTCCTGTCAAGCGTATGTACAGTACTGAAAATAAGTCTTAGGTGTGAAAAAATGCTGTAAATAAGGAATGATTTCAGAAATAGTAGTGCTAATAGTTTGGCTTTAGCAATTCACAAAATGGAAAGTAAATGAACTGAAGAAAATGCAAATCAAATCAATATTTGGTGTGACAAACCTTTGTTTTCAAAACAGTTGTTCTAAGTACACTTGCACACAGTTTTTAAAGGAACTCAATAGGAAGGTTGTTCCAAACATCTTGGCAAACTGACCATAGATCTTCTGTGCATGTAGGCTGCCTCAAATCCTTCGGCCTTTTCATGTAATCCCAGACATACTCCTTGATGTTGATTCCTTGTTCTTTATGCTGAAGATTATTCTTAATGACATTGGCTGCATGTCTGGTGGTGTTCTGTTGCAGAATACATTTTGGGCCAATCGCTTGCCTCCCTGATGGTATGGCATGATGGATAAATATCTGCCTGTATTTTTCAGCATTGAGGATACCATTGATCCTGACCAAATTTCCAACTCTATTTGCAGAAATGAATCCCCAAATTTGCAAGGAAATTCCACCATGCTTCACTGTTGCCTGCTGCCACTCTTTGTATCGCTCTCCAGCCCTTCGGCAAACAAACCACTCCCTGCCACAGCCAAATCTTTCATTTTACCTTCATCTATCCAGAGCACCTACTGCCAGAGAGTAAGAGCAATAATTCTAGCGCCAGAGCTCACGTTAAAGTGGATGTAAACTTACATATACCCAGTGAAGTGAACCGTCGCAGATTATACAGCGATGAAACCAGATAATGAAAACCATCTGCTCACTACTAAATGTACGCTTCACCATCCAGTAGATGTGCATAATGGGTACAGCGTCCAAAAAACTGCAGACTCGCCAGTTATTGTGCGGTCTCCAAGACTTGGAAATCAGATAAAAATAAAGCGTCTCTGCCGTTTATACGTCACGGATGACGCACTACGTCACAAATTGCGCAAGCGCACTACACATCTTGAAGCCAGTGGGAGCCATCTTTGCCTGAGGTATCAGGACGGCGTGCTTGGATGGCACAACAGTGTTACATTGCCATCAGCAGACCTACACGGTGAAGTCTATGGGATCCCCCGTGCGGTAACAGGGCATCATGGATAAGACAGCTGCAGTGTGAAGACCCTATTCCAACAAACTGAACTTTGTGGACACCTGTCAGACTGGATGCGTCTGTCTATCGTGGTCAGGTGAGCAGAGCTTTGGTCTTTGGACTTCCTACATCTCTGCATAATATGCCTGTGTTCACCTGCAGATAACCTCTACCCATTGTTCAAAGATAAAACCGGATTAGGTGTGCTAAATGGTCTGATACTGAATACCGGAACCGCTTTCAGTGGCTGTATGCTGCTTTTTCTATACAGGGTATTATCAGCTAAACGCCAATTCAGCTAACCCAGTGTTATGTTCGTTACGGAGTCTATTCATCAAGTATGTGGACTTTAGAATCGATACCCTGGTATCTCTTATACGGGGGGCCCACTTATTTATAGTGATGGAATATGCACAGTGATTTATGGTGATCTACACTAGAATCTGTGTGCCTACCTAACTACCACTTTTTCTAGCACTTTCTTACATTTATTTGGGTATATGATGTGTGGTTGTTGTATACGTGATGCAGCTGCTTTACACAGACAACGTTGACTTATTTTATTGTAGTCTAGGTGTTGGTGGTGGGTACCTAGTTTTTGTGTAGTTTTTGTATTTTTTCATTGTGCAATAAACATTTTCCCTGATTATAAGCAGCTTGGCCCGCCCATGACTTCTTTTTCAGGGGGTCCTTCTTCCCCCTGTATTTTTAGAGATGAAACCAATCTCCCTACATACATTTTACATGTATATCGGCTGTCTTCAGCTTTATCTACTGTTTAAGTGCATGTTCTGTTAGTATTTTCTCTTCCTGTTCCAGCAGGGGGTGTGGTGTCTTGCCATGCACTGTGAGACATTTCATTGGAGGAAAGACACAACCCCTCGCCTCATAGGCAGAGACTTGCAGAGTGTGCTGTGAATTGACCAGCTGTCTGCTAATCTATGTATAGCACCCACCCTGACACAAATTTCAGGCTGGTTTTATCACATGTCAGAACTTTTCAGAAGTTTATCATTCTGATAATAGAAGAACGGAGCAGGAGAAAGCCACGGGACTCTGGGCTTTGAAGAGCGAGAAGAAAACACTGCAGATATGTGCCCAGCTCAAATTTCTTGAATCGGGTGGGTTTACATCGACTTTAAGTGCTGCCTATGGAAAATTTTAGCTACTGTAGTTTTGTCGCCATTTCATAGGTGTATGCAATTGTCAACATGTTTTGACATCTATTTACTCCGCACAACATCATCTTATATTGTGTTTTGTGTACACTAAAATTCATTATGTTTTTTTCCTGAATATGTGTTTGATAAATTAGTGTGTAATAATTGTGATAGCCACCATCTTATTCTCCAGGGCCTTTGCTTATAGAAAATATATAATGTTTAGGGGGTTTGACTTAATTTTCTATCAAGAAAAGGCCGATTTTAATCTGTATGTGAGAAATGCCAAAATTTCCTGACATCAAGAGGTTAGGATGGCTTAGGAACTACATGGTGTAACTGAGGTTTATTATTAAGCAATTGGTATCATTTTGCATAAGTAACTCTTCAATTAAAGGAAGCTGAACCAAAACATCAATGTGTAATGTTTTGGTACGAATACTGATGTGTTAACAATGGTGATTTTCAGTGAAATCACGTGAACTGTGACATAACTTGAAATCTAAAACAGCTGGCTGTGTGGTATAAAGTACACAATAGAACGTCTATTGTAAGCTATTGGTTTCTTGGGGAAAAAGTGCTGTTTTACCGATTTTTAGTGATATGTTTATTTTTATTTAGACATTTCTGTGGGAAAGTACCAAAGAAGAAATCAAGCCAAAACTCAGAATTACTTGAACTGTTATGCAGTTGACGGATTGCGAACTTTGTGTATAGCTAAACGAGTAAGTATGTGCAAGCTTTGTGTAAGTATGTGCAATCTAGGAGTGTACATTTTTACTTTTCTTGTGAGCCATTTATGCTTTGGCATGAATGCTTTGATTCATGTTGCTTTATTCAGCTCTTCAGTCTTGAATTAAACCATTTTGATGCCTGCAACGTTGCTATAGACTTGCTTACTTGTGTGTCTTGCATCCTTTTCTTGCAAAGAATAAAGCAGAGTTCCAACCTCCAAAAAATAAGTTGGCAGTTACAAATACTGTAGTTGCCTGTTTCCTACTGCGCATAAGTCCCACTGCGCTTTCTTAAAAAGTCCTGCTGTCTTCTGGAACCCCTGCTTCCCCCGGAAGGAGGAGGGACCAGAAATTTCATAGAGCACTTGTCCACGATCATTGTGTGGGGCTCTTACCCGGAAGTGGGAGTGGGTACCTGGTTTTGATTCCATGGGCAGTAGAAGACAGGACATGAAGTCAAGTTTGGGGTCTAACAAAATAAGCCTAGTGACAAACTAAGTCAAAAGTGACTCCTGCACATGAACAAACATTGGAACAAAATCACCTACTTTTAAAATGATCCTCAAGTTTCATGCACATGCCTGTATTAGGGCAGTACAGTGCACATTCTTGTGTAATTCTTTTCCTGGTGGTCAGATGCAGTGTATAGCTGCTGCCAGCAGCCATTTAAAATCAATGACAGGCTATAATCTACCGCAGCTGTACACTGATGTATGCAGAGTGATACTTTGGTATATGGGCAGTTTGTGTTCGGGACAGTGCATATGTTCCTGTATGCAAGTACTGCTAAACAAATGTTTATCAAAACAATATTTTTTGTTTAATAAAAAAAACAATCATTTGCATTTACAACAACATGACTTAAACTCCTATTTTCTTAATATAAATGTTAAAACTATATTGAGTTAATAAGCTATTATTTATCAATTTTAAAGTTGTTGTAAAACCTCCAAGGTTTTTTACCTTCATGCATTCTATGCATGAAGGAAAAAAAAGTGTGCAACCCCCACAATACTTACCTGAGCCCCATCTCGATTCAGCAATCTCCACAAGAGCAGCGGCTTTCTCCCTCCTCATTGGCTGAGGTACAGCAGTGAGAACCATCGGCTCCCGCTACTGTTAATCACAGCCAATGAGGGAGCTAGGGGGAAGGGCAGAGCTGCACTCCTGTATCTCTTATGGACACAGGCAGTGAGCACGCACGACGGCCCCTGTCATGTACCTGATCCTGATGCCTTGCGGCTGAGTGCTTGGTGTCCCTGAAGGTGGTAACAGGGAATGTGAAGCCCAAAGAAGCAGGGATTGCCAGCTGTGCCACAGATGGATGGTGGTGTGGAGCTCTCTCTCTGCAGGTGAACACCATATGAGGTGAGCGGTAAGACTCGGGAGAGCTGATGAGGGTGAAGACTGCACACAGCAGGAAGCAGGTTGCATTGGTAAGTGCAGCAGACTGGAGCAACATGTGAGTACTGTAGGTAGTACTGTGGGCTGCATAAAGCAGGTAGGCACCAAGGTGGATCACAGCAGACAGGGCACAGCAGAAGTGTAGTCGGGGAGGGTAGCAGAGGTCACGAAGCCAGTGGTCAGCAGATCCAGTATCGGAGTCATAGTTGGGCAAGCCGTGGTCATATACAAGACAGAAGACAAAAGATGATCTGTGAACAATCCAAGGTCAGAGCTCGGCAAGAGGTATCCAAGGGCAAGCCGGGTCGATAAAAGGTGTTCATTCGAAAACCAATGGATTGGGGAGCAGGAATCTGAAGACCAGTTAGCAATGTCTGTGCCAGTCATCCTTTTTAAAGGCCTGAGGGCGCCAAAATCTGACATGCATGAGATGGGCACACTTATGTGTTTGTTGTGGTAGGTTCGATCCGCAGTGATTGTGTGCCTTGATAAAATGATCCAGGGACACATTTTATGACAATGCAGCGCATTACGCATGTTGCAATAAGCTGCTGCGCATAACAATTAATGTGATTTGAAAAATTTTAAATAAGCACTGTGATGTGTTGTGTTGTAACACACTGCAACGCATGCACATAATGCACACCAGCTGGTGCACATTGATGCTTTTTATTATGTGGTTTAGGGAAACCCAACTTTAAATTGTATGTGCAGTGATTGAAATGCACATAAATCACACTAGAAGGGTGCATATACTTTCATTTTAAAAATGCAGTGTTAAGTGTTGTGGGCACTGCACTGTGAATGGCACCAAAACACAACACCACCAGTTTGTGTGCTTTTGGCACCTTCCTGCATCACATTGATGCGACTATAGAATGGTTTCTTTTTTTTATTATGTAAAAGTAAAACAAGTATACTTTTTTCTTTTTTTTACTAGGTAAGGGACTTTAGTGAAATATCAAGGGTCTGACCAGCCCCTCAAATTTCACATATTAAATAGAGAAAGATTTCTAAGGCCTCTTTCACACGGACTGTCCGTTCAGGTCCGCCTGTCAGTTTTTTTAGGCGGCCCTGAATGGACGCTCAATAGACCTCTATGGAGCGTCAGATGTCAGCGGTGACATGTCTGCTGACATCTGACCCGCTCCGATCCGAAAAGGTGTGACTGAGGAAAAACGTACTTTCCATCTGTCTAAGGAATCCGATCCCCCATAGGGAAGAGCAGCACTCTTGACAGGTCCATCCCTGCACAGTGTGCAGAGACAGACCTGTCATCTTCCTGCTCAGTGGGGATCGACGGAGTGATCCCCCGCTGAGCAAGAGCGGTGCTCCGTACACACACGTCCGTGTGAAGGAGCCCTTAATCTTTATCGCAGCCACATCTGCGTTTCGTAACACTTGAACAGGACGTGCTCTGTACAGTGCGCTTCCTGTTCTTTCACAAAAGAGATGGTAAACATGTATATGACTCTTCATGTTTGCTGCCTCTATTTATATATCAAATGCTGGGTTATGAACACTGATCACTTTGGTGTTCATTCAGACTGACAAGGGATCAGTATATATGACAGTCATGCACAAGAGCAGCAGGGGAATCCGTGGGCACAGGAGAGACAAAACAAAGCGGTTTGCCCACACTGACCCATCTCTGGATCCTCCTCTCAGGGCACTTGCTACTTCTCCTGCAGTCTCCCCTGCTGCAGGAGGTGGGGAAAGAAACAGGCGGAATCGAAGGGGGGGGGGATCTCTGTCTGTAGAGTGGGGGGCTTTTCAACTGCTTATCATAGCTAATCAGGAGACTCGAGGCATTCTGACCTGGCTAGGTGAAAGCAGTTCTGTATGCTGTAGATTGGTGGCAGTGATAGTTAAGTGCTTTGTATTTGAGACTGCATCTTTCTAATTTTGTGCTTTGTACACCATCTGATATCTATCTAATCAATCTGATAAAAAAATTCAACCTTTTATTAATCTTTGCATCCAACATCCATGTTGGCTCACTCACTGAGAGCACCCCTTACTTTGATTTCTTGTTTTCAGCAGTCAAGCCTGGCTTTTTACTTGAGGCTGCTTGTTACTTGCCATCAGTTATGGTGAAAATGAGGCATGATGTTGGCAGCTTCTCATTTATTTGCTACTCTTGTAAGTAATGTGATGACTTGCCTGGGCCTTGTAAACTATCATCATTTTACAAGGGCAAACGTCATTCTCAATGTCTGAATGCAAGTTTTTTACTTGAACATCACAGAATGTAAATATCTATGTTCACATTGTCCTTTTTCAACAATATCTAACAGAAAATTCTATTCTGCACGTACAGTTTACATTGAAGATTATAGCTCCATAAATAAAACGCATTCTTAAGAGACTTTCTGCTCTAGGTTCTCAGTAAAGAAGAGTATTCTTGTTGGCTGAAATTTCATTTACAAGCAGAATCCTCATTAGAAAACCGTGAAGAGCTACTGTTCCAATCTGCGGTCCGTCTGGAGACCAATCTACATTTGCTGGGTGAGTTTATTAATCTTGCTTTCACAGAAGAATAGGAGGAGGCTGCTCGATGCTCCATGGCTACATACTTTTCCAGTTAGCTGATAATATTCAAGAAGCCTTTTCAGCAAAAGATATTTTGATTACAGTTAGCTCAAACCACATTTGCTAATTAAATCCATAGGAGTGTGTCTTCTTCTTGGCTTGCTTCTGTAATATCTATGGGACTATTAACCCATACTGTTGAGGTAATTGTCCTGAGGTTGTCATGGCATAGCCAGTACAGTTTGTGGTGTTGTAATTACTAGCGATCGTTTTAAGCAGAAAGGATGTTTTTCTAATCTTAAGTAACGGGTAACATGTTTAATTATGAACATCTGGTGCCTGAAAAACTGTTTAATGTGCGCAGATGCTCTTGATAAAACACTGACAATGTTTCAGATTTATGACACTAGCAAAAGTGACCTGGCCATTACCTTGATGTGAGTGTATAATTGAAAGTATAAATCACTGTTGCCTCTGTGTGTCCTTGTTTTAGTCAAGTATGGCTTGTTGTGAGGCAGGGTATCTTGTGCTATATGAGATGAAAGAATCCAAGATGTGTTTTCTGCCTGCTGAACCGAGATAAACAAATATTGTTCAAATAGAAGAGGCATTTGTATTCTTAAGCCGGCCATAGATGGAGCGACTTTCTTTCCTGCAACCACGAGTTACAGCAAAGAAAATCATTTGATTCCCTCATCAACAGAGTCAGTGTTGAGAGAATGCCTCCCGCGGCACAAGCAGTGATTATTGCTAGCAGCTATAACAGCCGCTAGCAAAAATGATATGTAAAATCCCACAGGCTTGTACATGGATGCATTCAGCCTTGCCCATATATGGTTCGACTCTTGGTCAGTTCCTGCTAAACCGGCCAGGATTCAAACCCTCTGACTGGCTTTACTTGAATCTTGATGTGTTTGTTCTTCCAGAGCTGTGCCGTAATCTAGTGGAGCTTTGCCTCTCTGTAGGAGTTTCCAGTAATTGACCAATCCATGCTGCTCTCTCTCCTTGTTCAAAGTGAGTGGTCTTGTAACCACTCCCCAGTAGTTTTCCTGCAGGCAGCTTGTAGTTGGGTGAGCCTTCTGATATTCTTCCCTACGAGATTCAGTGTAAAACAAAAGAACTATATTAACAAGTGTAAATGGAATACCTAGAACAGAAAAAATAAGAGTGTGAAGCATAAACCTAACCAAACTCTCTAAAAACAGTAATCTTTTTCTTGCACTGCCTGGAGCTGTGAATGTTATCACGGTTTTCTTTGTGAGCTGCAAGCTCCGATTTAACACAGATGACAGGTTAAATCTAATTTTTTGACTCTCTATCAGAAAAAAATTGGAGAACTGTAGGTTCTGTGGCTTTCTGCCAGTTGACCACTTCAATACCGGGTATGTTAACTCCCTTCCTGCCCAGGCCAGTGTTCAGCTTTCAGTGCTGTCGCGGTACAGTGTAATCATTAAATGTGTGTGGGGGATACCGAGGAGTTTGACTAGTGAGTTTTCTAATGTAACACACTGTGACCAGAGCAATACAGTGTTACCATGTAACATTGTACTACTCTAGGGTAGTGATGAGTTTGTTTTTTTTTTCTTTTTTTAACACAATTGTTTTATAGTTTGTGAATTTCACCAGTAAAAATAAATTATTTCTTATATTCACCGACCGACACAGCTCCTCTCTGTAACTAAATGGGTTGTATAGCCTGCCATTAGGAGAAACTAGGCAAAATTGTTACACAATACACAGAACTTTAATCCTGCCCCATGCTATCAACCCTCCTCCTGCTCCCAGCAGCTTCAGTTTTTATTTTGCCTAGCAAGGAGAATGACCTAGGAAACCCTGCGGACCTCTCGGTCCATATTTTGCAGGTTTGCTGCTTTTTGAAAGATCCTGAGATCTTCTATCAACTGACGGCTGGGTGACAGGCTGGTTAATGATATCCTTATAGTCTCCCCAGTCCGGCCATCGAGCGGGAGCAGGCCGCAGCTAAGGCTCGGCAGGCCATGACATGCCTCAGCTCCAGAGGTGGTCGGTGAGCTTCAGTGCTCCGGGGTGTACATATGACCGGGCTACTGATGTCTGGATCACAGTATACAGAGGCCAACAGCTACCCTGTAACTGCGCAGGAGTAGGTATGTGATGGAATGTCTCCCAGCTCTTCAGGACTGGTAAGTACGGCTCTCCCTGCTTTGGTGGGGTAAGCAGCTGGGCATTCCCTGTGGGTCGATTCGGGGGCCACCTCACCTCCTTATCTTCTCTCCCAAGTCCCTATCATCCCTCTTTCCCCCGCTGAGGGGGGTGTCTGCATGCGCTGCGGCAGTGTGTGTGTGAGTCGTGATTTCTCACCTGTGGGTGCTTTGTGCGGCTGGCCTTAGTCCTGGTCCAGGTCTGGGGGTCCCAAAACAAGGTTGTGGAGGTTGTTCTGACTGTTGGCAGGCAGCACGTTTTTATTTTTTGCTCTGTCACCGCATGGCGCCGTTCCGGCGGCCATCTTGGATTTGGGAAAGTTATAAATTCCCCTGGTGAGCTTCAGCAGCCATTTTCTAGGATCCCTATTGATTACATTGGCGGACATTTTCTTAAAGCCTGAGCGCTTTTTTCACCGCTGCCCTTTTGTGGCAACATTACATGTGCTTTCACTTGCTGCTTCCTGTATCCACTGTGTGTACAGGACGCTGGATGGCTCTTTGCTGAACGCTGAAGCTGCTCTGAAGATCGTTGCACCACTGGTTGGAGCTGCTGCTGCTGACAGTTTTTTCCTCTCTGCAACTGGGATCCTCCTAGGCTCTACAGGTACTGCTGTGGCTATCGCAGAACGCCCCAGGGTGGTTAGTCTAGCACTAAGTACCCCCCCCCCCCCTACGCGGTGGCAGCAGGAGGGTGGGACCTTCACTGTCCTAAGTACCCTTGCAGGTGGCAGACAGGCTAGTGTCAGCATGGCTTCAGGAACTGGTGTTTCTTCCCCCTGAAATTCAGGCTATAGCAACCGGGTCACTTGCAGTTAGCGCGGTGCGCATGGACACCTTGACGGCGGTCCTTGACTCCTATGTTGCTAAGATAGAGGCGGCACGTGGCAGGAAAGGGCACTGCCCCCCCCCCCATCCTCTGGGGAGAGCTCTGATGCAGACTTGTGCCCTGCTGCGGCTGGAGATCCCTGCTCTGACCTATCAGACGTGGCTAACCAGGACCATTCGGACAGTGAGGATGATTCCCCGTCCGGGTCCGGCACGACAAGGCGCTTGTTGGAGCACTTATCACAGCTGTGCGTGATACCCTGAAGATTCAGGAGCCAGCGGATTCCTCTGCTGATGTACCGGTCCCTTTTGGGTCCCGCAAGCCAGCACGTTCTCCTAAGGTGTTCCCGTATTTGACTTATTTTGACATTCATCTACAGGGAATGGGGTCGCCCGCAACTGACCTTTTAGGTCCCCAAAAATATGGCGCAGCGTTACCCCTTTGAGGAAAGCCTTCTCCGGTCGTGGGCCCCCCAGTGTCAAGGTTAGATAAAGTAACCACAAAACTTTTGCACTGCGAATTGGGAGAGCAGAACACCTCCCCAGTCTACGTAGAGCTAGCAGACCAACTAGTTCATGGCCTTAAATATGTTTGTGACACGGCCCTGGATACTCTCCCTCTGTTATCCAGGGCCTCAGTGTCAGCCGTGGTACTGAGGCACCTCATTTGGCTGAAATGCTGGTCTGCTGACCAGGCATCCAAGAAAGCCCTGACTTATCTTCTCTTCCTTGGCGAACGGCTCTTTGGAGCCTCGTTGGATGACATCACTAAAAATGCCACGGGTGGTAAGAGTACACTACTCCCCACAGTCCAGGAAGGCTAAGGAGCCACGCCGCAGGCAAGGGCCCTCTTTTTCCGCTCACAAGTGGCTTTTTTGTCCGCCTGGTGCTTCGGCAAAACGCCCCCAGCCCGACAGGACGGCCACGGACGGTCAGAAGCGTCCCTGGAACCGCAAGCCTAACAAGCCTGCGAACAAAAGTGCTACCACATGAAGGTTTGCCCCCACCCATGTCTCGGGAGGGGTCGTCTTCAGGAATTTGCAGCCCGGTGGACCTCCTGGTTATCAGACCAATGGGCCTGCGATCTGATTTCCGCAGGCTACAAGATAGTTTCTCTCTTGGCCGCCAAACAAATCTGTGGTTCCCAAAAAGGAAGGGGTACGTCCAATATTGGTCCTAAAAGCCCTCCATCACTTTGTAAAAGTACAGAGGTTCAGAATGTAATCGGTTCGCTCAGTAGTCGCTGCACTCCATCAGGGGGACTTCCTGGCGTCCTTGGATATTCAGGATGCCTACCTGCACATACCCACATCAAAAGTTTCTGCGTTTGGCAGTCGGGGAAGCCCACTACCAGTTTGTGGCTCTTCCTTTTGGCCTGGCATCAGCCCCCTGAGTCTTTACCAAAGTTCTGGCTCCAGTATTGGCGTTGTTGAGATCGTGGGTTACCTAGACGATCTCCTCCTGAGAGGTTCTTCTGCCTCAGAATTGGAGGAGGATGTGGCAATCATCTTGCAGTCCCTGCAAAAATTTGGGTGGCTGTTGAACCTAAAGAAGTCGGTGGTTGTACCAACTCAGTGTCTGGAGTACCGGGGGTTGCTGTTGGACTCCAGGGAAGCTAGGGTTTTTCTCCCCTCAGACAAATTGCTGACTCTTAGATATGCGGTCAAACAACTGATGAACCGCAAGTGGTCACCGCTCTGCTTTTGCATGTGGGTGCTGGGGCTCATGATAGCCTCCCTTTGAGGCTGTACCTTATGCCCAGTTTTCACACCAGAGTCCTGCAGAAGGAGATCTTGACAAAATGGGACAAATCTCCATTGTACCTGGATCGG
Organism: Lithobates pipiens; assembly: GCF_037356315.1. Classification (NCBI taxonomy): domain Eukaryota; kingdom Metazoa; phylum Chordata; class Amphibia; order Anura; family Ranidae; genus Lithobates; species Lithobates pipiens. The sequence goes on along the minus strand of NW_027507748.1, from coordinate 446,530,273 downwards.
CAGATCCAGGTGAGCCAGCCAGTTAGGGACTCCCTGATTTGGTGGTTGAGGTCCCCGGTGATTCAGTCCTGGAAGTCGTTCCTTCCTCTGAAATGGACGGTGATCACTACGGACGCCAATCTATCCGGCTGGGGTTGAAGTGATGGGGATTCAGTCAGCTCAGGGCCTCTGGTCGACGGAAAAATCCAAGTTGCCTATCAATCTGCTTGAATTGAGAGCGATCAGGCTGTGCCTCAACACGTGGTCGATGACCCTCCAAGGGCGTCTGATCAGAATACAGTCAGACAACGCCACGGCTGTGGCGTACATAAATCACCAAGGAGGCACAAGAAGCTCAGCTGCTGCTCAGGAGGTCGCTCACATACTTCGGTGGGCTGAGCGACATGTACCGGCCCTGTCGGCCATTTACATCCCAGGGGTGGAGAATTGGCAGGCGGACTATCTGAGCCGACAGATGCTGGATCCAGGAGAATGGGCATTGCATCCGGAGTTGTTCAGGCTGCTGTGCCTGAGGATGTGGCCTCCCGACTCAATCGGAAGGTACCGAGATTTGTGTCCAGGACTAGAGATCCGTGGGCAGACACGTCAGACGCGCTGATGGCTCCGTGGGATCAGTACCAGCTGATCTACACCTTTCCTCCACTGAAACTCTTGCCACATCTGCTTTGCAGGGTGGAAGCTGAGGGGATTCCAGTAATCCTGATTGCCCCAGATTGGCCTCAGCGGGCCTGGTACGCAGACCTGGTGCGCCTGGTGGCAGACGCTCCCTGGCGACTGCCGTTGAGGGAGGACCTCTTATCTCAAGGTCCAATGTTTCACCCTGCTCTACCATCGCTTGCTTTAACGGCCTGTCGGACTCAGTGATTCCACCTATGCTGAGGGCGCGGAAATCTTCCAGGAAGATAAACCATCGTACTTGGAAGGCTTATATCTCCATGTGTGAGAAGGGGTGGCATCCATGCTCCTTCTCTATATCCAGGATCCTGCTGTTTCTTCAGCAAGGTGAAGACCAGAGGTTGGCGTTGAGCGCCATCAAGGGGCAAATTTCAGCTCTGGCTGTCTTTTTCCAGTGACCCCTGGCATCTCACTCATTAGTGAGTACCTTTGTGCAGGGGGTGCGACATGTAGTCCCTCTGGTGTGTCCTCCGTTACCTCCGTGGGATTTGAACCTGGTGTTGGCGCTTCAGAGGCCGCCGTTTGAGAGGGAGATTCCTCTGCTGACCCTTTCACAGAAGGTGGTCTTTCTAGTGACCATCACATCGGTCAGGAGGGTTTCGGAACTGGTGGCCTTGTCCTGCAAGTCGCCTTATCTGGTCATCCACAGGGATAAGGTGGTGTTGCGTCCGCAACCGTCCTTTCTACCTAAGGTGGTTTCGGCTTTTTATATCAATGAGGACATTGTATTGCCATCATTGTGTCCTAAGCCAAAGTACCCCAAGGAGGTGGCCCTTCACGCTCTAGATGTGGTTAGGGCTCTGAAGGTGTACTTGTCTGCCACAGCTTCCTTTCGGAAGTCGGACTCACTGTTTGTTTCGGTGGCTGGTCCTAAGAAGGGCATGGCGGTCTCGTCGGCCACCATTTCCAGGTGGATCAGACAGATTGTAGTCCAAGCCTACACCTTGAAGGGGCAGGTGCCTCCCTTTCCAGTCACAGCCCACTCTACAAGACCAATCGGAACGTCTTGGGCCTTCTGACACCAAGTGTCTGACGCTCAGGTGTGTAAGGCGGCGACCTGGTCAACTGTCCATACGTTTACCAAGTTCTACAAGGTAGACGTCAGTGCATCGGCTGATGCTGGTTTCGGCCGCAAAGTTTTGCAGGCGGCCGTGTAGTTGCAATTGAGTTTTTTTCCTGGTTTTTCATAAAAACGCAGTACTGTTTTGTTAATGCTGTGTTGCATTACCTCTGCATTGTTGCGGTCTTGGGGTTTCGCTCCTGTTGAGTATAACCGGTTATATGGTGGAGTTTTTCCACATACTGCTGTTTTTGTGTGGGTTTAGTTTCACTAGTTCCCACTTGCCACGGTGGTTGAAGTTTTTTTTTATGCTGTTTTTTTCCCACCCCTCGTTTGGCACTGCTTGGGGACGTCCCATTTAGTTAGAGAGGAGCTGTGTCGGTCTGTGAATATAAGAGAAAATAGTTTTTTTTGCACTCACCGTAAAATCCTTTTCTCTGTAATTCACCCACCGACACAGCACGCACCCCTCCTTTTTTCTACGTTTTACTGCTTGTTGATGTACTGAAGCTGCTGGGAGGAGGGTTGATGGCACGGGGCAGGATTAAAGTTCTGTGTATTGTGTAACAATTTTGCCTAGTTTCTCCTAATGGCAGGCTATATAACCCATTTAGTTACAGAGAGGAGCTGTGTCGGTCGGTGAATTACAGAGAAAAGGATTTTATGGTGAGTACAAAAAATCCTATTTTTTACTGAATTAAATTGATACATTGTGTGTTTTTTGTTGTGATTAGCCACAGCTAATTACATGGTACAGATGGGCTGTGATTGGGCCTGCCTATACCATGTTATCGCTGTGACCAAACACAATTGTGCACAATAAAGGGCATGAAAGGAAGGAAGCCATTTATTGTTTACAATTGTGTGATCTGCTGTGACTGGTCACAGCTATCACAAAGTACTGGCAGCAGGCCGGTACACTGATTAGTCATTTGCTGATCCGTCGCACACCCCCGGAAAATCACAAATCACCCCAGGCATGATCTGGGAGGACTCAGATCGACGAAAGTCCTGTCTGCCTGTCATTTTGCTCTAGGCTGGGCAGAAAGTGGTTCTTTTGATATGTGAAATTATCAATTTGCATCTCTGTTTTCAGGTGCTACAGGTATAGAAGACCGCTTACAGGAAGGTGTTCCAGAGACGATTACTAGGCTGCGCAAAGCTGGAATGCAAATCTGGGTTCTGACTGGAGACAAGCAGGAAACCGCTGTAAATATTGGATTTTCTTGCAAGCTTCTGGATCACGATGATGACATCATCACATTAAATGCAGAATCTATGGTATGAATTACTTGTGTCTGGAGGACTGTCTAACATTATAGGTCTAAAAGTAGTTAAAATATAAATAAGTGATGACCAGTAAGCCTTAAAAATGCCTCCACCTGTCCTGTGCTGCTGATTCTTTTAGTTGCAGGTGTGTGGTAGCTGCAGGCAAGGGTCACAACAGCAGTGCATCTCATCTGGCAAAATCTGAACCAGCTATACAAGAATGGCAACCACCCCAATTTATAACTAGCTTTGGAAGTAAGACATATGTCCTTATGTACAGTGATTTGTATTTACCTAGCATTAATACCCTGTGTTTACCTTAGACAAGGGGTCTCTAGATTATCTAATCAAAGGGTCAGTTTACTGTGCTTCAGTCTGTGGGACCCAGACTGTGGCCAGTAGGAGCAGTAAATGCCCAAGCATCAGTGGGAGTAAATAATGCATTAGGCTTGGTGTGTACATTTTTTTTCTTTATTTTTTTTTTCTTTGTGGTTTAGGTTTTATTTTTTTGGTTCATATATTGACTTATATCAGTAGGACTCAAATATCAATATTTGAGCCTTTAGGTCTTGAGTCAGCTTATATTGTTTTTAGTCTAAATAAAACGACATAGCACATGTGATTAGGTGGAGGAATAGTGCCCCATTGTTGGCGGGTGTCAAAGGCCTTTTCCGCGTCTGTTGAGGACAAGGTAAGGGTTCTGGTCTGAGTGGGAACGAGCCCAATGGACCAGGTGTATAGCCCTAAGGGAGTTATCCGGGCCTCTCGGCCCACAACAGAGCCCGTTTTGGTCTGGGTATACGATGTTTGGGACCAGGTGTTTTAGGCGATTGGCCAAAATTTTAACGTTCACATTCAGTAGCGATATTGGGCGATAACTCTGGACCAAGGTAGGGTCCTTAACTACCTTTGGGAGAACTGTAATATGGGCTAGCAGGGCCTCAGAGGGGATCGAGTTTCCCTTAGCTGCACATTGGCCCTATAAGCAGGGGAAGGTACTTACTATAGTATGCCTTTGTGTAACCATCAGGGCCAGGGCTCTTCCCGTTGGGCAATGACTACAATTACTACCGCCTCGACTTCCGAGGACGTGACAGGGGATTCCTGTGCCAACCTCTGCTCCTCCGACAAAGTGGGGAGTCCAGGGTTGCATGCGGCTTACCCGAATCTAGTGTATAGAGGTCTGCATAATAGTCGCGGAACAGGGAGGCTATCTCCGAAGATCGGGAGACCACGCCCCTAGAGGCAGATTGGAGTTTGTGGACATGGGCGAGAGCCCGACGTTTCCGTAGGGCCCTGGCCAGCATCCTACTGCACTTATTACCGTGCTCATAATATTTATGGGAAAGGTAGCGGAACTGCCTGCAGATTGTGCTGTCCAGCAAGCGTGAGAAAAGTTCTCTAAGCTCTACTACCCTCCGCAGAGCCTCCGCGTCTCTAACGCCCTTATGGCGGAGATCCGCCTGTTGAAGGGCATCCAAGACCCTTCGGAAGTCAGCCTGCCTCGACTTTTTGCACCAAGCCCCCTGTGAGATTCGCTCGCCCCTAATCACGGCTTTATGCCCCTCCCAAAGTGTCCCCTCACTCACGTCCCTGGTAGTATTTAAAGTAGCTCAAGAGTAAACCGATCCACAAAGATGAGGTCAATTCGAGTGGACACATCGTGGACTTTAGAGTAATAACTGTAATCTCGCTTCGAGGGCAACAATACTCGCCAACTATCGAACAGGAGGTTAGATTGGAGGGTTTTACAAAAGCGCTTGAGGAAAGCGTACGAGTGGGTCGAGTGCTCACGGGTCGAGGGCAGGATCCGGGCTAACATTAAAGTCTCCCCCCAGGATCAGGTGGCCCTCCCTAAATCCAGACAGGCGCTCCAGAAACGAGTCCGAGAAGGCAAGCTGGCCAGAGTTGGGGGTGTATACGTTTTCAAAAGTAAATGTGATCCTGGCCCTTCAGAAGGACAAACCTCCCCAAGGGGTCCGAAAAGTGTGCCATCGGATGAAAGGGGCATGATTTGTGTATCGCAATGGCTGTACCTTTAGCCTTAGGCACCATGGAGGTACTGGGGAACCATTGGCTAAATAAATGTGTGGGCAATTTAGGTGTGGATTGAGGGGTAAAATGTGTCTCCTGCAGAAATAGCACCCGAGTCCCCAGCCTCTTCAGCTCTAACCACAGTTTACTCCTTTTTGTTTGGAGACCCCTAACATTGTAGGCTATTACCTTAACAGATGTCATGGAGATCCAAGTAGACTGTCAGACCAGAGGATCACCACAGATCCCAAATGTGCAGGAAAGGGAGAGAGAGAAATACATAAAGGAAAAGACACAAAACATTAATATGATCATCAAAGTAACACAGCAGGGGGGATCTAACCCACCCGCTCCTAAGTAATTCTGTGAACCAGGCACCGTGCCCCCCGCTAGCACGAGGGAGGGCTGGGGTTCCAGTCCACTGTCCCATAGAGGATAAACAAGTGTGGATAAGCCTGCTGGGGGATCAGAAGCCAGCATCGGAGAATCTAAGAACACACCTTCCCCTACAGGGTGCTAATAAGCCATCTGGGGGATGCTAGGGAATTATGCCCTGGAGTCTCCGCTCCAATGGCATAAGCATGTCTGAGATTAAAAGAAGGCAGCGGCTGTCCCATCTCAGTAGAGACCAAGTCCAAAAGCACGGCTTCCCGTGTCAAAGTCAACTGGCTAAAATCAGCCCAGGCTTCAAAAAGAAAAGGCACAAGAGTCAGTCTGAGCCAGTATAAGAGAGGGACCGTCGGTCTCTTGCGGGGAGCTGGCCTGAGGAGGTACTTTGTGCACGGCGTCTATTGCCCCTGGAGCGACCCTTGCCTCTCGCTGTCTGCCATTGCTGGGGAAGGGATACAGCAGCCATGTCTAAGTTTCCACGCCAATCCGGAAAGTCCACATCACCAAGCTGCAGGGTAGAAAGGAAATGTGGTAGGTCATCCTTGTTGTGCAGCGTGACTTGGTGCCCTTCTTGCGACACTTGCAGGCTAAAGGTGAACCCCCAATGATACGTAAGGGGCGCAGGGCTCTGCGCTCCATAATGGTGCGCCTGGAGAAGTCTTGGTAGAAAAAAAGCTTTGCGCCGTCAAAGTAATGGTTTGTTCCTCATTTTCTGCATTATGTGTTCCTTCAAGGTGTACTTGTGAAGCTTGCATATAATGTCCTGAGGGGCTTCAGTGTCCTGCGATGGTGGCTTCAGGGCTCTGTGCGTACGGTCAATTTCTGTCTGTGCACTGTCGAGCAGACCCAGAATTTCCCTGAACACTCCAGCTAAGGAGGGGATGATGTCCCTTGGCGCAGTTGCCTCTGGCAAGTCGTGGATACGAATATTAGCCCTCCTGCTGCGATTCTCGTAATCATCCAGCTGGGCGATCAGAGCCTCCAGTTTGTAGTCTTGTGCAGCACATTTCTCCTGCAGCCTGGCAATATGGGGCAGAGTGTCATTGAAACATTGCTCCAGGGTCTCTAGTGCGTGGTATCCGCTTTCAATTGAGCAATGTTCTGAGTAAATGCCTTCTCAATCCGGGCAGAAAAATGCTCCAGGTCCTCCCTAGTAGGGAGAGACCAGATGTGGCGCTTGAGATCACTGTCTCCCATCAAATCTGTGGGCTCAGAGTCGCGATTGAGTGAGGACACCGAGCCTGGGGAAGCAGGGGTGCCGAGTTACTCACCAATCGCGGCGATGGGATCGGAGATGGGGCTGGGGCAGCATGTTGTTGTTTTGCGGCCTTCTTTACCGCCGGCATCTTGGATTCTCCCTTCGTGGGCCGACGGGTCTCCAGGAAGTAGGTATCTAGTGGCCCCTGCCGTGTCCGGTCTGCCTGCGGGTGCTCTGAGACTGCCCACTGCCATTGGGGCATGATTTGTAGCATGTGTGGCTCGTAAATTCCCTGTGGAAGCTGATGATAGCTGCTTCGGGAGAGCAGCTGAGGGAAAGCGCGTCCTCACTTCTCCATAGCCTGGCCACGCCCCCCTGGTGTAAGTATTTTAACCACAGGATGTCTTTTTTAGAACCCTTCAGACAGGAGTATGATTATATATATATATATATATATATATATATATATATATATATATATATATATATATATATATATATATATATATATATATATATATTATATACATACACACACACACAGTGCCTTGCGAAAGTATTCGGCCCCCTTGAACTTTTCAACCTTTTGCCACATTTCAGGCTTCAAACATAAAGATATAAAATTTTAATTTTTTGTGAAGAATCACCAACAAGTGGGACACAATTGTGAAGTGGAACGAAATCTATTGGATAATTTAGACTTTTTTTAGCAAATAAAAAAACTGAAAAGTGGTGCGTGCAAAATTATTCGGCCCCTTTACTTTCAGTGCAGCAAACTCACTCCAGAAGTTCAGCGAGGATCTCTGAATGATCCAATGTTGTCCTAAATGACTGATGGTGATAAATAGAATCCACTTGTGTGTAATCAAGTCTCTGTATAAATGCACCTGCTCTGTGATAGTCTGAGGATTCTGTTGAAAGCGCAGAGAGCATCATGAAGACCAAGGAACACACCAGGCAGGTCCGTAATACTGTTGTGGAGAAGTTTAAAGCTGGATTTGGATACAAAAAGATTTTCCAAGCTTTAAACATCCCAAGGAGCACTGTGCCAAGCGATCATTTTGAAACAGAGTATCAGACCACTGCAAATCTACCAATACCTGGCCGTCCCTCTAAACTTTCAGCTCAGACAAGGAGAAGACTGATCAGAGATGCAGCCAAGAGGCCCATGATCACTCTGGATGAACTGCAGAGAACTACAGCTGAGGTGGGAGAGTCTGTCCATAGGACAACAATCAGTCGTACACTGCACAAATCTGGCCTTGATGGAAGAGTGGCAAGAAGAAAGCCATTTCTCAAAGATATCCATAAAAAGTCTTGTCTAAAGTTTGCCACAAGCCACCTGGGAGACACACCAAACATGTGGAAGAAGGTGCTCTGGTCAGATGAAACCAAAATCGAACTTTTTGCCCACAATGCAAAACTATATGTTTGGCGTAAAAGCAACACAGCTCATCACCCTCAACACACCATCCCCACTGTCAAACATGGTGGTGGCAGCATCTTCAGCAGGGACAGGGAAGATGGTTAAAATTGAGGGGAAGATGGATGCAGCCAAATGCAGGACCATTCTGGATGAAAAACTGTTGGAGTCTGCAAAAGACCTGAAACTGGGACGGAGATTTATCTTCCAACAAGACAATGATCCCAAACATACAGCAAAATCTACAAAGGAATGGTTCACAAACGTATCCAGGTGTTATAATGGCCAAGTCAAAGTCCAGACCTGAATCCAATCGAGAATCTGTGGAAAGAGCTGAAAACTGCTGTTCACAAACACTCTCCATCCAACCTCACTGAGCTCGAGCTGTTTTGCAAGGAACAATGGGCAAGAATTTCAGTCTCTCGATGTGCAAAACTGATAGAAACATACCCCAAGTGACTTGCAGCTGTAATCGCAGCAAAAGGTGGCTCTACAAAGTATTAACGCAAGGGGGCCGAATAATTTTGCACTCCCCACTTTTTTAATTTTTTTTTATTAGTTAAAGTTTCAAAAATCCAATAGATTTCGTTCCACTTCACAATTGTGTCCCACTTGTTGGTGATTCTTCACAAAAAATTTAAATTTAAATTTTATATCTTTATGTTTGAAGCCTGAAATGTGGCAAAAGGTTGAAAAGTTCAAGGGGGCCGAATACTTTCGCAAGGCACTGTGTATATATAATATATTTTTATTTTATTTTTTTAAAATAAAATGGTGTATATAATACTGTTTAATATTATGAAATATATATATTATAATAAAAAGAATTGTATACACCATCTTATTTTTTATACTAGACTACTTAAAAGTATTTATTTTGCTTCCTAAAATGTCATTAATTGTTGTCCCTTCTTTCCATTTTTAGGAAGCTTGTGCTGCTTTGCTCAAACAGTGTTTGCACTATGTAGAGTCCAAGACTTCTAATGAGTCAACAAAACAAGCTGCTGGGGGAGTTGAATTTTCTTTCGGTCGAAATAAACACCAATGGTCTTCACTGACAAAACAGAATCTTGGTCTGGTGATTGATGGCAAAACGCTAGCCTTTGCACTAGATGTAACCCAAGCAGATACATTTATTTCACTTGCTCGGCAATGCCGTTCTGTGCTCTGCTGTCGCTCTACACCCCTTCAGAAGAGTATGGTGGTGAAACTTGTTCGGGACAAACTCAAAGCTATGACATTATCAGTAGGTAAGCTGTTTGCTTTGCTTTTCTTTTCTTTTTCTCTTTCATTTATACCACGTATATAGATGTTGCTTGGCCTTCAGTTTTTTCAAACAGTAGCCACTACTGTGGAGTCTTGTGGTTGTTCAGCTTGTCAAACGAACGATCATTGGTGCGCATTGGTTAACAAAAAACTCAGCCAGGATGTGTGTTTAGGTGCATTTTTGGGTCACAAAGATGCTGGTTGTTAAGAAGCAAGAACCTGTCAATGTCCTTAACCAGTGAATAGCGGATTGTTCAAAGAGTTTGAAAACGCTACCTTCCTTAACAATTAGCAGTTCTAAATAATGTCTTCCCCACCAGCATAATGTGATCACCACCGCCACTAATCGGCAAAAAAAAAAAAAGAGGCTGATTGTACTGGAGTCAATCAATGGATAGACTTCAGTACAACCAGCCTGCCCATAGATCAAAATTCGGCCTGGTTCCTGCTGAAATTGAATCATTTCGATCTGTCTATAGCCAGCTTAATACAGCTACCACATCTAATGACTGGTAAGCTGCAATATACTAACTATTTGGTTTTTGGTTTAATACCATCCTTTTTTTTTTTTTTTTTTTCTTGATATAATATATTGTGTATTTTACAGGAGATGGAACCAATGATGTTAGCATGATTCAGGTGGCAGATGTTGGTGTTGGAATTTCTGGGCAGGAAGGAATGCAGGTATGTTATTTAAAAATGGGGAGCAACAATGTTTGTGACTTTAAATGAGGTATATGTAGGGGCCGTTCAAAACCCCTCCTCCATCCCGGGTTCAATTCTAGAAAAAAAGGGAGAGCAACGGGCGGGACTTTAAATGAGGCACAGGGAAGCAAGAAAGTCCGATTAGATAAAAAACGGGTTTTAATAAGTTCAAATAGTCATATATTGCACATATTTTTACACATAATCATAAATTAATATTTAGAATTTCATCAAAATATACAAGGACTTGATAGTACATACATGAGAATCTTCACATAAAATAAATATCAGTTATCTATGGATATGTGGCACTCTGAAGTGTCACCTAAAAATAAATAAAGACAAAAATCGGAATGAATCAAAGATGGAACGTTCATTCTTTGTTAAAAGATGTGTATACAACATGGGAGTTGACGGCTCTACGCGTTTCGTGACCTTTTTATCACTCATCAGGAGCAGAACCATGAAGGTAGCCTATGGATAAAGAAAACAACCATATTTGGAAATATCTAGGGAAAAAGCTGGACAAATATACAATGTGGAGAAACCCACATGTATCCTTGATCCATAAATTTGCATATATACCTGCGCAGAGGTGGTGCAGGACACCGGTAGTCAGGCCAAGCCATAGATGCCACAGACTGGGGTTGAGGGGGTAGGATCAAAGCGACAACCAAACGCACGAATGGCAACCCAAGCAGGTCCAAGTGTAGGATGAGACACAGATTCAGTGTTTGAAAATGGAGTGATGGGTGCTGATGGAACATCTAAAAGTGAATCAATCAAAAAATCTAAATGTGACAAGGGAATGTGGGGAGAATAAGTGGTGTTGAGAAAAGAAAGGGGAAAGGAATGAAAATAAAAAAGGAGAATGAAAATGAATATGGAAGAAAAAATGAATAATAATCATAAAATAATATAATAAAAAAAAACCCCGGTCTGTGGCATCTATGGCTTGGCCTGACTACCGGTGTCCTGCACCACCTCTGCGCAGGTATATATGCAAATTTATGGATCAAGGATACATGTGGGTTTCTCCACATTGTATATTTGTCCAGCTTTTTCCCTAGATATTTCCAAATATGGTTGTTTTCTTTATCCATAGGCTACCTTCATGGTTCTGCTCCTGATGAGTGATAAAAAGGTCACGAAACGCGTAGAGCTGTCAACTCCCATGTTGTATACACATCTTTTAACAAAGAATGAACGTTCCATCTTTGATTCACATATCCATAGATAACTGATATTTATTTTATGTGAAGATTCTCATGTATGTACTATCAAGTCCTTGTTGGAATGTATATTTTGATGAAATTCTAAATATTAATTTATGATTATGTGTAAAAATATGTGCAATATATGACTATTTGAACTTATTAAAACCCGTTTTTTATCTAATCGGACTTTCTTGCTTCCCTGTGCCTCATTTAAAGTCCCGCCCGTTGCTCTCCCTTTTTTGCAGGTATGTTGTTTTTTTGGTTGCATTTTCTTAAATGTTAAAAGAAGTATGAGAAACCAAAAAATAAACCTTTTATACTTGCCTAGATTGCTTTGTTCTTGGTCTATAGGCAGCAGGGGACAGATCTGGCATCAGCCCGATGCTACATATGCCTTGCTGCCTCTAGACTGGAAACTGAGCCATCAAGACTGCTGATTGCTCAATTCTCAGATCCTCTCTGAGCGCAGAGCAGTGGCCGTCGGTCATCGCTCTGTGCTCTAGCCCTCCAGCGCTCACTGGAGTACTTGGCTGTGGAGGGGGCAGAAGCGACTAGCTCGGGCTTTCAGAGGTGCACTGAGAGGCTGAGACAACTTCCAGTCCAGGCTTCTGGATGCATCCCAACATCATTAAAGTTGGGATCTTTCCACAGCCCAGACCAGTTGCGTGATGTCAGCCGACAGTGAGAGTTAGCCCGCTGACTGAATACAGGTCACAGGAGTGCGGAATGCACTCCCATGACCCACAGGAGAAGTAGGGCCAAATGAGCTTTGACCCTACTTCTCCTAAGGTTTTATGTAATTTTATAGTCTGCATTACTGAATGCAAGATATGTTTTTCTACCGATTGCTTCCAGTTTGAAAGATTTCTACTGCTATAATAGCTTTCTTGATTTTAAAATAAAAAAGTGTAAATACGATTTAGTTATTCATATGGTATAAAGCTATCACAGTCACATCTTAACATAACATAACTTGTAAGCTCCTACTTGAAATAGTCTTTAATATGTCTAGTACTAAAACAGAACTTCACCCAAAGAGAATTGTATACGTCTCCCAGAAATGGCATTTGTGTGATATAGCCTATGATGTACCATTCAGAGAAAATTGCAGTTTGGACTTGCTTCACAAATTCATAATGGGGCCCTTTGACGCAGGCACCTTCTGTTCCGATCAGCAGGGGCTCTGCCCACTGATCCCCTGCTTATTGGAGCAGAGAGAGGCAGATGACAGGTCTGTGTGCTCAGGTGTAAACAGACTCCATGGTCCATTTACACCCAGCTACCTCTCATCCGGTCCACCCTAACAGAAGAGGACACAGTCGGCCTCCATTTTATTTTTTTAGCATGTCTGAGCTGACCCAGAAGTGTAAATGGGCACAAGTCTGCTCATGTGAAGGGGCTCTTACTGGCACCCAGCTGTGATTTTTACAGTCCCATGCCATTCGGTGTTGCAGTGGGTCAGACAATGGTTTTTGTGTGAGTGCAACGCTTTTTTTTTTTTTTTTGTCCATACTTCTGTTCTGGGTCACAGGAGTGCAATTACTTTTCCCCGTCATCTTCCCGGACAGCCTCTGAGATATGGAGCTCCTCTCCAGGACAGAAAACATGTTGCCAAAACTTCCACTTGTCAGATGATTTGGTGACTCTACCTAATACGAATTAGTGACTGCGCCTGTTTTGGTCGCAGTCCTTTCCTCTCCCACTCGGATCACTTTTGATCAAGCCTAATAATCCAGGTGTGACTTACCACATTATCCGGTTGCCCATATCTGCACCCACTCCCTATGTTTATGGGGGGTGTGGTATTTGTGTGACCTCTCGTGAGCCACGCCATTGGTTCTCTGACGCTACCTCCTTTCCCCTTGGTATCCTGGCGGTAGACATGGATCGGGTAACATTCCAGATATGTGAAGGAAATCGAGGCACCACCTTATGGGGGAACTCCATCAAAAATATCACAACTCACTTTATCTCTTTGGAAGTACATCTTTGGACCACCATTTCTCTGAAGAAGACCCCCCAGGGGGTTGAAATGCGTTAGAATTATATATATTTTTACTGTTATTATAATATACAGTGTAATTTATAGTTATATCTGTTAATGTACGCCCATGGATATCGTTGTACTCTGTATATAAGAGTCTGCTTTTAAACTGCTCAGGTAGAGCTCATGTTTTTTACCAAATATTAAAATACTTTTTATATTATTTTGACATGCGTTAGTACTGTTTTTTTTTTTTGCTGCCTAAAAACCCAGTTTTGTGGGGGAACTTGTTCTATTCTGACATGTTGCCAAATTAGGCTTTAAAAGGTCATTCCCCAGTCGCGCAGTTCAGTTTTTGTGTTTCCCTGTCCAGAGTAGTAGATGCATTGCCTTGCAATGTTTTTAAATTCTAATTTAGGGGAGGAGATTATGTAACAGGTGAAATCCATGGAAGTATATTGCGGTTATTCTGATGGCTCCCCTCACCTTCTTTTGGCCATTGTCCCTCCTCTGTATAGGTAGGAGGTGTACTGTCCCCCCCCCCCAGGACTTGAGAGCAAAGGGAGATCTGGCATTTTCTTCAAACCACCTGGTAAGACCCCCAAGCAGCAATGAGTAAATTCCTGTGTGGGGAAGTTTAGGATGATCCCTCTCCCAGTGGAAATGAATCATCTCCAACATTTATTCTAAATTGTCTAGAACAAGGCTACAAATTTGAGTTTGACTGCCAGCAAGATTCCTAGCGACAAAGCTTCCAAAGGATGCAGAAAAAGCTAGAGCCCTTCCACTTCTAGTAGGCAGTTTAGTAGCTCAAAATGTCCTGATTCCAGTAACAAGTGAAGAAAAAGAGACAGGGTTTTTATTCACGTCTTCGTCAAGAGGCCTTCGGGAAAATGTTACCAGCTCCACACAGGTAATGGTTTGTATGGCTGTTTGCCCTTATTCTTGTGTGTTCTCCTTTTTTGGCAGTAGCCAGGGGTCTTGTGGCAGTGGATTCTTTGCTGGCTTGGCACTGATGGTGGTTGTTTAGGAAGTTGGCTTAGGCCTCATGTATACTGCTGCTGGTAAACGGACGTTTAAGGGGCAGTTGGGCATTTATTTTTCAACTGCTCCTGAACTCTCCTCTGTTCTCTTATCAGTACATGTACACAGGGTAGTTTCTAGGCAGTTGCGTTTAGAGTCTTTTTTTTTTGGAACGCAAAAAAAGGGTTCAGAAGCTGAATTTACAGGCATTTCAAGTGCCAAACCCCTCTAAATGCGGTAACCCGCATTTAGCCATGTTTCGTTTACAGGCGTTTTTAATTTTTGGATATTTTTAAGGGAAATTTTTTATTTTTTTTTATTTTTTTAACGCTTCTAAGCGCAAACACGGCTAAACGTGGCAAAACAGACATTTTAAACGCGGGTTACTATCTGTCAAGTTAAATCGTTCAGGAGAGGTTGTAAAAACGTCCTGTGTACACAAAGCCTTAGACTCTCATGTTTTCTTCTGCTGTAGGCTATGGTTGCTGATAAGGGCAAGATTATTACACCCAAGAAGTAGTGTGATGGTTGTGCAGTCAAATTGGGTTCTACATGGACCAGGCCACTGTGTCATAGCTGCATTCTGAGCCTTTTGGAGGATGAATCTGCTTCTGCTTGTAACAAGTTGTTGTTTTTTGTTAAAGGAAGGTTAGCACTTTTCATACATTTAGATCTGTTATCTCGCATGTAGTCAGGAAATACAGTCCCTTTAGCTGCTACTCATCCTGCAATGCCACAGTCCCCTATTTCTGGGCCATCGGCTATAGAAAATGTTTTGCAGGAAAAGGTGTTCAAGGAAAATAAGTGATCCTGATTACTCTGGATTGGCATTTATCAACCTTCTCAACACAGAGGAACCCTTGAAAAAACGTTCTGGTCTCAGGGAACCCCCTGCTAAAAATTTCTCTATCCACAACTCTTAATGCGATGCTCACTGTGACAACTGCTTCTTATTTGTGGTCATAGCTAAAAATCACTGTTGGTTATTTGAAAGGCCAGGAATGTTTAAGAAACCCATAGGATTCCACAGAACCCTGCTTGAGAAGCCCTGCTCTAGGTCCAGATCAGGCAGAAGAAGATCAGGATCAAAAGGAAAATTCTGAAGTGGGTTTCAGATTAAAAAAAGGTGGAGTAATTACTAAAAGTAACTTATGACACTAGATATTCAAGAGTATAAGGCAAGGCCATACACAGTTCTATTCAAACCATGAATAAACAGGGTGAATGTACCAAGTTGATCGATCAACTTGGGTACAACCAACATGCCACGTTTTTACATGCGATTATTGCTCACGGTTGCTATAGCCACTAGCATTATTCACTGTTTTCTCCCGGCGGGGGCGGCTTCCCCCGCAACCTGTGTTTGCAGGAAAGAAATTCACTCCTTGGATGGCCTGCCTAAGATTGTTATCCAGACATGATCAGATGTACCAGAAGTTACAAAGGGAAAAAAATCCGGAGCCTTCCTCGAACATGGTGTGTTATCTGATTCCTTTTTAACGAACGAGGGAACCCTGAAAGAGCAGATTTTCTCCAACTTAAAACACAGTTGCTTGAAACAAGTATCCATATCTAAATGCCCTTCTGTAATTTTGGCTTTTGCAACTATAAGCCCATCTGGTAGCAGGTATGCCCAGAGATCAGTTGCAAAGTACATTTCCTATATTCTAAAACTGTAGGTCACGTGGAAGATGCAGAATCAGTGAAGATGGCTGTTAAAACGTTCACCTTGGTGAATTAATCTTTACAAAGCTTGGTCAGGAGATGCAGCTTCCAAGTTGATTGTGTAATTTGCCCTTTTCAGGTGATTTACTTCTTGGGCCTGGCCTAGAAGCTACTCTAGAGCATTCAGCAGACAGAAAAAAAATGCCTTCTCAGAACAGAAGAAACCTTTTTAGAGGAGGTGTGTGTTTTTTGTTTTTTTTTTAACACTATGCCAGCGTTGATGGCAACAAGAGGACAAGGATTATAAACTGAAAAAGCATTGGACAGGACTTGAGAGCAAAGGGAGATCTGGCATTTTCTTCAAACCTCCTGGTAAGTCCCCCAAGCAGCAATTATGAGTAAATTCCTGTGTGGGGAAGTTTAGGATGATATCCCAGTGGAAATTAATCATCTCCAACATATTTATTCTAAATCGTCTAGAACAAGGCTACAAATATGAGTTTGACTGCCAGCAAGATTCCTAGCGACAAAGCTTCCAAAGGATGCAGAAAAAGCTAGAACCCTTCCACTTCTAGTATGCAGTTTAGTAGCTCAAAATGTCCTGATTCCAGTAACAAGAAGAAGAGAGGGGGGGGGGGGGGTTTCACCTCTTCTTCGTAAAGAGGCCTTCGGGAAAATTTTACCTTGTTCTGAACCTTAAACTTTTGAACAGGACCACCAATTATAAAACATTTCAAATGGAATCTATCTTCGCAATCAGAGCTATTCTCCAGCTGGATTGCTTTATGGCAACCCTGGACATACAGGATGCATATTCCAAGATATGACTGTGAGATTTTTATGTTGGACCTTGAAGCTCAACAATTTATCGTTTTCAGTGCGGAGCCTTTTGGGCTTTTCTCAGCCCCAATAATTTTTTCCAAGGTCTTGGCAGAAGCACGAACTCCACTGAGATTACAGGACATTGACAGTATCTTTAAAATACGCAGCTAAAGAGTAATATTCAGTCCACTCAAATCATGTCTTTAATGCAATCCGCTGGTTTCTGGGAGAACATGGATTTGAGCCTTCAGCCTTGGGCCTCATGGCAAAATTTTCTTTTGCACATTTGGAGAGGGGATCAGGATTCTCTGGACAGGTTGGTCTATTACTGACCAGAGGAAATGCTCTCTGGTGGTGGAAAAGCAAAACGCACCTGCCAACAGGTCTACTTTGAAGATGGCCCCTTTCCAAGAGTGACTATAGATACCAGCTCTTTGGTTTGAGGTGCACATTTTCAACAGGAGATCGCCCAAGGTCAGAGGAAGTAAAGACAAAATCCTTAAATTGGTGATAATTGTGTGGGGTCAGCAGAGCACTTTAAGGTGGAGGTCAGAAGTCTTAATTTCCAGATTTTATCAGATAATATCCCCACATTGGCCACAGAGGCAGTTCTTAATTGCCATTACTTCTGACTACAGAACAAGTGAATTTCAAACCCTGTCTATCAAGGAGCCCTTTATTTTATTTTATTTTTTTGTTTCTTTGACAGTCAAGGAATATTTGATTATCTTAAAGATAGATCCAGGTTTTCTTCCAAAGATTGTCAACATTTCATAGAACGCAAGACCTTATTCTACCTACCTTCTGTTTAAATCTCTGACTGGGGGTTCAGCGGCTTGGATGTTAGAAGCGGTTTACTGTCTTACCTTGATGCAGCCAAACACTTTCGTTCTTTACAGGCTTTATTTGTTCTCTTTGCAGGTATACCTAGAGTTGAATGAGCCTCTTAATCAACTGTGGCACAATGTATCGGACAGGCCATTTTGGAATTTTACAATAGTATGAATACAGATTCTCCTGCCTGGTTGAATGCACACTCTACTAGGGCCTTAGCAGCCACTTGGGACAGAAAGAGCTAGTGCTACCCCCACAGTAAATTTGTAAGGTGGCCACATGGTCAAGTTTTTCATTCAACATTTAATTGCAACCACGGTTGGTCCTGTTGAAAGGTTAAGCTCAGGCTTTCGAGCAGAAGGTCCTCCGAACAGTGGTCTCAGCCTAGATGGTACGTTTTTGGATAACCTCTCCCTGTCCTTTTGGTTTTCATGCTGAAGTGTGAGCCTGGAGGACCCCTTTTAATTGCCTATTCTGGAAATGAGTTTCCTGTCGTGGGGAAGGAGCTCCATATTTTAGAGGCTGTCTTGGAAGACCACTGAAAATAGTTACTGGTAAGTCTCTCTCCTGTGACCCCTAGTCACCTTTATAGCGTGCTAGTGCCTGCTGTCGGCTGAGGCAGCAGAGCTGCTGCAAGCTCTGGAAGGATCCCGATGATATTGTGGGCTCCACCCAGCTGTCTGACAACTGGCACTGGCTCTCAGCACGTGACTGAGAGCTAAAGCCAGCTGTGCCCGCCACATCTCCAGCCTGATGCTGCAGTGAGCGCTGGAGAGGCAGAGCCAAGAGCAGTGACTGACAGTGGCTGCTGTTTACTCTGAGCTGACCGATAACTGAGTGTTGGTGGCCATGTGATCATTCATCTCTCTAACTCAGCCAATGTGGCACAGCTTCCCATCAAACCCAGGATGCCAATCAGTGCCCATAAATTATGCCAATTAGTGCCATCAGTAATACATGCCAGTGCCACCTATCGCTGCCACCCATCAGTGCCCATCGGTACCTCCTATCAGTGCTGCATATAAGTGCCCATCAGTGGTGCCTTATCAGTGCCCGTCAGGGCAGCCTCATCAATTTAAATAGAAATCTTCTTTACAACATTTTATAACAAGCAACCTTTTTTTTATTTTATTTTTTTCTTCCAAAATGTTATTTTTTAGCAAAAAAATAAAAACCACAGTGGTCATTAAATACCACCAAAATAAAGCTCTATTTGTGGGAACAAAATTATACAAATTTTGTTTGGGTACAGTGTTGCATGACCGCGCAATTGTCATTTAAAAGCGACTGCGCTGAAAGCTGAAAATTGGCTTGGGCAGGAAGGGGGGAAAGTGCCCTGTATTGAAGTGGATAAAATGAATCTAAAGTCATTTTTACCATTTCCTGCATTAAGTTAAAAAAAAAATCCCAGTAATTGTTCATTTTAACTTGTCAGGTACTCACCAGGGCCTAGATGCTGAGAGCAGCTCCCCTTGCAGCTGCGTGCGCTATACCCCTGAAGGTTGCACAGAGGGTATCGGGCACGGGTAGGTAGAAGAAGCTTACATGAAGATCTTCTGGCGGAGAGAAGAACCGTGCAGGGCAGACGTGATACTGGACCGATGAGAAGCCCGGGCGGGGCTCAAACAGCTTGATCCGGAGATGGAGACTGGAAAAGGGTCTGATGAGGAGGCAGAGGGTCAAACACAGGAGTCCGAGCAGAGGAGAAGTCCTTAGGCAAGCCGGGGTCATACACAGTGGTCAAGCAATAGAGAAGTCCTTTGAGCAGGTCGGGGGTCAAACACGGAGATCAGGCAAGTAGAGAAGTCCTTAACCAACCCGAGGGTCAAGTGCTAGAGAGATTCAGAGGAGGTCAAGACAATCCACGTCACAACAGGCAGGGACAGGTATATAGAACTTGGAACAGGAACACTGGAAGCTGAAATGACAAACCAGCAATTAAACAAGGGGCAGAGCTGCCTTTTACAGGCCTGCCAGAGGGATCTCGCGCTGTGCACGCTATGGCGTGCACGTGCCCACGCAGATGCGTTGTATTGCGCAGCCGTATGTGCTTGCCCTTTGTATTGTGCACCCATATGCGCCGCCGCGCTACTCTACCACACAGGCGTACAGGGAAGTGCTGATACTGGCAAGTTGTTCTACTATACCTCTGACTCCTCTCTTACCCTAATAACCCTTTCGATTTCTTTTTCAGGGTCACATAAAACATACACAAATTAAAAATGTCCTATTTTGTTTGTAAATCACTTTGCAGTTATTCCTTGTGAAAGAAAAAATTTTCTAGGAAGAATTTGGAAGCTGGCATTGCTTACCTCCCTCAGACCATGTACCTCACTATTCTGCACCAAGGTCTTTAAAATACAGTGGATATAATAAAAAACGACACACCCTGTTAAAATGTCACGTTTCTGTGATGTAAACAAAAGTGACAAAAATAAATCATTTCAGAACTTTTTTCCCTTTTTAATTGTGACCTATAGACTATAACTCAATTGAAAAACAAACTTAAATATTTTAGGTGGGGAGTAAAAAAAAATGTGGTTGCATAAGTGTGCACAGCCTCTTTTATAGCTAGGGATGTAGCTGTGTTCAGAATGAAGCAATCGCATTCAAACTCATGTTAAATAGAATTCAGTACACACCTGCCATCCTTTTAAAGTGCCTCTGATTAACCCCAAATAAAGCTCAGCTGTTCTAGTAGGTCTTTCCTGGCATTTTCTTGCATCCTACAGCAAAAGCCATGGTCCGCAGAGCACTTCCAAAGCATCAGAGGGATCTCATTAACCACTTGCCACCCACCCACTGTCAAATGATGGCTGGACACTGCGGCTCTCGTTCTGGGTGGCCATCATCCCTCGTCTCACACTGACCGAGGGAGAGGAGAGCGAATCTGCGGTATCTCCTCACAGGGGGACATCTAGGTATGTAATCGGGGGACTGATCATCAGTGCCCTGATTACAATTATTTGCCAGCAATCTGTGCCCACAATTGCCACCAATTAGTGGCCATTAGTAATGCCAGTCAGTGCTGGCTGACACTGGGGCCTATCAGTGCGCCATATTTCTGCCTCCTCATCAGTGCCCATAAATGCCACCTCATCAGTGCAGCCCATCAGTGACACCTCATCAACACCCATCAGTGAAGGAGAAAATTTACTTATTTACAAAATATGCTGACGGAAACTAAAACTTTTTTTTTTTTTTCAAAAATGTTCTTATAAAAAAAAATAAAAAAAAACCCAATGTGATTAAATACCACCAAAAGAAAGCTCTATTTGTGTAAAAAGAGATAAAAATTTCACATGGTTACGGTGTAGCATGACCGCGCAATTGTCATTCGGTGTGACGCCGCTAAAAGCTGAAAAATGGCCTGGGCAGGAAGGGGGTGTAAGTGCCCTGTATTGAGGTGGTTAAAAGATAGCAGTCAGGAGAAGGGTACCCAAGAATTTCCAAGCCATTAGATATACCATGGAATACAGTGAAGACCGTCATCAAGTGTAGAAAATATGGCACAAATGTGACATTACCAAGAGCTGCCAAGAGGCCTACAGCAACATTAAAGGAGCTGCAGGAATATCTGGCAAGTACTGGCAGTGTGGTAAACGTGACAATCATCTCCTGTATTCTTTAGAAGTCTGGGCTATGGGGTAGAGTGGCAAGAAGGAAGCCTTTTCGTACAAAGAAAAACATCCAAGCCCTAAATTTATCAAAAACACATCTGAAGTCTCCCAAAAGCATGTGGGAAAATGTGTTATAGTCTGAAATCAAGGTTGAACTTTTAGGCTATAATTCCAAAAGTTATGTTTGGCGCAGAAACAACTCTGCACATTACCAAAAGAACTCCTTACCCACCGTGAAGCATGGTGGTGGTAGCATCGTGCTTTGGGGCTGTCTCTTTAGCTGGAACAGGGGTTTTAGTCAAGGTAGAGGGAATTATTAATAGTTCCAAATACCAGTCAATATTGCCACAAAACCTTCAGGCTTCTGCTAGAAAGCTGAACATGAAGAGGAATTTCATCTTTCAGCATGACGACGACTCAAATCACACGTACAAATGAACAAAAGAATCGCTTCACCAGAAGAAGATACTGGTTTTGGAATGGGCCCAGCCAGACCCCCGACTTGAATCTGAATTGAAAATGTGTCTGATCTGAAGAGGGCTGTGCACAGGAGATGCACTCACAATCGGACAGATTTGGCATGTTTTTGGGGGTGCTGATAGACTCATACCCAAGTACTGAATTCTTTAATAAAATCAAAAGGTGCTTCAACAAAGTATTAGTGTAAAGGGTGTGCACACTTATGCGACCATATTATTTTTTTTATTATTTTTACTTCCCTCTATCTAAAAGATTCATTTTTTTTGTTCAACTGAGTTGTACAGTTTATAGGTCACATTAAAGGGTGGAAAAAGTTCTGAAATGATTTCTTTGTCTAATTTTTTTACATCACAGAAACCTGACATTTTAACAGGGGTGTGTAGATTTTTATATCCACTGTAGATCTATAGCCAAAACTTCTTTTATTTTTTTTCTTTGGAGTGGAATGGTTAGAACCCCTGCCAGTTTTTACTGCCATCGCTCCGTTTTCCTCTCACTTCCTCCCTGACCTGGTGACATCTCAATTTTTTTTTTTACCAGACAGGAAAGCTGAATTTGAGTAATTTTTTTTTTTACTTAAAAGTACATCAGCACTTTAGTTAAAAATGTATACTTGTCCCAATAGCCTCTGGGAAAAAAGATACAGCATATTACTGTAACTTTTAGTAAAGAAGTTCTGCTTCCACAAATTCCTGCAGCCTCCTGGCTCTAAGCACATTCTGCTGTAGACTTGTTTTTATCTGAGTAATATAAGAATATGGCTACCACAAAGGATAGTGAAAGCATTCTGTTTGATGCGTAGATATCCTTGTAATACATCCTGTGCACTCTGCAAAGTTTGATCCTAGGATATGGGTTACTCTATGCTGTATGCTCTATGTTCTATGCTGAGCAAATGTTCTGTCTCAAACAGTACCCCCTACAAACACATATCCAGGCCAATTACAGCAAACAGAATTTAGTGTCCATACAGTTACCATGATCCTCTTTCATAAGCTGCAGGGAAACTACAAATGTTTAACCACTTAACAACCGTCCATTGCCGATTAACGGCTTCAGGGCGGTTGTTTAACTCTGAGAGGCCGTTAATTAACGGCCTCCCAGAATTCTGCTCTCGCGCGCCCCCCTGGGGCGTGCACACGAGAGCATCCGTGACCACTGGGTCCAGTGGACCCGGCACATCACGGTAAACGGTCGCTCATCGCGGCCGATTACCACGTGATCGCTCCGTCAAATTACGGAGTGATCACTTGTAAACAAACCGGCGTCATGTTATGACGCCGGTTCCTCCCTCCCCCTCTCTGTACCGATCGGTACAGTGGAGGGGGAAGAAATCGGTATCAGCAGCGCTGTGGGCTGCATCTGTAGTGCCCACATCGCTGCTCACCGAAATTTAACCCCTCAATTCCCTGCCATCACTCTGCAACGCTCTGCAACACCTGCCAATACCCTGCAACGCTCTGCAACACCCGCCAATACCCTGCAACACCCACCAATACCCTGCAATGCTCTGCAACACCCGCCAATACCCTGCAACACTCTGCAATGCTCTGCAACACCTGCCAATACCCTGCAATGCTCTGCAACGCAATACTCTGCAACGCCATACTCTGAGATACCCAGCCGTACTTGGAGATACCCAGCCATAGTCGGTGATACCCTGCAATACCCAGCCATAGACATCCCCCCTCCGTCTGGTGCTTCTACCGACTCGCCAATACGATCAAAGCCAGAATATTTTTTATTTTTTCCAGACTTCCCAGCCTAGAGGTGATATGCGGGGTCTTATTGACCCCATATCTCACTGTAAAGAGGACCTGTCATGCCATATTCCTATTACAAGGGATGTTTACATTCCTTGTAATAGGAATAAAAGTGATCAAAAAATTTTATTTTTGGGGAAAAACATTTCAAACTAAAATAAAGTAAAATGAACAATACATTTTTTTTTTTTTAAAAGCACCCCTGTCCCCATGTGCTCGCATGCAGAAGCGAACGCATACGTAAGTCCCGCCCACATATGAAAACGGTGTTCAAACCACACATGTGAGGTATCGCTGCGAACGTTGGAGCGAGAGAAATAATTCTAGCCCTAGACCTCCTCTGTAACTCAAAACATATAACCAGTAAAAAAAAATTAAATCGTCGCCTATGGGGATTTTTAAGTAGCGACGTTAGGCGCCATTCCACGAGCCTGTGCAATTTTGAAGAGTGGCATGTTGGGTATCTATTTACTCAGCGTAACTTCATCTTTCACATTATGCAAAAATTGGGCTAACTTTACTGTGTTTTTTTTTTTTTCCCCCCAAAAAAAAGCATTCGAAAAATTGCTGCGCAAATTCCGTGCAAGATAAAAAGTTGCAACAACCACCATTGTATTCTCCAGGGTGTTTGCAAAAAAACCATATATAATGTTTTGGGGTTCTATGTAATTTTCTAGCAAATAAATGATGATTTTTACATGTAGGAGAGAAATGTCAGAATTGTCCTGGGTGCTCCAGAACGCCTGATGGCGCTCCCTGCATGTTAGGCCTCTGTATGTGGCCACGTTGTGTAAAAGTCTCACACATGTGGTATCGCCGTACTCGGGAGTAATAGCAGAATGTGTTTTAGGGTGTAATTTGTGGTATGCATATGCTGTGTGTGAGAAATAAACTGATAATATGACAATTTTGTGAAAAAAAAAAAAGTAAAAAAAATCTTGATTTTTGCAAAGAATTGTGGGAAAAAATTATAACTTCAAAAAACTCATCATGCCTCTTACTAAATACCTTGGAATGTCTTCTTTCCAAAAAGGGGTCATTTGGGGGGTATTTGTACTTTTCTGGCATGTAAGGGTCTCAAGAATTGAAATAGGCCGTCAGTCCTTCAGGTGTGATCAATTTTCAGATATTGGCACCATAGCTTGTGGACTCTATAACTTTCACAAAGACCAAATAATATCCACCAATTTGTACTTATTTGTATTTGTACGTATTTTTGCCAAAGATATGTAGTAGTATAAATTTTGGCCAAAATTTATGAAGAAAAAATTACTAATCTGCTAAATTTTATAACGGAAACAAAGAAAAATTTCATTCTTTTTACAGAATTTTCTGTATTTTTCTTTTATAGCACAAAAAATAAAAAACCGAGCGGTGATTAAATACCACCAAAAGAAAGCTCTATTTGTGTGAAAAAAAGGACAAAAATGTCATATAGGTCGAGTGTTGCATGACTGAGTAATTGTCATTCAAAATGTGAGAGCACCGAAAGCTGAAAATTGGTCTGGTTATTAAGGGTGTTTAAGTGCCCAGTGGTCAAGTGGTTAATGTTTAGTTTAATTATACTTTAAATGGATACAAGTTTAATTGGTTGTACATATTGAATAAAGGGAACTTGCTTCAATACATGCACAATCCTAAAATGTGTTACTGGTATTTAATGGCTATTTTCTTTTTAGCCCAAAATTTAGCTGCTATAGATTCATCTATTACCTTTAAAATTATCAATTTTGTCTTCCATGGTGACACTAAATGCAAAATGTACATAAGTTGCACGTATGTTTTTTCTTAATTCTTTCTCAAAGGAGTGAAACATAAAAGACCCTTTTTATGGCTGTAAACATTGAATATTTAGCAAATTGAATTAACCTCTATTTGCACTCTCTTATACGCCGTAAACTAAATTAAATTTTCTTTGCACTCCATTGCACCTACCAGAGCAAATTCTAAACCCACCAGATCAAACTGGCTTCTAGTTCTATGGCATTACAGATGATTATACATCTAATTGCAAGGACAAAAGAACATCTGTGGGTTCCCATTAACATGCAGCATGCTGTTGGCTGCTTCTCCTAACCTAGGAGTGCAGGGTGAGGTAGCCCTGTGTGGATGGATAAGGTTGATTTACAATAAATGTATGTAGTAGGAGAAGGGGTTCTTTTGTTTTTATAATGCTGATCATTCAGCTAGTGTACATGTATGCGGTTTTACGGTCTTAAAGCATACTTTATTTTTTAAGAAAGAACAATCGTTAAAATGCTAAGTTTCTCTACTACTTTAAAATCAGAAAATCAAGTTACAGCTATTGTAACAATACTTTAACCACTTGCTTACTGGGCACTTAAACCCCCCTCAGTCCCAGACCAATTTTCAGCTTTCAGCGCTGATGCACTTTGAGTGACAATTACGCGGTCATACAACACTGTACCCAAATGAAATTTTTATCATTTTTTTCCCACAAATAGAGCTTTCTTTTGGTGGTATTTAGTTACAGCTCGGAGTTTTATTTTTTGCTAAACAAACAAAAAAAGATGCAAAAAAAAAAAAAAAAAAAAAATCATGTTTTAATAGTTTGTTATAAAATTTTGCAAACGGGTCATTTTTCTCCTTCATTGAAGTG
Organism: Lithobates pipiens; assembly: GCF_037356315.1. Taxonomy (NCBI): domain Eukaryota; kingdom Metazoa; phylum Chordata; class Amphibia; order Anura; family Ranidae; genus Lithobates; species Lithobates pipiens. The sequence continues at coordinate 446,504,225 of NW_027507748.1, read as the reverse complement.
CGCTGATTAGGCGGCACTGATAGGCTGCATTGGTGGGCACTGATGGGCTGCATTGGTGGGCACTGATGGGCTGCATTGGTGGGCACTGATGGGCTGCATTGGTGGGCACTGATAGGCTGCACTGATAGGCATAGTTAAGGCGGCACCGATGGGCACAGATAAGGCGGCACCGATGGGCACAGATAAGGCGGCACTGATGGGCAAAGATGGGCACAGATAAGATGGCACGGATGGGTGGCACGGATAAGTGGCACGGATGGGTGGCACGGATGGGCACTGATAGGTACCACAGATAGATGGGACTGATGGGCACTGATAGGTGGCACTGATGGGCGGCACTGCTGGACACTGATGGGCGGCACTGCTGGGCACTGATGGGTGGCACTGCTGGGCACTGATGGGCGGCACTGGGGTGCAGCACCTTTGAGGCAGATTTTGGGTGGCACTGCTGGGTGGCACTGTGGGCACTGCTGGGTGGCACTGTGGGCACTGCTGGGTGGCACTATGGGCACTGCTGGGTGGCACTGACAGGGGGGCACTTACTTTATTTCAGGATGGCACTGCGGGTGGCAGGTGGGCACTGGCAGGGGGCAGGTGTCCGCTTGAATTGCTGGCCGTGATCGGGACTGATGTCCCGAACACGGCCGCCGGCGATCGGCTTTTTTTTTTTCTCCTCGCGCTGTCAGCGCGAGGAGGAATACTAGCCGATTACCGGCTCCGTTTTATCACATGATCAGCTGTCATTGGCTGACAGCTGATCACGTGATAAGGGGTCGGGATCGACCCCTTACACGGATCGGTGATCAGTCGAGTCTCACGGACTCGCCGATCACAGAGCGCGCCGCGCGCGCCCCTCGGGGGGCGCGCAGGCCGCTCGTAACCGAGACTACGTCAATAGACGTAGTCCCGGCAATCTAGGTCCGCGCTAATGCCGTCATTCGGCAATAGCGCGGATCCCAAGTGGTTAAAATACTTAAACTGAAGTTGTAAAGGAAAACTTTCTTCAGAAGAATGAACAAGCAGACAGGAAAAATCATTCCTGTTAGTCATATTGTTGCTGTATTTTCTCTGTAAAGTTGCATCATCCTACACTAAACTGCTCAAAAATTAAGTGGTGCAATTTATCTGTGCAAAACACACCTGCTGTGAAGGGAAACTGTCCTATCTGAGTGAACATAGCGTATGATATAACAAGACTAGCAAGAGATGTTCTCTTTTTTTTTTTTTATGGTCTATTGAGGAACACAAAGTTGTATACTGTTGGGTTATTCTGCTGCCTGGAGGGAGGATTGGACAATGGTAAACAGAAAAAGTTGTACACCAGCTCAGTATTAACCCCTCCTGCGCTCAACATGACTCGCTTTGCTAGTGTCCTAGGGAAGACGGGTGTTTTTTGCTTTAGTATTAAGAAAAGCCTAACCTTTTGCTAGCTTTTTTTTTACTGTGTGCAGAGCTGTGTCATTTCTTTAGCATTTTCCTGGTCTGTAAAGACTCATTTTGACCACCATTTGGGCTGAGCATCAGAAGCGTACCTTGCTATTAGGCCTGCACAATCATATTTCCAGCTTTCCATTGCTTTCACCAGAGACCAGGTTGATGCTGAGGAAGCTGCAACATCATCTGCTGGGTGCAGTTGTGCACTCTACGCTCAAGAGAGGAAAGAGATTCTAGGTAAATATATTTATAAAGGTGCTATTAACATGAAATTTGACCACATGTTGGGAACAACCCGTGCAATCCATGCATACAAAGAAACAAAACAAATGAGTTCAGATATGAAGTTGTATAATAAAATGGAATGGCACAGGAAAAAATGATTGTGCACGCTAACTGAATTCTTTGTTGGTAATTACAACTTCAAGATGCCTCTTGTATGGAGAAACTAGTCTCATGCATTGCTCAGGTGTGATTTTGGCCCATTCTTCCACACAGTCTTCAGATATTGAAGGTTCAGTGGGCTTCTTCTATGAACTCTGATCTTTAGTTCTTTCCATACATTTTTCTTTTGGATTCAAGTCAAGTGATTGGCTGGGCCTTTTTAGCAGCTTTATTTTCTTTCTTTGAAACCAATTGAGTTTTATTGGCTTTGTTTTTGGGATCATTGTCTTGCTGAAATGTCTTCCCTTGTTTCATCTTCATCATCCTGGTAGATGGCAGAAGTGTTTTTGTTTGTTTTTTTTCCAATTAGAAACAAAAGTTTATTGAGTTATTTCTTTTGGTACAAAAGTTATGAAGGCAAATTGTACAATATAATGTGCGTAACGAATATAATTTTACTGCTCAATAAACTACATAGAAGAATAAAAAAGTATTGAACAAACATGAGTTTGATCGGTATTTCTGGCATCAGTTATTTCCATATACGTTGAAGACCATGTATATTGTACATTTGCATATTAAAGCGGAGGTTCACCCTAAAGTGGACCTTCTGCTCATCGGAACCCTCCCCCCCTCCGGCGCCACAATTGGCACCTTTCAGGGGGGAGGGGGGTGCAGATACCTGTACAGTACAGGTATCTGCACCCACTTCCGGGATAGCTCTCTGCGGAAAGGGGCGTAGATTACGCCCCTTTCCGCAAGTGCCCGCCCCTTTCCGCAAGTGCCCCGCTGCCTGCTGGGAAACACACAGATCGCAGAGGCAGCGGGGACCGTCCTTATTGCGCAGCGCGACTCGCGCATGCGCAGTAGGGAGCCGGGAAACGAAGCCGAAAGGCTCCATTTCCTGATTCCCATACCCAAGATGGCGGCGGCAGCACCCGAGAGATGATCTAGAGATCGGCTTCGGGTGCCGACATCGCGGGCGCGCTGGACAGGTAAGTGTCACTATTTTAAAAGTCAGCAGCTGCAGTATTTGTAGCTGCTGGCTTAAAAAAAAAAAAAAAAAAAGTGGAGTCCCGGCGGACTCCCGCTTTAACAATACAAAGTCCAAAGGATAGATTGCATAGGCATAAAATATGTTGAACAGAATTGTGAGGTGCAGGTTGTAGAGGATTTCGGCCATCTATCCCAAATTGTATTATATTTGGCTGGGCATCCTCTATACATGGGGCTGCTGCCTGAATCCAGTTGCAACCTATTTCTCTTGTCATATGCAAGAAATTACATGTAAATTTATCTAGTTCATCTTCAGGGAATAAGCCCATCAAACATTGTTTGGGATCCAGGGATACTGGTGAACCCATCCGTTCGAGCAAAAATTGGACTATGTGAGACTAGTATCCCTGGATCCACGGGCACTGCCAGAGGATATGATCAAAGGTGCCAGCAGAAGTCTGGCATCTGGGGCACCAGTCACTGCGAGATGAGCAAACTTTAATTGGAGACGTTGTGGTGTCAGGTAAGCCCTGTGGGTAATATAAGTTTGTATGAGTCAGACAGTTTCTGAGATACTAGTTTGGGAGCCCCTAGTATTTCACCCCAGTCCTAGTCTTCCATTTCACCTGCCACATCTGACCATTTGTTTGATGGAGTATGCTAATTTTGGTTTTAGAGGGCATGGTGAGCATATTGTAAAAGAGGGATATGAGCTGACGAGGATAAAGTGCTATACGTAGCTGTAAACTGAGTGTGGAGGGCATGACGTACCTGAAAAAAGCAAAAGCGCATATGATTTGGGAGATTAAATTCCATTTTCAACTGGTCAAAAGTTTTAATTTCTCCATTATGGAGTACATGTGATAGTAGTATACTCCCCAAGATATCCAAATGGAGGGGTCAGGTACCTGGAGGTGCTCTGGAAAGTTTATTGTACCATGGTGGGGTGTTCTCATGAAATACAGTGTAAGCCCATCTTGGAAGTCACCAGGTCCCAAATCCTCTCATGCTGGAATGAGAGTTCGGAGCAAAAAGGAGATATCATCAAGCCCTTTAGCCCTCTCAGTACATCACAAAAGTGGTGTGGGAACAGTGCGTGCACCAAACGAGATACCGGGGCCAAATATCTGTGTCTATCTGACTTGTCTATGTGATACAAATGGGAGAGTTGTGCAGCCAAGTAATAGGTCCCAACATCTGGTACTGCAAGACCCCCCAGTGTCGGGCACTGCAATGTCTTCTATGAGAGTTTGTGCCTGCCTGGTCCCCATATAAAATATAAAAGATTGTAGGAGTGTGTCCATGATTTAAAAATATGTGAAAGGAATGTATATTGGGGAATGGCAAATCGCATATAGGATTTTAGGTAAAATTATCATTTTGATTAGGCCTATACATCCCATCACCCCCACCGGTAGTCTTGCCCACGTTTGGATCTTAAACTTAATGAGTGGGATTAGGGGTTCCACATTTAAGGGCATGAAGTACACAAGTGACCTGGAGATCTGTATGCCCAAGTGTTTATGGTACCTACTCTTACTAGGGGTAAACTAGCCTGCTCTCTTGATGGGGGGGAATATATTGATGGGAAGGATTTGGGACTTGTCCCAGTTCATTTTGAGTCCTGAGAACCTAACAAAATTTGCAATAATTTGTAGGGCCGTCTGGAGGGAGGGACCTGAGTCCGAGAGATACAGTAGCATGTCATCAGCATAGAGCCCCACCCTCTCCTCCACTATGCCAGATGTTAGTCGGTGAATATCCGGGTGTTCCCTAAGTGCCACTGCCATAGGTTCCACTGCCAGTGCATACAGTAAGGGTGAAATGGGGCATCCCTGCCGCATCCCCTGTGAAAGTGGGAAGGCGGCAGAGGTCCATCCATTAGCCACCACTCTGGCTTGAGGAGCATCGTATAGGATAGTGAGCCATTTGACAAAGTTGGGACCAAATCTGAAGCTGCGTAGGCAATGCCACAGGTACTGCCACTCAACTAAGTCAAATGCCTTGGCTACGTCAAGGGAGACAACTACTCTAGATCCTAAGATCCTATTTGTTGGTGAGAGGCCTGAACATTCATGAAGACATCTAGTGTTGAAGGCTGTGTTTTTGGCTTTCATGAAGCCGGTTTGATCAGGATGTATGAGGGAGAGGATAACCTTGTTTAGACGTAGGGCTAGGATTTTTGCTAGCATTTTGATTTTTGTTTGTAAAAGTGAGAAAGGCCTATACGACTCTGGTAAGTTGGGGATCATTGCCTGGTTTAGGGATTTCAAACTATGATGGCTTCACGCATGGACTGAGGGTGAGCAATTAGCCTTAAATATTGCTTGGCATACAGTGAAGTCTAGGGATGAGGGTTTCTGAAAAGTGAGCATAGAATTCGATTGGTAATCCGTCAGAGCCCGAGGCTTTGGCAAAGTGGGAGATTGTGAGTTTGATATCATCTGCGGACAGTGGGGCCTTGAGCATCTCAACTTGTTCTTCATTTAATTTAGGAAGTGTAAGGGTACCAAATAGGTTTTCTAGATCTTGTAAGGTGTAGCTAACCTTGGACGTGTATACTTCCTTAATGAACCCCTCAAATTCCTTAACTATCAAGGCGGAGTATGTAATGTCACCCACCATGGCAGATTAAGGGAATGACCACCTGGGGTCTGGAGTCTAGGTGTGCCAAGTAAGCTAGTAGTTTGGATGGGCGTTCCTCGTGCTCAAAAGCCTTTTGTTTGCGAAAGAACATCTTATATCGAGCCCGCACCTGGCACAGCTGGCCAACCGCCCTAGTTTGTAGCTTCATCTGTGCTAGTGTGGCTGGTGAAGGAAATGTCACATTCTTCATTTTCAGCTAACTGCGCTGTAGCTTGGGTATAGGTTAACTTGGGGGTTTCTCCTAAACCTAGATATGTATTCAGTGAGTTAATTCAGTGAGAAGCATTCTAGCATATTTTTTAAACACTTCCCATACGGTCAGTGGGGTGGATTTGTCAGTGTTATATTGAAAGAAGAACCCATATTACAGGACTAACCTATCTGGGGGGAGGGTTGTCTTAAGGCGTCAGCTCAACCCAGTAGGAAGAATGGTTAGACAGTAGTGTGGGGCCAAATCCGGGATTATGCACTCTGGAAATTAAAGTATGAGAAATCCACACATGGTCTATTCAGGATATGGTAGAGTGAGAACTAGAGAAGCAGGAGTAGGCTTGGCACTTGGGGTAGAGATGTTGCCAGGTATCCACTAAGTCAAAACTTGTCATTAGGCAGCTGAACCTAGTGTTATGATTTGGCATTGGTTGTGAACCCTGTCCCAGTTGGTCAAGGGAGGGATTGGCCACCATATTAAAGTCTCCCAACCATATTGCTGATACACCAGGTTATTTGGCCATGAGCGAGAATCCCTCACTGAGAATGGTGGAATTAAAGGGAGGGGGGATGTACCAGGCAAGTATCAATATGGGGCTACCTGCTATTTTAGCATCCAGAAATGCATATCTGCCCTGGGGATCTAATACTACAGATTGGCGTTCAAAGGGCACTGACTTGGCCACCAGCACTGAGATGCTGTACATATCCCTGTACGTGAGTCTCCACCAGCACAATTACGTCTGCCCTTTGGCTTTTAAGGAAGGAAAACACTGCAGTGTGCTTCAGTTTATCGCCTAACCCACGGACATTCCATGTTAGGAATTTTAACCTAGCCATAAGCCTAGCATAATGTACCGGTTGTGCCTAATGGGCCCACACACCTCTATCTTGTATTGGTATTGTAGTGCGCCTATTCAAGTATATCCATAAATCAATACTATGTTAGAGAGCAGCATATCAATGGCCATATTTGTGCAAAAAACATGTGTAATAGACACCAGAAACTTAAATATCAGTAGTAACCTAACCCTAACCCTCCCAACTCTGCACACACCCCAACTCGTGCGAGCATAAGTCCCAAACAAATTGCCCAACTTGTGAAGGTATCAGGGTGGACCCCGGCTCAGAGCCCACATATAGCAGAACACTGGCTGGGCAACCTCTACCCGGCCCAGGCACTGTTCTGATTCCCCAACTCTATCTCTCAGTTGCTGCATGTTCTGTCTGAGTAAAGAGGTGTCGATCTTTACCTCCTCTATTCTGGTGGCGAGGGATGTTTGGCATGCAGCAATAGCCTTCAGGATCACGCTCTTGTCAGCAGCGCGTGCCTGCGGATGGGGAGCCGACATCTTGGGTCTGTCCTGATGGCAGCATTGTGCGAGTTTAGCAGCCACATCAGCTGTTTTGCGGGGTGGCGACATAGCTCCGCTGAGTACCGAGACTATGGTGATGAAATACCAGGCTGGTGGTCTGTTTGCTGGGGTCAGGGTCATATAATAAAGTTACCACCGGTGGAGCTCGGCTCAGACGCATGCAGTTCCAGGCCACGTCCACCCATGGCAGTAGATTTTATCAAGCATGTCTTGGTACATTTTTCTATTCCTCCTTCCTTCAATGACATTGCATACCTCTTATGATAATTCTTTTCACTCCTATGTCAGAAATTTTGTGAGGAGCACCTGGTTTGTGATAAAATGATGTGCTTTCCACTTCCGGATTATGGCCCCAACAGTGCTCACTGGAATATTCAGAAAGAAATCCTTCTGTAACCAATCCCATCAGTATGTTTTGCAACAATAAGGTTGCAAAGGTCTTGAGAGAGCTCTTTGCTTTCTTGCATTGACACCTTGGTAATGAGACTCTTTTTTACATAGGCCATCCGTTGAGACTGAACCTACTTTGATATTCATTTGCACTGACAAAGAGCAGGATTGCTTTCTTATTCATAGATTTCAGCTGGTGTATTGGCTTTCTTTGCCTCTTTGCACCTCCCTTTCTTCATATGTTCAATATTCATGTGCCATTCCATTTTATTTATTTATCTGAACTTATTTGTTTTGGTTTCTTTGCATGTATGGACTGCATGATTTGTTACCGACGTAAAAATTTCCTGCCAATAGGCACCTTTAGAAATATATTTACCTAGAAAACGACGAGGTGTTCAATACTTTTTACCTGCTATAAGTGTGTGTATGTGTAATGTATGTATGTGTGTGTGTGTATATATGTATGTGTATATGTATATATATGTGTGTGTGTGTGTATATGTATGTGTATATATATATATATATATATATATATATATATATATATATATATATATATATATATATATATATATATATATATATATATATATATATATATACAAATAGTGTCATGGCTGAAATTGTTGGCACCCCAGAAAATCAAGTATTTCTCACAGAAGTATTGCAGTAACACGTTTTGCTATACACGTGTTTATTGCCTTTGTGTGTATTAGAACAAAACAAAAAAAGGGAGGGAAAAAAAGCAAACTGGACATAATGTCACACAAATTCCATAAATGGGCTGGTCAAAATTCTTGGCACCCTTTCAAAAATGTGGATAAATAAGATTGTTTCAAGCATGTAATTCTCCTTTAAACTTTCCCTGGGGCAAGTAACAGGTGTGGACAGCATAAAAATCACACCTACAAGCAGATAAAAAGGAGAGAAGTTCACTTAGTCTTTGTATTGTGAGTCTGTGTGTGCCACACTAAGCATGGACAACAGAAAGGAGAAGAGAACTGTCTGAGGACTTTAGAACCAAAATTGTAGAAAAATATCAACAAGCTCAAGGTTACAAGTCCATCTCCAGTGATCTAGATTTGCCTTTATCCACAGTGCGCAACATATCAAGAAGTTTGCAACCCATGGCACTGTAGCTAATCTCCCTGGGCGGAAGAGAAAAATTTCTGAAAGGTTGCAATGCAGAATAGTCCGGATGGTGGATAAGCAGCCCCAAATAAGTTCCAAAGAAATACAAGCTGTCCTGCAGGCTCATGGAGCATCAGTGTCGACACAAACTATCCATCAACATTTAAATGAAATGCTATGGCAGGTGAACCCCACTGCTTACACAGAGACATAAAAAGCAAGACTACAGTTTGCAAAAATGTACTTGAGTAAGCCAAAATCCTTCTCGGAAAACGTCTTATGGACAGAAGAGACCAAGATGGAGCTTTTTGGTAAAGCACATTATTCCAAAAATGGAGTAAGGCCAGTGAAATATGGTAGAGGTTCAATTATGTTTTGGGGTTGTTTTGCTGTGTTTGGCACTGGGTGCTTTGGTAATCCTCAGATTTCATGATGCCTTGCACACATTCAAAGGATTTTGGGTCATACTGTAAAGCTCCGTGTCAGAAAGCTGAGTTTGCATCCGAAATCTTGGGTCTTCCAGCAGGACAATGACCCCAAACATACGTCAAAAAGCACCCAGAAATGGATGGCAACAAAGCGCTGGAGAGTTCTAAAGTGGCCAGCAAGGAGTCCAGATCTAAAGCTCATTGAACACCTGTCGAGAGATCTTAAAATTGCTGTTGGGAAAAGACGCCCTTCCAATAAGAGACCTGGAGCAGTTTGCAAGAGTGGCCAAAAATTTCGGATGAGGTGTAAGAAGCTTATTGATGGTTATAGGAAGAGACTGATTTCAGTTATGGGGTGCAACCAAATATTAAGTTAAGGGTGCCAATAATTTTTACCAGCCCATTTTTGGAGTTGTATGACATTGTGTCCAATTTGCTTTTTTTTCCCTTCCCTTTTTTTGTTTTTTCCAATACACACAAAGGGCATAAACGTGTGTGTGTGTGTGTGTGTGTGTGTGTGTGTGTGTGTGTGTGTATGTGTGGCAAAACATGATACTGCAATACTTTTCTGTGAGAAATACTTGACAAACTTTTACCCTTAAGTCTCCATAGGAGACATTTAAAAAATTCTACAGGTTGCATCTTTTGAGTTACAGAGGAGGTCTAGGGCTAAAATTCTTGCTCTCACTTTACCAATCACGGCGATACCTCACATGTGTGGTTTGAACACAGTTTTCATATGCAGGCACTACTCACACATGCGTTCGCTTCTGCACGCGAGCTCTCTGGGATGGGGCACGTTTAAAAAAATAAATAATGTTTTTCTTATTTATTTTACTTTTTTTTTAATTTTTTATTTTTTTACACTAAAATGCAATGAAAAAAAATGCCCCTTTTAAGTGCTATGGGCAGAAGGGACTGTTTGATTTTAGGGCAGAGGAGGAGTAATACTTGTCCATGACCCAACCCCCGCTGCCACCACAGCAAGCATTCCAGCAACGTGGACAGATCAAGGAGTAGAAGCAGCAGTGACAGCCTGCCCAGAGCTCCATCAGACATCTGAACTGTGCTGGGGATTTCTTCTTCCTCTGATACTGTGAGTTACCCCGCCCAAGAGCTGCTGCGTGTGTACAGCTCTCTGAATGTGTTCACTCACTGCACACCATTCACCTTATTAAGAGGGAGGAAGCAGCCGCCTGTAGTCTTCCTGGCCATTGGTGTCTTTCTACTAGATGGGGGTAAGCAAGGTCCCCTCTTATCGCCCCTCTGCAGCCCTCCCAGCTGGTGGTCTTTTTTTTTTTTTTTAACTGGAGGGGGATGGGGTCTCCCTTATCACACCCCCCCCCCCCCCCCAGTCCTGCCAGCTGGGGATCTTTTACTGGAGGGGGGGGGTCCTATATTCCTGGATGGGGATCACCTCTCATCACCCCCACAAAGTCCTCCTAGCTGCAGGTATTTAACTGGAGGTGGGAGGGAAGGGAGTTCCTGTATTTCTGGATGGGGGTCCCCTCTTATCAACCCTTGCAGTCCTCCTAGCTGGTTGTCTTGTTTATCAGGAGGGAGGATAATCCCTGTATTCTTGGAAGAGTCCAATTTGAACCCCCAGCTGTAGTCCTCCTAGCTGTGAGTCTTCCTTATCTAGAGGGGAGAGGGGTGGGAGTTCCTGTATACCTGGTTAGGGGGTCTCCTTTTAACTAGAACGGGTTCCTGTATTCCTGGATGGGAGGGAGTCCCTTCCAATCACCCCCATGCACTCCTCCTGTTAAGGGGTCTCTTTCTCCTGGAGAGGGGGCAGTGCACCTGGAAGTGTGTGTGTCTTCTTGATTACTCCTTCGTTATGGGTGCGTCTAAAATACTGTGTTCACTGATTAGTGCTCCTGGGCTGTTGTACAGAGGCTTTCCTGTCTTTCACACCAACCTCTGTTGGCATTAGCTGACCTGGTGGGATGTATTGGGGACAGACTGACTGGGGAAGGATTATACTGGGAGACAGACTGACCTTTTGGCCACCCCTGCTGTTCATCACAGCATTGCATTACTGCTCTTCTTGGGTACTCAAGTGTCCCAAGTCTTTTATGAACTTATAGTGTGCACTGCAATGAAAAACTGTAGTGCGCCACTAGAGTGTTTGGTTTTGGCTTGGATGAAAAGGTGGCAACCCTAGAGGGCAGAGGCAAACGAGATTCCTCCCAGTGTCCTCTATATCAACCGATAGTGTCATTGGTTGTAAGGATTGCAATAGCTTGAAGGTTGTAATGGTGCAGAATGAAAACCTGAAGGCAGGCTTGGTCCACTGGCTGGCTTGTATACAATGTTTGGGCAGTTTTTGGCAATTTGCCAAAGCATCCCTGAAGAATACCGAAGGCACCCTGGTTGAAAAAGGGCGCAGCATAGTTCAGTAATTTGTAGGGCTTGTCTTCTATGCATATACCTTTTAACATTTAACTTTCTTCTTTTTTTTTTTTTTTTTTTCTATACAGGCAGTAATGGCCAGTGACTTTGCCATTCCTAGATTTCGATACTTGGAAAAGCTACTGCTCGTTCATGGTAGATGGTGCTATTCTCGACTGGCCAATATGGTGTTATATTTCTTCTACAAGAATGCTGTGAGTAAAAATAATGGTGAACTGCTGTACAGATCTTTACTTTTTAATAGTTTTATTCTTTTTCTTGCCAGCAACTTTAGGAGCTGTTTTTTTTTTTTTTTTTTTTTTTTTTGTTTTGTTATTCTTTAATAAAGCCTTATGTACTTTTTAAAAAAAAAAATTATTTTTAGTTTTTATTGCCGTACATATCCATACATGTAAGGCTTCATTCACAGGGAGCTATCTGTGCATACACAGAGACCTGCACAGCTGTCAAATTTGGACCTATGTCCATGCAGCTACTGCATTCCAATAGACCTAAATAGTCTATTTTTACAGGTGTACGAATAGGTATGCCTCATGTGAATGAGGCCTACATCATTGCAGAATCGTGGTATACAGTTTAGCATCACAGTGACCTATACCGTATGCATAGCATTAAAGGGAAGGAGTCCAGCTTGAGCTCGTTTGGCTGTACTTCTCCTGTGAGTCACAGGAGTGAAATGTTTTGCACTCCTGTGACATATTTTCAGTTCTCCGCTCTCTGCTGATGTCACAAAGATCAGTTCAGGCATTGCGTCATCCCAGTGAGCGTGGAGGAACAGAGCAAGAGATCTGCTGATTGACAGGCAGCAGCTCTCTGCTCGGGGAACCGAGCCATCGGTGATGGTCAATGGCTCAGTTCTCAGAGCAGAGAAGCTGGGACCGGAACGGTGCTGCATCCATCTAGGTAAATCAGGGCTCGACAAAACCCGGGCGCCAGGTCGCATTTGCGACTAGAATTAGCGAACTGGCGCCTGGGGCAGCACAGCTGGGGGTATGCTGTCTCCGCAGACCCCCCCGGCGCGATCGCGTCGGGCCGCGCCGCCGGCGGCCGGTAATTTAGCCCCCGGCTTTGAGGCCTTCTACGATCCTATGGTTCCTTCTGGAATCTGGCGCCCTCTTGTGGTGGCCGTTGGAATTACAACCAGCAATGCGAATGGATGCAATGCTAATTTTCCCTGCCTGCCAGCCTGTCTTCCTTCCCTTTACTCAGAACCCCTAAAAATTATATATATATTTTATTCTAACACCCTAAAGAATAAAATGGTGGTCGTTGCAATACTGTCTGTCACACCGTATTTGCACAGCGGACTTGCAAGCGCACTTTTTTGGGGAAAATGTATTTAATAAAAAAAAAAAATAAGACAACAGTAAAGTTAGCCCAATTTTTTTTAATATTGTGAAAGATAATGTTGCGTCGAGTAAATCGATACCAAACATGTCATGCTTCAAAATTGCGCCCGCTCATGGAATGGTGACAAACTTTTACCCTTTAAAATCTCCATAGGCGACATTTAAAAAATTCTACAGGTTGCACTTTTTAAGTTACAGAGGAGGTCTGGGGCTAGAATTATTGCTCTCACTCTACCGATCGCAGCGATACCTCACATTGCGTTCGTTTCTGCACGCAAGCTTGGTGGGACAGGGCGCGTTTAAAAAAAATTTTTTTTTTTTTTACTTTTTTTTTTTTTTTCACTGTTCTTTAAAAAAAAAAAATGTGTGTCACTTTTATTCCTATTACAAGGAATGTAAAAATCCCTTGTAATAGAAAAAAGCATGACAGGTCCTCTTGTATATGAGATCTGGGGCCAGAGAGACCTCACATCTCATATTTACACTAAAACGCAATTGAAAAAAAATTTGTCATTTGAAAAAAATAAATAAAATGTCCCTCTAAGAGCTATGGGCAATGACTTGGAGACAGGTGAGGGGCTTGGGGCTATCTTCCCCTCACTCGTCTCCATGTCAGGCCAGGGACAGGTCCAGATCGCCGTCACGGACCCGGCTCCTAACTTTTTTAGCTGGCTCCTAGATTCCAAGCAAATTTGTCAACCCCTGAGGTAAATATTCAATTGCAGTAACCCTGATTCCCATACTTCTCCTATAAAACAATATGACTATTGTATGTTTTGCACAATATACAGATTGATACCTACTTAAAGTGGAAATTTAGTCAGAAAATTAAGTCATGCTAGATCACTTCAGGCTGGCATCTTTTGCAGGTATGGCTAGCTACATTAAAAATAAGTGTCTATACTTTTACATTTAAAATCTAGTAATTCACTATCTCGCCCTGCTCTGCACATGTTCAGTTGCTCTGAGTTTGTAGAGGCCAAATCTGCTGACAACCTTAAAGCGGAATTAAACTCTCCTATGCTTTTACAGCCAAGGAAGCTGCTTCTGTTTGATCTGCAACTGCCATGGTTCTGCACATGTAATCAGTTATGACACCAGCCATATGATGGTTTGACAGTTTGGTTGAAGATGCAAGCAAATATGACCGTTAGCAAGCCTAACATTCTAGGGATGTAACTTAACTTTTTTTTTTTAAACCGTTGAATCGCTGGGTTTAGTTCCGCTTTGTTTTACTTCTGTTTGGGGGCTCTGAGCTTCAGCAAAATGGCAGCCTCCAGCAAGAAGAAGCGGGAGTAATGCTGGAGGCATTTTACAGCACATACAAATTGTGGTAGCATAATTAATAATGTGGAATGTATGTTACTCGCTAAATAACATTATTTTTATCAAGAAGTTATGGGTAAAGTTCCGCTTTAACCACTTAAAGACCAGACCTTTTTCTGACATTTGTTGCTTACAAGTTAAAATCTGTTTTCTTATCGTACATCATGGGACACAGAGACATAGTAGTTACTATGTGGGTTATAGGCCACCTTCAGGTGATAGATCCTGGCACACCCTGAATTAAAAAGTGCACTCCCTATATAACCCCTCCCACTGGTGGGAGTACCTCTGTTTTTTCGCCAGTGTCTAAGGTGGTGGTCACGAGTAAAGATGTTCTGAGCTCCACTGGAGCAATCCTAGCTGGGGCCAGCTATGCAGCCGGATCCATTCAAAGTGTCTTTTTGGCCGAATTGAATGGTACCCGGGCCTCGTATCTGAAGAAATTAGGTCTTGCCTGTAACTTCTCTTTTTCGAGAGCTGGACTCTGGGATTCAGTACTTTTTGGTATTAAGGCCATAAAGTTTTACTGGCAGAGGTGCTATTACAGATCCAGGATTGTGGGTTTCCTCAAGGATCCCCAGCTCCTGAAGGTTTAACGAAACCCACAGTGAAGGGTGAAGATTGGGTCTGTTGGTTTACCACAGAAAACCCTGTGGCAGGAAAGGTAAGTGGAGTTTTTCTAAGACATTTTTTAAATTTTCTTGAAAATTGTGAATGTCTCCTGTAGTAAATGTTATACGTATGTGTCACCACTGGGGGCTGTATAGAGCATTTACGTCTCATGCTTCTCAGAGAGCCCACGATATGTCCAGGAAACCACAGTTTTCTCTTCCGGCCAGCAGCAGACCTCAAGTAATCTGGGGTGGTCTTGCCTCCCCACCAGGCACCCAAGCCCCCCCCCCCCCCCGCTGTTTTTTTCTTCAGAGAAAGAATGCTAAAAAATGCAACTGGCATGCTGATTAGCCTTTGCCCCCCCCCCCCCCCCCGCCATTTGTCTCTGTTGATCCCATAGGATCGGAGCCCACGCTCGCCTGGGAAAAGCTTTCTTTTGAAAGTTGAGAGGAAGGGCCGTAGCGATGGGCGGGGGGGAGGAGCGGTCTTAGCACAGCGTTGGCATCCTCCAACGCTCATTGTGGGGAATGTGTGTTTTAAAGGCACCATTTTTGCTGTTTCAACCTGCTGAGGGACACAAGAGCAAAGGTATATAAGTGGTTTGGTGACACAGGCATTCATTTGACACATTTGCTACTGCATCAGGCTGAGCATTAATAGCAGCAGCAGA
The DNA here is from genome assembly GCF_037356315.1 of Lithobates pipiens. Lineage (NCBI taxonomy): Eukaryota > Metazoa > Chordata > Amphibia > Anura > Ranidae > Lithobates > Lithobates pipiens. The sequence continues at coordinate 446,488,858 of NW_027507748.1, read as the reverse complement.
GCTGGACTATTGCTCAAGCAATGCATGTGTTCCTTCTGGTAGTACCTCTGCTTTGTGCATCGGGCTTACTTATCACCAATAAGGAGTTTAATACCTGCTATGCTGGTGTACCCTGTGAGAGAGATACTATGGAACATGTTTCATTCAGATATCTACGTTTCAGGCCATCTTGCCAAGGCAGGAACCATGACAGAAATGTTGATTTCTCAGGCTTTATAGTCCATCTGGTTACACTAAGCACCGAAGCAGATCCATGATAGCGTGGTCAGTTTGCCTCTAACATGTTCCTGTTATAAATACTTGATGTGCCTGTTTCTCTGTAGTCAGTTTTACAGACTCATCCCTGCCCAGCCCTGCTAGAATGATGGCATTGTAGCAAGCAAAAGACCAATGCTCAATATGCACACATGGGGAAAGTAATTTTCTGTGTATGATGCCACTTACAGCCTGGAGCACAATTTACACAACTGGGAAAGTACCCCACTACATGGAAGGTACATCACTAATGACACGTCCCCCGCAAGCCAAAGATGAAACCAAGAAAAGACTGTGTGGTCACATGACTGGTGGATTAAAAAAAAAAACGGTAGCTTTTATTCTTGGAAAAAGTATATACATTTTATGGGACACGCATATCAATTCCTTTACAAAAAAAAAGAATAAGGTTTTAAAGGGATTGGTGAAAGGAAAAGACTCTACCCTGTTGCTCTTGTAGTCCTCTACATTCTATCAAGAACCATAATAATCTAATGGAGGTCTGGAGTTTATTCTGTTGTGTAAATAACCTATTTCATCCAGAGGACTGTATTTCATCCCATGTTTCATAGCTAGGGTCTATGTAAAATATCAGAAGTGGAATTTTGTGTCTAAATCTTCTTGTGGTCAGCAGGTTACACCAGGGAGGTGGAATTCTGTGATTAAAAAGAATTACCGACTTGTGTGAATATTTAGGTGTGAGACTTGTCTTGAGAAAGCGTAACCATCATTCAAATATGCTGTAGCTGTCTTGTGCTCCTATATAAAAGTACTCATAGGTTTACTACTGTAAGATGTCCATTACAGCATTACTACTCTGTGTAAATGTATAAAATAATTAGGAGTTGTTTATTAATGGCGTTCTTACGCTGTATTAAGCTTTAGTACATGAAATCATTCACATGGCCCAGTTTACAATTTAGTGTCTTTTCCACGTTCATACAAGAACCAACATGCACAATTTCTAACCTGCTCTAGTTGTAGTGAGTGCTTTTGTTTACTTTTTTTTTAAATCTGATGTTCCTTTTATTTCTAGATGTTTGTGGCTCTTCTCTTTTGGTACCAGTTTTTTTGTGGCTTCTCTGGATCAGCCATGATTGACCAGTGGTATTTGATCTTTTTTAACTTGCTATTTTCATCCATTCCACAACTTGTTACTGGGATTCTTGACAAAGACCTTCCTGCTGACATGTTGATTGCTGTTCCTGAGCTCTATAGGAGTGGACCAAGTATGGAGGTAACTATGTGGTACACCTATATTTTACTGTGATGCAGCATCAATTATCCACAAAAAAAACTTCAGACTTTCTATTTTCAATTTATTTTTTGTAGTCTTCATTCTTTAAGTTCATATTTTTTTTTTTTTTGCATTTCTTAAATCCTTGCACGTAAAGTGTGTGCGCGAATGATGGGACCAGAGCTTTTCTTCCCTTACATACAGTTGCATAGTAGGTGAGGTCGAAAAAAAGACACAAGTCCAACCTATGTGTATGATTATATGTCAGTATTACCTTGTATATCCCTGTATGTTGTGGTCGTTCAGGTGCTTAACTAATAGTTTCTTGAAACAATCGATGCTCCCCGTTGAGACCACTGGCTGTGGAAGGGAATTCTACATCCTTGCCGCTCTTACAGTAAAGAACCCTCTACGTAGTTTAAGGTTAAACCTGTTTTCTTATTTGAATGAGTGGCCACGAGTCTTGTTAAACTCTCTTCCGCAAAAAAGTTTTATCTCTTTTGTGGGGTCACCAGTATGGTATTTGTAAATTTGAAATCATATGCCCTGTCAAGCGTCTCATCTCTAGAGAGAATAACTTCAGTGCTCGCAACCTTTCCTCATAACTAATATTCTTCAGGCCCTTCGTTAGCTTTGTTGCCCCTCTTTGTACTCGCTCCATTTCCAGTACATCCTTCCTGAGGACTGGTGCCCGGAACTGGACAGCATACTCTAGGTGCAGCCGGACCAGAGTCTTGTAGAGGTGGAGAATTAATTTTATCTCTGGAATTAATCCCCTTTTTTAATGCATGCCAATATTGTTTGCTTTGTTAGCAGCAGCTTGGCGTTGCATGCCATTGCTGAGCCGATCATCTACTAGGACCCACAGGTTCTTTTCCATCCTAGATTCCCTCAGAAGTTCTCCCCCAGTGTATCGATTTCATTCATATTTTTGCCACTCAAATGCATTATTTTAAATTTTTCTAAATTGAACCTCATTTGCCATGTAGTTGCCCACCCCATTAATTTGTTCAGATCTTTTTGCAAGTTTTCCACATGCTGCAGAGAAGTTATTGCCCTGCTCAGCTTAGTATCATTTGCAAATACAGAGATTGAACTGTTTACCCCATCCTCCAGGTCGTTTATGAACACATTAAACAGGATTGGCCCCAGCACAGAACCCGGGGGGACCCCACTACCCACCCCTGACCATTCTGAGTACTCCCCATTTATCACCACCTTCTGAACTCCCCCTTGTAGCAAGTTTTCAACATGGCAAATGAGGTTCAATGAAGAAAAATTTAAAATAATGCATTTGAGTGGCAAAAATATGAATGAAATGGTGCATGCCAATGGACCTTATTTTGTGCAGTAAATGTTTATGGTGAACTGTGTCAAATGCTTTTGCAAAATCCAGATACGCCATGTCTACGGGCCTTCCTTTATCTAGATGTCAACTCACTTCCTCCTAGAAGGTTAATAGATTGGTTTGACAAGAACGATTCTTCATGAATCCATGCTGATTACTGCTAATGATACCGTTTCTCATTACTGAAATCTTGTATATAGTCCCTTATCATCCCCTCCAATCCTTTACGTACTATTGATGTCAGGCTAACTGGTCTGTAATTCCCAGGGATGCATTTTGGGTAATTTTTAAATATTGGTGCTACATTGGCTTTTCGCCAGCTGGTACCATTCCAGTCAGTAGACTGTCAGTAAAAATGAGGAACAATGGTCTGGCAATTACTTGACTGAGTGCCCCAAGTACTCTCGGATGCAAGCCATCCAGTCCTGGTGATTTATTAATGTTAAGTTTTCCAAGTCTGTTTTTAATTCTGTCCTCTGTTAGCCATGAGGGTGCTTCCTGTGATGTGTCATGATCTGCCCCCCCCCCCCCCCGATTTCCTTGTGAAGACTGAGAAGAAGAATTAATTCAATACCTTTGCAATCTCCCCATCCTTTGTAACCAGATGTCCGTCCTCATTCTTTATGGGGCCAATATGGCCTGTCCTTCCTTTTTTACTGTTAACACACTTAAAGAACTTCTTTTTAAAGTCTGAATGCTGATGATGATCCCTCAACCTTGTATTTTTTGAAGGCCTTCTCCTTTGATATGCATTTTTACATTGGAGTTAAACCATCCAGGACTTTTGTTCGCTCCTTTAAATTTATTACCCAATGGGATGCATTGGCTAATGCCCTTATTTAATATGCTCTTAAAGCAAACCCATCTTTCCTCCATGTTCTTTGTTCCTAAAATTTTATCCCAATTTATGCCTTCTAGCAAGGTTTGTAGTTCAGGGAAGTTGGCTCTTTTGAAATTCAATGTCTTATGTTTCCCATTTGTGTGATTTTTATACTGAATTCAATTAACCTGTGATCGCTGTTACCTAAATTGACCCATGTTTCCACATCCGTTATCAGGTCTGTATTGGTAATTAGTAGATCCAGTAATGCTTTATTTCTAGTTTGTGTGTCTACCACCTGACCCATAAAAATTGTCCTCCAAGACATTTAGGAACTGGCGAGCGTTAGATGAATACTTGGTTCCCTTTGCCTAGTCTGTCTGCATAATTAAAATCCCCCATTATAACACTTTCCATCCTTGCTGCTAATCCAATTTGTGATAGATTTGTCTCCCCTTCCTCCCTTAGGTTAGGGGGCTTATAGCATACTCCCAGTATTATTTTTCCCTTAGCTTCATCCCTTTAGAGCAATACCCGTAAGGATTCCACCTCCTCCCTTGCTCCCTTTAGTGATGCCATCACTCACATTCACTTGTACATTATTCTTGATACATAGGCTTACCCCTCCCTGTTTTTTTTTTACCCTCTATCCTTGCGATAAAGGGTATACCCTTGAATGGTTTCCAGCCAATCATGACAGCTGTTGAACCAGATCTCTGAAATTCCCACAAATTCCAAATCCTCCTCACACAACAGTATCTCTAGTTCACCCATCTTGCCCGCCAGGCTCCTGGCATTGGTCAGCATGCCACGTAGCTTAGACCTTTCGCATATTATCCTCTTATTGGGTGTTCAGAGATTGCAACTAGGACTTGCTACTATACTTACCTTGGGTTTTTGTGCTTTGGTCAACTTATCAGTAATGCCCCCAATACCACCTTCTGGACTATGTTCTGCACTGACTATACCTCTGGACCACCCCCCCATCACCATAACCTAGTTTACAGTCTGTACTTTTAATTGTCTGTGCTTGAAAATGAGACCTTGCATGTCAAGCGTTTATTCATCTGCACAAAGAATCAACTTCATCTTGCAGTCGTGTCCTCTCCAGTTGTGAAGAATCTGTCAGTTTACATAGGATTTTGATGTCATATTTTGTAATTAAGCAAAGTCCTGATCTGTTTCCTTTTTAACGTTTTATGTCTATGCATTGGTAGTTAGGATTTTATACAAATATTTGTGGCATAACTTATTGCATATAGAAATTTCTAACATGATATCTGAGCTAGGATTGAAAACAGTTTGATAATTTTCTTGAAGTGCTAAACCGGTTGTGTATCTTTTTCTGCATAGGAGTACAAGCCACATATGTTTTGGCGCAACATGATTGATGCTTTCTACCAAAGTCTTATATGCTTTTTCATCCCATATTTCGTAAGTTGTCTACATTTTGTTAAGTTATAGAATGTTTTTTGTTACAGGCTAATGTGTTGGCTCCATTGAGATATATCCTTTTTATTTTACAGACTTTCTACGACTCTGATATTGATTTGTTCACTTGGGGAACACCTATAGTCACTTGTGCCCTCGTCACCATTATGTTGCATTTGGGAATTGAAACCAAAACCTGGGTAAGAAAAAAAGGTTTTGATGGCTTGATAATGCAATGGACTCTCTAGTTAGAGACAGCAATTCTGTAAATGGACTGGTTTTAGCCATGCTACCTAGTTTTGCTTTTGCTTGCCTTAACTCTCATAAACCAAAATGACTGAAGCAGCCAGAGGTGACTGAACACTTTGTATGCAATCTTATGAGTATCCTGGGTTCCCCTTTCCAATCTGTTATGCAGACTTCAAGAGGAAGTAAACTCTCCCACTCTGATGCTTCTTTTCATTTAGCCCATTATAATAAGTAATTATCAAAATATAGCCACTGTAATCCAGCCCAAATTGCATATTACTGTTTAAAAAAAAACTTTAAAAACTTGTTTCCAGGGGTAAAGTAGTGCCATCTTAAGTATTGTTTTCTGAGTCCACAGTGGAGTGTATTTCTGCCCTTACATTGAGCACTTCCTGTACTGTTAACCAAGCCTCCTTCTCAATACAATGTTTCTATGGCAACCCTGCTTCCCTGTTCATAGCTGACTTGTTTTATTTCATAGTATTTACTTGTGCTGATTATCCAGTGTTTGCCTGTGTGAGTCTTATCAGCTTCAGCTGCAGTAATGCTGTCCCATGCCCTGCTTTACACTGCATGTGATGTCACATGTAGAGGTCGACCGATATGGGTTTTTCTCTGGCCGATGCCGATATTTAGAAATCATGGCGGCCAATAGCCGATATATGATGCCGATTTTTTTGGGCCGATATGTTAGGCCGATTTTATTTATTTATTTTTTTCCTTTTTTTATTATTTGGGGCGTTTTTCAGGTGCTTTTGGGCTAAAAATAGCGCCTGTAAAGTGCCTGCAAAATGGCTCCTCTGCAGTCTGTGTGAAAGACAGAGTGCTTTCACACTGAGGCGATGCGCTGCCAGGATCTTAAAAAAAAGTCCTGCAAGCAGCACGTTTGGAGTGGTGTAAACCGCTCCTCCACCACTCCTGCCCATTGATATGAATGGGCACCACTGCCGAAGCGCATGCAATGCGATTTGGCAGCAGTGCTTCATGGGCGCATTTAACCTCTTCCTTGGCCGCTAGCTGGGTTATGTGCCCCACTAGCAGCCAAATAGCACCGCTAAAATGATGGTAAAGAGCCGCTAAAACTTGCGTTTTACCATCAACGCCTGCCCGCTCCAGTGTGAAAGCAGTCTTCATAAGTGATACAGAAAATTTCTTGCATTTAAACATTTATTAAACAAAACAAACCTCCAATCAGTTTACTTGTATGTATGATTTAGATAAAAAAAAAAAAAAAAAAAAACCTATATATTAAATAAAAACAGGTAGTCAAAACTTTTGGACGAAAAAAAAAATGGGCTAACTTTACTGTTTTTATTTTATTTTTATTTTTTAAATAGTGTATTTTTTTCCCAAAAAAATGCATTTGAAAGACCTCTGTGCAAATGCCGTGTGACATAAAATAGCGGTTGTTGCAATATTTTATTCCCTAGGATCTCTGCTAAAAAAATATATATAATTTTTGGGGGGGTCTAAGTGATTTTCTGGCAGAAAATACAGGATTTTTACTTGTAAGCAACAAGTGTCAGAAAAGATTTAGGGCCGGTTCACACTGCGGGCGATACGAGGCGACACCGACTTGCCTCGCCGTGACCTGCCGCGACCTCAGCGGCGATTTGCAAATGACTTCTGTATAGAAGTCAATGCAAGTCGCCCCGAGGTCGCCCAGAAGTAGTACAGGAACCTTTTTTCTGAGTCGGAGCGACTGGAGTCGCTCCTCTCAGAACGGTTCCATTGTACAGAACGGGGGCGACTTGTCAGATTGCGGCGAGGCAAGTCGTGTCGCCTCGCATCGCCCGCAGTGTGAACCGGCCCTTAGCCTTTAAATGGTTAAACTGAGAACTTCTACACACAGAGATGACTTCATTCAAGTGTAAACATTGTATCTTTCTGTTCTTTTCTTGGCAGCCTGCCCAGAGAGGAGGAAAGACATTTCTATGACACTCAGGCAACTTACACTGACTTCTATTACAGACGTCATTTCAAAGTCCCGCTGTAGTTCTAAATCGGCTTTTTATCAGCACAATCGGCCGATGCCGATTATTTAAAAAACGGCAAATATCGGCCGATATATCGGTCGACCTCTAGTCACATGGTCATATGGGGTGTATGTGGAAGCTCTGAGTGATTATGAAGTCTCCTGGGATTTCAGTAGTGTGCCGTAGGAAGTCATGATAAGATAGATAAACACATAGAGAGTGTGCCGTAAATCAGGAGAGATCTGGGCATGCTCAGTGACGTCATTCTAAAGAACAAAAAGGATTACAACAATACTAAGCAAGTAAGGAGATATCTACAAGCAGTGTTAGGGTTTTTATGCTGATTTACATGGGACAAAGAGTGTCTGTGTTAAATTTGTAGGTGAATTTTAATGAGAATCCAGTATTTGTGACCCTTCCATTTAGTACTACTGAGGGTCATTCCATTCACACCATTTGCTAAATACAAGGCATTCTGTAAATAGACTAGGGTAAGGAGAGGTGGATAAACAGTACAGCTTCTGTATATGAGAACCTCAGCTCTCATAGTGGCAGTATTGGAGGTAAAACATCAAGCATGAATGAAATTGTAAAACGTAAACAAAGGGCGGCAATACTAAAAGTGGCATAAACCCCATGTGAGGGTTGTTGTGTTTTTTTTTTGCACAGCAAATTTTAAATAGGAATGCTTGCCCTGAGTTCTACTTTAAAGTGTAATTACGGATTTTATAAATTTTTTGTATGCAATCTTTCATTAGCATTGATGCAGCAGTCCTCCCATGTAATAGTTTTATTACCTGGTGTTTCTGCTAGTTCAGGGGTGGGAAAACTCTGGCCCTCTGGCTGTTGTGGAACTACAGGTCCCATCATGCCATTGCCTTTTGAAGTCATGATTGTGGTTGAGTCTTGCAGTGCCTCATAGGACTCTTAGTTCCACAAGCAGAGAGCCTGAGTTTGCCCACTCCTGTGTTAGTGCCTTTTTTCCCACTTCCTGTAACAGGTTGTTGCGATTTGTGGTGTGGTGAAATCACGCAGTGATATGACAATGTCATATGCGTGGTCATGCCACACTGTACCAAAACAAAATTGATGTCCTTTTCCCCCACAAATAGAGCTTTCTTTTTATGCCATTTCATCATCTCTGCGGTTTTTATTGTTTGCGCTATAAACAAAAAAAGCGGCCATATTCAATAAAACACAATATTTTGTACATTTTGCTCTAAAGCGGTTGATTGGTTTGCCCAAAAGTTATAGCGTCTACAAAATAAATAAATTTATTGCATTTTTTGTTGCATTTTTATTATAATAAAAATATATACTTTTTTTTTTTTTTTGTAGTAATGGTAGCGATCTGCGATTTTTATGGAGACTGCAACATTATGGCAGACACATTAGACACTTTTGACTAGGGATGCACCGAATGGGTTTTTTGGTGCCGAAACCGATACCGAAAATAAATCTTCCTTGATCCCGAAAACCGATACCGAAACGGCACCGATACCGAAATTGACTATTTAAAAAAAATATTTTTATACAGGAGATGGTCAGAGACTGGGGACATGCTACAGGAGATGGTCAGAGACTGGGGACATGCTACAGGAGATGGTCAGAGACTGGGGACATGCTACAGGAGATGGTCAGAGACTGGGGACATGCTACAGGAGATGGTCAGAGACTGGGGACATGCTACAGGAGCTGGCCAGAGACTGGGGACATGCTACAGGAGCTGGCCAGAGACTGGGGACATGCTACAGGAGCTGGCCAGAGACTGGGGACATGCTACAGGAGCTGGCCAGAGACTGGGGACATGCTACAGGAGCTGGCCAGAGACTGGGGACATGCTACAGGAGCTGGCCAGAGACTGGGGACATGCTACAGGAGCTGGCCAGAGACTGGGGACATGCTACAGGAGCTGGCCAGAGACTGGGGACATGCTACAGGAGCTGGCCAGAGACTGGGGACATGCTACAGGAGCTGGCCAGAGACTGGGGACATGCTACAGGAGCTGGCCAGAGACTGGGGACATGCTACAGGAGCTGGCCAGAGACTGGGGACATGCTACAGGAGCTGGCCAGAGACTGGGGACATGCTACAGGAGCTGGCCAGAGACTGGGGACATGCTAAAGGAGATCAATGCAGCCTCACTGTGCCCAGCAGCCTGCCTGTGCCTCACCAGTGCATATAAACATACACCATATACATACACACACACACACACACACACACACACACACACACACACACACACACACACACACACACACACACACACACACACACACACACACACACACATGCGCGCGCACGCGCACACACATAGAAACATACATATAAACATGCACACATATCACACACTCACATTATATATATATATATATATATATATATATATATATATATATATATATACGCATACATACAACACACACAGAGGCATACAAATATATATATATATATATATATATATCATAGACAATCTTTTTTTTTTTTTTTTTTAATTGGCAGCTGCAGCTCTGTACATTAATTTCCATGCTGGGTACTGCACTCTAGGGGGAGGCAGAGAGCACAGCACACACTGCTAGATGCCTCTCCTTTGGTTTTACTTTCACAGTAAACATCGTGCCCAGCTCCTGCACAGCCGATTTACACATCGGCTGAGGAGACATATGCAGCCACCGCTGTGGGGAGGGGGACTTTACAGCGAGACCCCACAGGCTGACTGCAGCATAGGTGAGGAGGGAGGGGAGGAGGAGCGCTAAAGACAGAATGACACCCCCGTGATGGGCGGCTTGGCCTGCCCCATTCTCAGCACCAGTATCGGCGGAAATTCTCTTTCGGCTTTTTGCCGAAAGGGCCATTTTCGGCTGATATGTTTCGGCGGCCGAAATTTCGGTGCATCCCTACTTTTGACATATTTTTGGGTCGATTGACAATTATACAGTGATCAGTGCTATAAAAATGCACGGATTACTGTATGAATGTCACTGGCAGGGAAGGGGTTAACACTAGGGGGCAGTCAAGGCATTTACTGTGTTCTGTGTGTGTTCTAGCTGTGGGGGATGGGACTGACTATAGGAGATTAGAGATCGTAGATCCAATCTCTCTCCTCACAAAACTGGGATGCATGTGTTTACACACACGCATCCCTGTTCTGCCTCTCGTTGCCGGTGGTCATGAGCATCGGCACCCCCGCTGTGCAGCAGGTGCGCGCCTGCTATACAGCTTAAAGGGACCGGCTTATAGCTACGACGGTTCGTGGGATCATGCCGACCTGCTGCATTATAATGACGGGTGCTGGTCGGCAAGTAGTTAAGCATCCTTAGCTGGGTAATATTTTTTTTTTTTAAACACCAGTAAACTGCTGCTTTTGCTGGACAGCTTGGTTTGTTACATGAAGTGGAAAATAAAATGGATCTACTGGCAGGACCAACCAACAAGTAATAAAACAGTGGTACAGGTGGGAACAAAAACTTTTGTTTAAAACTGACTGTATTTTGTAATTATATTTTGCCTAGTGTTAACATTTAAAGTGACCTTAATGCCATTCTAAAATTGCCTAACAACCATGTGCCTGTAATGATGAAAGTGGATACTTCCCTCTACTGTCACCAGTGCTGTAGAACATTGTGCTAAATGAAGTGAAATCATCTGTTAAAGTTTCTTCAGAACTGGAAACATCCAAGAGTGTCAATCTACTGGTCCCCCACAGGGGTCACTTTAAAGGCATATGGTGTATGGCCAGATTCAGTTCAGGTGACACTTCAAGCAATACTTTATCTCTCTCTGACCCCTGTTCAGACCTTTTTGTCTAGATGGTTACTACCACACAGAGAAAGCCAGTAGCAAAGTAGAGGGGAGTAATATGAGCTTTACTGATGACATGACTAGCATTATCAGACTGCTGAATTATATGGTCAGGGATGCTGACAGCATCCTTAATGCTTATATACCGGTTTTGGTCCACTCCTCTTTAATAGCAGAATTTATATAATTTACTCTACAACTGAATGGCCTATCCCTCACACTAGAACCATTAGCTCTGCTGGCAATATGTTAATGCTGAACTTTGGTCGTACCTTACAGTATTTCGCAGCTGTACACGTTCCCCTCCTGTACTAGAAATGATTTCACTGCACACTGTGAGTTGTTCAATGTGAATTAGAAGCTCCCACATGTCAGAGCCCTCCTTCTTCCCTGGCTGGAGGTCTTCCAGCATCATCTAGCTTTTTTTGCTCTCCAGCCTTATGCCCCATACACACGGTCAGACATTCAGATGGAAAAAGTCCGATCGGATTATGTTGTCAGAAATCCGATTGTGTGTGGGGTCTATCGGACTTTTTTCCATCAGAATTTACGGAAAAAGTTTGAGAGCTGGATCTATAATTTTCTGACTTTTTCCGATCGTGTGTAGAGAATTCCGATGGACAAAGTGCCATGCATGCTCAGAATAAATTATGAGACGAAAGCTATTAGCTACTGGCCCCTTTATAGTCCCGTCATACGTGATTTATGTCACCTCGTTCTGAACGATCTGATTTTCCGACAACTTTCTGCGACCGTGTGTATGCAACACAAGTTTCAGCCAAAATACATTGGAAAAAATCCAGCGGATTTTGTGGTCGGAGTGTCCGACTGTGTGTACAGGGCATAACTGTCCCTGGCCCACTGCTTTCTTTAATTGGATTTCAGCACTTTCCGTCATGAAGGCTTGTCCCCAAATGTGGGTGTTGGGGTAGTCTGCTTGCAAATGTTGTTTATAGCATCCTGGGGACTCCTCTCGCCAGCCATGTTCTGCCAAATTACATAGAGAAGCACAGATGACATCACTGGGTCTACAATACTGTTAACGTTAATGAAAACGGAAAGGTGTTTTTTTTTTGTTTGTTTTTTATAACCAGCGTAATTAGTACATGAGAGGAACCAGGTAAGGGATAATATATGCACATTTAACCTTGGCATTAAAGACAGGAAGCCAATGCTTAAACTCCATAACATTTTAAGGTCTGAATAGCAGAGAAACATTTTGTTATTTGCTGCTATCTGATTCTGGCAGGGAAATCTTACCAACCTCCTACAATGACAGATTTAAGGCTTGTCTGTAAGCTGAATTCCTGATTTCCAACTTTGAGTGCTTTCTCTAATTATACTTTCATATTGCTGGTGTCTATAGGTATGTATGTACAATTCATTCCCGATAAGGGCACTCAAAAGATATTCACTTTGAGTCTGTCCCAACTGTCATGATAGGATTAGAAGAGGATATCATACACCTGCTGTAATTTCAAAGCTCTTCACATGCAATGGTCTTTGGATATCCTTAAATTGGCATGGCTCCCGAATATTTGAATTATTTCCTCCCACGTTGTCTTATCAATTTAGTCCATAACTCCAGTGCTACTTTTTAGATGTAACGGTATGTCGTTGTTGTGCTGTGTATGTTGGGTCTTTGTGCCAGACTCCTGCCATTGAAAGCAACAGCTTACCCTCATTCAACTGGAGGAGCTTCATACTGCTGGAACTACAGTGCCTTACTGAAGGAAGTTTGCTTTTGGGACAACACCTCCACTTGGCATCCTTCATTCTATGAGTTTATTGAAATGCATACCCCTGAAAATATAATTGGCAAATATGGCAATAGTGAAGCAGGCTGTAGAAGAAGAAATATTTTAGACTTTAAAAAACAAAAACAAAAAAAAAAAGTATTAAAAGGGAGGCCAGCAAATGTGTAAATGGTTGCAAAGGGCTCATTGCACTGTTAAAATGTATGTGAAATTACTTTATCTTTACAAGAAAACAGAATAACATTTTTTCTCCTGTAATGGGCTGTTATGTACTTTCTAATGAACCAGGTTACCGTATTGGGCTTATGAACCAAAAAAGTAAATTATTGGTAACCTAATGCTTTTCTGCCTTTTTAGGATATGAAAAAGTTGCCTTAGAACAGGGGTAGGCAACTTTTGAGAGGCGGAGATCTACCTGAGCATCATGGAAGAGAGCATAGATCCCCAGGCTGCAGTGCCCTTTTATTATATATTTAATTTTTTTAAATGAACTAGCAAGGCCCTAATAAAAGGATGGCATGAAGACAATTTATAAAAATATAATAAAAACAAATGTCGCTATAAGAAAAAAGGGTGTATATACCCATTTTCAGCCTGCCTAGTTACGGTCATGTGATCTTGCCTGTGTTGGTCAACAGCGGTTGCAGGAAAAAAAAGTGCTTGGCGATGGCTGATAGTCTGGAGCGGTGATGTAACCCATAGGTTCCCATTTCACATTTTTTATTGCCACTCCCTTCTCTCCCCTGCATACTCTGCTGGATCACACAAGTGAGATAACATGACTAGTCTGAAAATAGGTTAGTCAACATAGGTGTAAGGTATTAGTGGTAAGGGGGCATGGGGCAGTTTTTAAGACTAGCGCAAGTTGAAATTCTTTTTTCAAACTACCCTCCCTATTGGTGGCTTGTAGCAGTGTTGAAGTGAAGCTTCACCCAAAAGAGACCCTCCACTGCCACTTGGCACTTTTGGTGGGAGCGTGTACCTGGTTTTGCCGTGGCAATCTTCCTCTCCCCTCCTTCCCCTTCCAGTCTTCTGGGACACATCACAGGTCACAGACTACGGGACCATTCACAAGGCGCAGCACTGCTTGCGCATGTGCAGTAGGAAGCAGACTGTGAAGCCGCAAGACTTCACTTCCAGTTTTCCTTACTAGAGATGCCGGCGCCTGCACCAATTGAAGAATCTGTTCAGGTGAGGAAATCGCTGGATCCCTGGACAGGTAAGTGTCCTTTTATTAAAAGTCAGCAGCTGCAGTATTTGCAGCTGCTGACTTAACTTTTTTGGGGTAGCCTGGAGCTCCTCTTTAATTAACCCTTTCATGCTGCAGCATAAAGGGGTTAATTAACACTACTGACACTGGTGTCACTGATGCAGCACAACAAGGTTATTTAACTGCCACTGTTCACTAATGCACCAGTGGCAGCACATTAACCCCTTCATGCTGCACATTACTAATGGTATTTACTTGCATTATTTGAATCCTCCCTCATGGTGCCGGCGCCACTCTGTTCCTCCCCCGCTTCCTGGCCTCTGCCTGACAGCAAGGCACAGGCTGGGACTATAAATCTGTCGGGTGCCGATCACTCCGCCTGACAGTGTATATATGCTCCTTGGACTGGTGCCAGGTGCTGAAGCATTCTCAGCTTTGCATCACATGTCCATCACACAGGTGACAGTAGGCTTGCGGGCATGTCGGATCATAATCTACCCGTCAGCCGCGTTTGACAGGTTGCCGATCCCTGCCTTAAAACATGTTTATTTTTTCCATCAAGTTTTAAGATTAGGGTTATCACTGATTTCATCAGTAATTTTCCCAAGCTCCGTGCATACTTTAGAATATTGAACAATTGTTTTACAAACATCCTTGCATAGTAAAGCTTTCCATGTTGCATGAAGGGGTATAATTGTAAATGACAGCTACAGCCCAAATTCCAACAAGGTTGGGATTCTGTGTGAAATTACATTAGAACAATGAACACGGTTTAGGAGATATTTGCAAAAGACAGGCACCGCTGTCTATGGCGAATGCGTCTTAGACAGTGGCGCGCAGGTGCACTGAGCATGCCGCTGCTAATGGCGATCATGTCGTTAGTGTCGGCGCACGCATGCATGGGAGTGACGTCGTAGCGGCTCCGGCCAGTGGCGGCGCCGGAGCCGCGATACCCGGAACTCACTCCGGGGTAGATGGTGGCATCTGAGGAGAACGAGGGTCACTTCGGGGGCTTCCGTCTCAGGTAAGTTATTCATAATGAGCTAGTATGCTATGCATACTAGCTCATTATGCCTTTGCCTTGCAGGGTGTATATTTTTTTTTTTTTGGCTTTACTTCCTCTTTAAAAACGGGCATGATTCTGTGGTGGAGATCACTGCATGGGTTGATAAATACATACAAAAATCATTGTCTGGGAGCACAGTTAACTGTGTCATCCAAAAATGCAAGGTAAAGCTCTATCATGTAAAGAAGAATCCATATCTGAACATGATCCAGAAACGCTGCCATCTTCTCTGGGCCAAAGCTCATTTAAAATGGTCTGTTGCAAAGTAAACTGTTCTGTGGTAAGACAAATTACAATTATGCATTCTTTTTGGCAACCATGGGCACCACATCTTATGAACTAAAGATGGAGGGACCTTCTGGCTTGTTCTCAGTGTTCAGTTCAAAAGCTTACATCTCTGATGTTATGGAATGGGCAGCTTGTACATCTGAAGAGACACCATCAGTGCTGAAAGTGCATCTGGAAAGTATTCACTTTGCTTCACTTTTTACACATTTTGTTATGTTGCAGCGTTATTCCAAAATGGATTAAATTCATTATTTTCCTCAAAATTCTACTAACAATACCCCATAATGACAACGTGAAAAAAGTTTGTGTGAAATCTTTGCACATTTTATTAAAACTAGAAAATGAAAAAAAAAATCACATGTATAAGTATTCACAGCCTTTGCCATGACACTCAAAATTTAGCTCGGGTGCATCCTGTTTCCACTGATCATCCTTGAGATGTTTCTGCAATTTAGTTGGAGTCCACCTTTGGTAAATTCAGTTGATTGGACATGATTTGGAAAGGCACACACCTATTTATATAAGGTCCCACAGTTAACAGTGCATGTAAGAGCACAAACCAAGTCACAAAGTCCAAGGAATTGTCTGTAGACCCTCCCAGACATCGAGGTACAGATCTGGGGAAGGGTACGGAAAAACTTCTGCAGCATTGAAGGTCCCAATGAGCACAGTGGCCTCTATCTGTAAATGGAAGATGTTTGGAACCACCAGGACTCTTAATAGAGTGGGCTACCTGACCAAACTGAGTGATTGGGGGGTGAAGGGCCTTAGTCAGGTAGGTGACCAAGAACCCAATGGTCACTCTGACAGAGCCCCAGCATTTCTCTTTGGAGAGAGGAGAATCTTCCAGAAAAACAACTATCTCTGCAGCACTCCACCAGTCAGGCCTGTATGGTAGAGTAGCCAGACAGAAGCCACTCCTCCGTAAAAGGCACATGACAGCCCGCCTGGAGTTTGCCAAAAGGCACCTGAAGGACTCAGACCCTGAGAAACAAAACAAAATTCTCAGGTCTGATGAAATAAAGATTGAACTCTGGTCTGAATGACATGCCTCCTGTCTAGAGGAAACCAGGCACCGCTCATCACCTGGCCAATACCATCCCTACAGTGAAGCATGGTGGTGGCAGCATTATGCTGTGGGGATGTTTTTTCAGTGGCAGGAACTAGGAGACTAGTCAGGATGGAGAGAAAGATGAATGCAGCAATGTGCAGGGACAAAATTTAATGAGAGCCTGCTTCAGAGCGCCCTGGACCTCAGACTGGGACAAAGGGTCACCTTCCAACTGGGCAGCGACCCTAAACACACAGCCAAGATGACAAAGAAGTGGCTACAGGACAACTGAATGTCTGAGTAGCCCAAACTTGAACTTGATTGAACATCTTTGGAGAGAGCTGAAAATGGCTGTACGCTGATGCTCCCCAGGTCCTGCAAAGGAGAGAAGCTGTCCAATAATAGATGTGCCAAGCTTGTAGTATCATACTTCAAAAATGACTTAAAGCTGTACAGTAATTGGTGCCAAAGGTGCTTCAACAAAGTATTGAGCAAAGGCTGTAAATACTTATGTGCATGTGATTTTTATCTTTAATACATTTGCAAAGATTTCAAACAAATTTCTTTCACGTTGTCATTATGGGGTATTGTAAAGGCATTATAGTGTAGTTTATATTCAATGGTAACGCATGTTGGAGCCTTTTTGTTTTTACTGAGTTTTATCAGTATGTGAGTGTGAATGGGCAGGCCCAAGCCAACTTTGCATTGCTAGTATCTGTGCCTAGCTTCACGTTGTTTGCTTTTATTGTTCTGTACTCTTAGCAGTAGGTTTTCCATGTTTTCTGTATGGATAGTAACTTGACTGATACCTTTGTTTTCAGACTTGGATCAATGTGTCCACGATTGTGTTCAGCATCCTTCTGTTTTTCTCCGTGGCTTTGATTTACAATTCATCCTGCCCAACATGCAACCCTCCATCAAACCCATACTGGACCATGCAGAGACTCCTAACCAATCCTTTGTTTTATTTAATTTGTACATTGTCACCCATTGCTGCTTTATTACCCAGGTATTTTAAGTTTGGTTTATTTTTTTTTTTTTCATTTTCCATTTTATGTTGCCATACATTGAGGTTATATTATAGATGTTGAATTTCCATAGATGTATTTATTTCTAACTATAATATGAGAATTTGAGCTGCTTTGCTTTTGGGGACTATAGCATTGACATTTCCTCGATGTGAAAGCTGGTGGGTTAAACCAAAAATTGGTATGCTGTCTGTTGTGTTCATTATGATAGTTGTATGAAAATTACCTCTTTTTGTATTTCACTTACTTTGCTATATATATAGAATACAACTGGAAGCATGTGGCTGGGAGATCTCACAGATGAGATATTGAAAACCAGCCAACTTCAATATGTAGAACACCTCTCCTTAGAATAACTAGGAAGCTGATATTGGCTCTCATAATGAAAATGCTAGTTCACTGTAGAAATGTGTATAATTTTACTGTTTTACATACCAAAGGATTTGTAATACCATACAGCCAGTCTTGTGAGTTAGCCATATTTTGTATACTGCACAGCCAGGGAGGCTACACACCTAAGTGTTTTTTTTTGTTTTTTTTATAGTGGTGAGGTATTAAGACACCTGTCAGGGATTTTTTGCCATCTGTGCCCCGTTAGGGAGATCAACTCTCTATTGCTGGAAGTGCGTGTGAAAGAAAATTCCAAGTTTTAGGGTGTCACCAGAACAGGAATAGTAGATGTACACTATATTACCAAAAGTATTGGGATGCCTGCCTTAACACGCAAATTAACTTTAATGGCATCCCAGTCTTGGTCCGTAGGGTTCAGTATAGAGTTGGCTCACCCTTTGCAGCTATAACAGCTTCAACTCTTCTGGGAAGGCTGTCCACCAGGTTTAGGAGTGTGTCTATAGAAACGTTTGACCATTCATCTAGAAGCGAAATTTGTAAGGTCAAGCACTGATGTGGATAAGAAGGTCTGGCTCGCAGTCTCCACTCTAATTCATCTTAAAGAGGTTTTATCAGGTTGATGTCAGGACTCTGTGCAAGCCAGTCTTTATGGGCCTTGTATTGTGCACTGGTGCACAGTCATGTTGGAACAAGATGGAGCCATCCCCAAACTGTTCCCACAAAGCTGGGGGCATGAAATTGTCCAAAATATCTTGGTATGCTGACACCTTAGGAGTTCCCTTCACTGGAACTAAGGGGCCAAGCCCAACCCCTAAAGAAACAACCCCACACCATAATCCCCCTCCACCAAATGATTTGGACCAGTGTACAAAGCAAAGTCCATAAAGTCCTGGATGTGTGAGTTTGGGGTTGTACGAACTTTACTGGCCTGCAGAGTCCTGACCTCGGCCCGATTAAAACAGCTTTGAGATTAATTAGGCCCCTTTCACACTGGGGCATTTTTCAGGCGCTACAGCGCTAAAAATAGAGCCTGTATATCGCCTGAAATAATCTGGCCCCTTTCACACCAGTGTGGAAGCCGGAGGGCTTTCACACTGGAGCAGTGCGCTAGCAGGACGTTGAAAAAAAGTCCTGCTAGCCCCATCTTTGGAGCGGTGTATTCACCACTCCTACCCATCGAAATCAATGGGGCAGCGTGGCTATACCGCTGGCAAAGCGCCTCTGGAGCGGTGCTTTGCGGGCGGACTTAACCCTTTCTCTTATATTCACAGACCGACACAGCTCCTCTCTTAGCCATTGGGTTGTATACCTTACCTCTAGGAAAATACTAGGCAAAGTTGTAATACAACACTCAGAACTCTCAGTTCTGCCCATGGGGGCGGTCCCTTAGGTCTCAACCCTCCTGCCTGCTAGCAGAACTCTGTTTTATTTTGCCTAGTGAAAGAGACCTAGAAACCCTGCGGTCCCATAGGTCCGTGTTTTTTTTTTGTTTTTTTTGTTTTGTTTTTGGCAGAAGCTTGGCTTTTTGCGCAAGATGAATGATCCTGTGATCTTCTATCAACAGCCATCTGGGTGACAGGCTGGTTCACTTATCCTTGTAGTCTCCCCAGTCTGGCCATCGAGCGTGTGCAGGTCGCAGCTACGGCTCGGCAGGCCACAACATACCTCAGCTCCAGAGGTGGTTGTGAGCTTTTATGCTGCGGGGCATACATATGACCGGGCTACTGATGTCTGCGTCACAGTATGCCGAGGCCAGTAGCTACCCTGTACTGATCAGGAGTACAGCTACACTGGAATGTCTCCCAGCTCTTCAGGACTGGTAAGTACAGCTCTCCCTGTTCTGACGGGGCTGAGCAGTTGGCCATTCCCTGGGAGGTCAATTCGGGGGCCCCCTCACCTCCCTATCTTCTCTTCCCTGTCCCTCTCTTCCCTCCCTCCTCCCTTCGGGGGGGGGGGGATGCTGTGTGTGTGCGCCTATATAGGGGCTCTCATCTAACATGGGGGGGCTGGCTGAATGGCGGTGGTCCTGGGTCCTGTATGGTTATGCCCCTGGAAGGTGCCTGTGAGGGTCTGCTGGGAATGGTGCAGCGCTGTGGCTTTGCAGGACTTTTTTATATCTACCTCATGGTGATGTTTGGTGGCCATTTTAGGTGTGGGCAGAGCAAGCTGACTGTCTGGGCTTCAGCGGCCATTTTCTATGTGATTCCTATTCAAGGCACTGGCGGCCATTTTCTGGAAGCCTGAACATATTTCAGTGTTCCCTGACACCAGCATGGCTTATGTGCTCTCGCAGCATTTTTTCCCTGTGTTTCTCCTCTGTGTACTGGACGCTGAGTGGCCAATTTATGGAAGCCTGAGCATTTTTACTGATCGTTTTAGCGATCGTTCCAGTGGTTATCACCAACTCAGTTTTTGGTTTCCTCTGCACCTGGGCACACTCAGGGACTACAGGCACCACTTGTGGACTGCACCTGCAGACTGCGCAGTGCCCATGGACACCCTGATGACGGTCCTCAACTCGTTCATGCTAGATGGAGGCAGTACGTGGGAAGATGGGTGCAATAAGGTGGCCCCTGTCCCCCCCCCCCCCATCCTCTGGGGAGAGCTCTGGCACACTCGGGGGGGCCCCCAATGAGGCTGGTGACCCCAGCTCTGTCTTGTCAGATGACACTGACCATGACCGTTCGGACAGTAAAGGAGTCCCCGCCCGGGTCCGGGCGCAAAAAACATGCTTGTTGGAGCACTTATCACAGCTGTGTGTAATAGCCTGAAGATTCAGGAGCCAACAGGTCCCCCTGCTGAGGTACCGGTCCCCTTTGGGTCCCGCAAGCCAGCATGTTCACCTATGGTGTTCCCGTATCTGATTTATTTGACAAATTCACCTACAGGGAATGGGGTCGCACGCAACAGACCTTTTTGGTCCCCAGACACAGGGCGGTGTGTTACCCCCTTTTGAGGAGTGCCTTCTCACAAAGTGGTTGGCTCCTCCGGTCGTGGACCCTCCAGTATCCAGGTTAAATAAGTAACCAGGATCCCGGTAGTGGGAACTCCTGCATGTAAGGATCCCGCGGACAGGAAGGCTGAGGCAGTGGCTCGTTCCATGTTTACGATTGTGGGGTCCGCTGTGCGACCAGTACTGGTGTCCGCACTTGTGTCGCAGACATGGTCTGAGTGAGCAAAACTTTTGCACCATGAATTGGGAGAGCGTCAGGCTTTTCCTGTCCGCGTGAAACTGGCAGACCAACTAGTGCAAGGCCTTATAGTAAGTTTGTGACGTGGCCCTGGATACCTCCCTCTGGTTCTAGGGCTTCCGTGTCAGCTGTGGTGCTGAGGCGCCTGATTAGCTGAAATACTGGTCTGTTGACCAGGCATCTAAAAAAAAAAGCCCTGACGGATTTTCCCTTCCTTGGCTAACGGCTCTTGGGAGCCTCTTTGGATGGCATTAAAAAGCATGCCACCGGTGGTAACCGTGTATTACTCCCACAGGCCAGGAAGGCTAAGGAGCCACGCTGTAGGCAAGGGCCCTCTTGTTTTGACGTTGCTACGGCAATGTGGGATATCTAGAGTATGTAGCAATCACTATGCAGACTCTGCAAGAATTTGAGTGGCTGTTGAACTTAAAGAACTCGGTGATTGTACCAACTCAGCGTTTGGAGTACCTAGGCTTGCTGCTAGACTCCATTGAAGTGAGAGTTTTGTCCCTTCAGACAAGCTGCAGACTTTCAGATCTGTGGTAAGACTGCTGATGTACCGCAGGTGGTCGTCGCTTTGCTTTTGCATGCAAGTCCTGGGGCTGATGGAGGCCTCCTTTTGAGGCTGTACCGTTTGCCCAGTTCTACACCAGAGTCCTGCAGTAGGACATCTTGTCTAAATGGGACAAATCTAAGTTGTTGTCCCTGGATCGTCAGATTCAGGTGAGCCAATCAGTCAGAGAATCACTGATCTGGTGGCGGAGGTCCCTGGTGATTCAAGCCAGAAAGTTGTTCCTACCTCTAAAGTGGACAGGGATCACAACGGACACCAGCCCTTTTGGCTGGGGTGGAATAATGGGGGTTAAGTCGGCTCAGGGCCTCTGGTCGACAAAAGAATCCGAGTTGCCGATCAATCTGCTCGAACTGAGAGCGATCAGGCCGTGCCTCTCCATATGGTCAATGAGACTGCAAGCACGTCCGTTCAGGGTCCAGTCAGACAATGCCACTGCAGTGGCATACGTCAATCACCAAGGGGGGACAAGAAGCTCAGCCGCGGCACGGGAGGTCACTCACATACTTCGGTGGGTAGAGCGACATGTGCTGGTTTTGTGGGCCATTTACATTCCCGGAGTGGAGAACTGGCGGACTATCTGAGTCGCCAGATGCTGGACCCAGGAGAAAGGGCGTTGCATCCGGAGGTATTCAGGTTACTGTGCCTGAGGTGGGGCACACCAGACGTGGATCTTCTGGCCTCCAGTCTCAATCAGAGGGGGCCAAGATTCTTCCACTGAAGCTGTTACCACGTCTGATTCGCAGAGTGGAAGCCGAGGGGATCCCAGCAATACTGGTGGTCCCAGAGTGGTCATAGCACCCATGGTATGCAGACCTGGTGCGTTTGGTGGCAGACGCTCCCTGGCGACTGCCATTATGAGAGGGCCTTCTGTCTTGGGGTCCGATTCTCCATCCTGCTTTACCATCGCTGGCTTTAACGGCATGGCTATTGAGAGCCAGGTGTTGAGGAATCAGGGTCTGTCGGACTCTGTGAGCCAACTACGTTGAGAGCACAGAAATCTTCTAGGAAGATATATCATCGTACCTGGACGCTTACATCTCCTGTGAGGAGAAGGGTTGGCATCCACGCTCTTTTTTTCTATATCCAGGATCCTGCTGTTTCTTCAGCAAAGAGTAGACCAAAAATTGGCGTTAAGCACTATTAGAGGGCAAGTTTCAGCTTTGACTGTCTTTTTCAGTGACCCCTGGCGTCTCACTCATAGTGAGTACCTTTGTTCAGGGGGTCTGTCATGTAGTCCCTCTGGTGCGTCCACCGTGTTATCGGCGCTTCAAAATCCGCCACTTAAAAATACCAGGGTGTTCCCCTGTTGACACTTTTTCAGAAAGTGGTCTTTCTAGTGGCCATCACATCGGCCAGGAGGGTCTCGGAACTGGCGACCTTGTCTTGCAAGTCGCCTTATCTGGTTATCCATAAGGATAAGGTGGTGTTGCGTTCTCAACTGTCTTTTCTACCGAAGGTGGTCGCGGCTTATCACATTAATGAAGACATGGTGTTGCCATCTCTCTGTCCTAGGACAAAAACGCCCTAAGGAGTTGGCCCTTCATGCTTT
This sequence comes from Lithobates pipiens, assembly GCF_037356315.1. Classification (NCBI taxonomy): domain Eukaryota; kingdom Metazoa; phylum Chordata; class Amphibia; order Anura; family Ranidae; genus Lithobates; species Lithobates pipiens. The sequence goes on along the minus strand of NW_027507748.1, from coordinate 446,465,673 downwards.
GAGCGTGGTTTGGGCTCTAAAAGTGTATTTGTCTACCACTGCTCCCTTTCGGAAGTCAGAGTTGCTGTTTGTTTCGGTAGCTTGTTCCAAGAAAGGCATGGCGGTCTCATCAGCCACCATTTCCAGGGGGATCAGACAGATTGTAGTACAAGCCTATGCCTTGAAGGGGCAGGTGCCCCTCTTTCCGGTTACGGCCCACTCCACAAGGGCAATCGGAATGTCTTGGGCTTTCCGACACCAATCGTCTATCGCTCAGGTGTGTAGGTTGTCTGTCTACACGTTTACCAAGTTCTACAAGGTAGACGTCAGTGCAGCGGCTGATGCCTGTTTTTGGCCGCAAAGTTTGCAGGCGGCTGTATAGTTGCAATTGAATATGCAATATTTTACTTTTTTTTTTTATTAATTTTTTTTTCGATTAAAAACACAGTACCTTTTTAAGTTAATGCACGGTTGCATTACATTCCGCAGTTTTTTATGCGGTTGTGGGTAGTCACTCCTGTTGAGGGTACCCTGATTTTGTGGTGGATTTCTCCACACACTGTTCTTTTTTTGTGGTAAAGTTTCACTTGTTCCCACTTGCCACGGTGGATGAAGTGTTTATGCTTTTTTTTTTCCCCCACCCCTTGTTTTGGCACTGCTTGGGGACATCCCAATGGCTAAGAGAGGAGCTGTGTCGGTCGGTGAATATAAGAGAAATTAGGATTTTTTGTACTCACCGTAAAAACCTTTTCTCTGTAATTCACCGACCGACACAGCACCCGCCCCTCCTTTTTTCTTTACGTTGTACTGCTTGTTGACGTACTGGGTTCTGCTAGCAGGCAGGAAGGTGGATACCTAAGGGACCGCCCCCAAGGGCGGAACTGAGAGTTCTGAGTGTTGTATTACAACTTTGCCTAGTATTCCCCTAGAGGTAAGGTATACAACCCAATGGCTAAGAGAGGAGCTGTGTTGGTCGGTGAATTACAGACGGTGAATTTGACGGTGAGTACAAAAAATCCAAATTTTTGGTCCGCTAACGGGGGTTAAAACCAATGATGGTAAAGCGGTAATGATGGTAAACCAATGATGGTAAAACCAATGATGGTAAATAGCACCGCTTTACCGCCGATGCCGCTCCCGCCTCAGTGTGAAAGGGGCCTTAGAGTGAAGACTGCAAGCTAGGCGTTTCGCCTCCACATCAGTTCCTGACCTTAAAAATGCACTTTTGGAAGAATGGTCAAGCATTCCCAAAGACACTCCTAAGCCTTGTGGACAGCCTTCCCAGAAGAGTTTAAACTGTGATAACTGCAAAGGGCAGGCCAACTCCATATTGAAACTATGGACTAAGACTGCCATTACAGTTCATGTGTGTGTAAACACAGGTGTCCCAATACGTTTGGTAATATTGTGTATCTTCCAATGGGAACACTTGTTCTGGTGAAGTCCAACATAGAACGGTATATTGGTAAAAAGAATTCACCTAGCATGAACAGGTGAATAAAGTTCATTTAAAAATCCATTAATGAACCAGAAGGATGGATCCTGAGGTGTCACATTTGTGAAGAGACCACCACCACCACCCAAACTCCACTGCCTCTTACCCTCAGGTGGATAGTAGCAAGCATGGATGTTAATCAAAACCAGCTCCTCAGTGGCATGGGGATATAATCCACAGCTCCTCGGCAACATTCAATGCCCAATTGAAAAGAGAAAAGAATATCCAGATAATGTTTATTGTAATAAAAAGCCAAAGGCTATTACACACACGCGTGTACACGAGTCTGCAGTGGCCATTTTGTGGGTTGGAAATGCCGGACGTTTCCTATACTGCCTGTTTTTCCTCCAAAAGTGTGCGTGTAAAATGGCCTTTGGCTTTTTATTATAATAAACATTATCTGGATGTCTGCACTATGAGGAGTTCTTTTCTCTTTTCAGTTGAGCATTGAACGTTGCAGAGGAGCTGTGGATTATATCCCCATGCCGCTGAGGAGCTGGTTTTGACTAACATGCATTCTTGTTACGATCTACCTGAGGGTTATTTACTAAAGGCAAATCCACTTTGCACTACAAGTGCACTTGGAAGTGCAGTCGCTGTAGATCTGAGGGGGGCATTCCCCTCATTTTTATATCTTCCTCTCAGATCTACAGCGACTGCACTTGTAGTGCAAAGTGGATTTGCCTTTAGGAAATAACCCTCAGTGTGTTTGGGTGATAGTGGCGATCTCTTCACAATTGACGCCTCAAGATTACATCCTTCTGGTTCATTATTGGATTTTTAGGTGAACTTTATTCACCTGTTCATGCTAGGTGAATTCTTATTGCCAATATACAACTGTTCTATGTTGGACTTCTGCTCATGATTTTATAATAGCGCTACACCTCCCTATATACACTTATTTGTGTTATCCATGCATATTGTTGCAGCTGCTTTTATAACAATTATTGATTCTGTTGCTCGTGTATGATCCCAACACAACAAATTTGGGTTATTTTACTAGTTCTTGTGACCCCCCCCCCCCCCCCCCCCAAGGGATTTTTGTCAATGGAACTTTCACGGAAATGTTCCCAATGGTACACAGATGGCAAAAATATTACTTACAGGGGTGTTAGAACTCTCCATTTTTCCATCCAAAATAGAAGGAAAAGTTTGCCCGTAGTTCTACTTCAAACCCTTTCATTCCTAAGCCTATTTCTGACATTTGGCGTTTACAAGTTAAAATCCGTATTTTTTTTGCTAGAACTACTTGGAACTCCCAAACATATATATATATATATATATATATATATATATATATATAATTTTTTTTTTTTTAGCAGAGAATCTAGAGAATAAAATGGCGATTGTTGCAATATTTTATGTTAAACGGTATTTGTGCAGCGGTGTCTTAAACACAACTTTTTGAGAAAAGGGACACTTTCATGACTTCAAAAAAAACGATACAGTAAAGTTAGCCTCATTTTTTTGTATAATGTGAAAGATGATGTTGCGCCAAGTAAATAGATACCAAACATGCCACGCTTTATAACTGCGTGCACTCGTGGAATGATGACAAACTACAGTACCTAAAAATCTCCATAGGTGACACTTTATTTTTTTTTACGGTTACCGGGTTAGAGTTACAGAGGAGGTCTAGTGTTAGAATTATTGCTCTCGCTCTGACGATCGTGGCAATACCTCACATGTGTGATTTGAACACAGTTTACATATGTAGGCGCAACTTCCGTATGCGTTTTCTTTGCTTTGCGGGGACGGGGTGCGTTTACATTTTTTTTATTATTATTTATTTTTATATTGTGTTTTAAAAAAATAAATAAAAAGATTTAATCATTTTTATTGCGGTCACGAGGAATGTAAACATCCCTTGTGACAGTAATAGGTGGTGACAGGTGCTCTTTATGGAGGGATCGGGGGTCTTAAAGACCTCCAATCATTCCTTTGCACTTCAAAGTATCCAGATTGCCGAAAGGGGCGATTCTGAATACTGTATATATATATTTTTTTTAATCCAGCGCCATTGGCAGCCGAGTAAAAAGGAACTGATGTTGTGACGTCGCTTCCATGTCTACATCCAGCAGACTGGAACAAAGCCTTTTCCGGCTTAGTGCCAGTCTGTCTCTAGCCGGCAGAAGTGACAGATCGTGGATCGGGTCTCCTGGTGGGACGGGAGACCTGGTCAGAGCGATGGGAGGGGGATGTCCCCTCCCGCGCCTTCGGGATAACAATTGAGCGTCTTTTAGCCACATTGGTTGTTATCCCTGGAAAGCCAATCGCCTGCTCTAGAAAAAAAAAAAAAAGTACCGGGATGATGCCTGCAGCTGTGCGCATCAGCCCAGTATAACCCCCGAAAAGCCGAGACCGCATATCTGCATACACTCGGCAGGAAGGGGTTAATTAAGCAATTTTGTTCTTCACCTTTCTGTTCAATAACTCCTCACTGGACTGTGGATCTGCACGATCACCTCTGTCCAGTGTAAGGAATAGCAATATATGCCCTCTGTTAAATGGGTTATCCCTTGGTATCCAAACTCCTGGTGCTTTCTGCACTGGACTTCTGGCAACATGAGTGCAGTGTCTGTTTACTAAGCCTTGGTTTACACTGCTGCGAGTCCTCATGCGACTTGCTATTATGCGAAAGCCAAATGATAAATCAAAACACAGTAGTTTCAATGATTGCTGTCTTAATTGCTGTGACTCAAGTTGCAGTGACAAAAAAAATCCAGCACTACTTTTCTGCATTTTCCTTGTGATATGAGTGCCATAGACTGCTTTTTTTTTTTAAATCACAAAAGTTGCAAGGAAGTTGTTTGTGACTTTGGCTGCAATTTTAGATGGTTTCGTAAGGTCAGTAATGGGTGTCACTGCATTATGATTGGCCAAAGTCGCACTGGAAGTCGCAGGACTATGGGGTCACAGGAGTGTGAACTAAGCCTTATTGTATTTGCATTGCTGTTTTCATATACTTATGAGCTTATTTTCCTTCAATTACTTTTAGGTTTCTATATAAGTCCATCCAAGGAACGATGTTTCCAACACAAGTACAGATTGGTCGTCATGTACTGAAAGCTCATCCAGAATGCCTGACTCATATTGCAAACAGGCTACATTCTCACAGTGCACCTGTGCCAGAAAAACAAATCAGTACTACCATATCAACGGTTAGTGAATTTCATCTTGGAAGGAACCAGACAGAAACCATCGATCGAGAGAAAGAGACTCAAATGTTGTGCTTTGCTAATCAAGTTAAAGGATCACCTGAAAAAACGAACTATGCAGGTCCAGATCCTTCTTTTCCCTTTACGATAAAAAACCAGTTGGGGGCACTTGCCCAGCCTTACAACCATGACTCTTCTTTGGAAGCCTTTTGTGTAGACGAGATGTTGAAATGGGATCCAAGGAAGGATCAATCTGACATTGGATTGGTAAACTGGATCACCTCTACTCCTTTGTTTAAGGATTCTGGAAGGCCAATGCAGCCATCTGTTGGGGTTCAGGACACATCCAAAGACTCTTCTATATTGCCGTCAGGTTTAAGTATTCCCAAAGATTTCAATCAAAGCTCAAGCAGTGTTTTTCCAGAAATGGTAATTGGGACCAAAGGCAATGGGGATATGCAAGAAACAACTTTTTTATAAATTTATATATATATGTAAAAGACTCCTATTTATATTTTTCTATTTGCACAATTATGTTTTAGTGAATTTACTGTTTCAGTATATGAAGCAGGAAATTGGCGGTACAGGATTGTTTTGTGTACATATGTTAGTTTTGTCAGAGCTTTAAAAGAAGAAAAAGTATATAAGCAGAGGGATTTTAAACATTTTTTTTACGTTATCTGGCTTTACCAAACTTCTGAAAAATATAGTAGAAAGTTTATTTGTAGAGACAAAGTTTATATTTAATGTAACATTATGTACCATGGTGCCTTTCTTCTGTAAGAAGATCTCAGCTACACTGACTGACCAAATCGGGGTCATAGTCTAAAACTGAGTATATTATATGCTGGATTCCTTCTTCCTTTGGTCCCCCCCTCCCCCCCCCAACAGCATAGGTTAAGAAAATGGAAACAAAGCAGTTTAATGTAGTTCTATATAGAAATTGTTGCTCTGGTGCATAATTTTTTTTCTTTTGTAAATGTTGCATAATAATATATCTGCCTTGAGAAGGTTATTTGAGCTATTTAAAATTAAATAACGGTTTTCACCGTAAAGTAGCACTAAATCTGCTTTTGCATTTCTAAAAACACCAGATGAGACTACAACACATAAAAAATGGTCTGAAGTCATGGGGTACTTAAGATTATCATAAGATATATCCATAGTCATTACAACAGTACCAAATTAATCAAACAAATCCTACATAGAGGGAAGGTTATATACCGGCTTCAAAAAAAATATCTTTGGATCTCTTTCACATAGGTGTTTCCATCATGGCCGCCTGCCAGTTTTTCAGAAGACCTGATCAGAAGGTCCATGCATTCCTCTTGACAGACAAGTAAACAGACTTGTCCGTTTACACCAGCCTACTTCCAGTGGGCTCTGTCCACTATGCAGAAACTAAGCAGTCACAAATGTGTCATCCTCCTTCCTGCTCTGCTTCAATCAGCAGGGGATCAGATCCCCTGCATTTTGAAACGGTATCCACCTTGTGTTTCACCTTGTGTGAAAGGGGCCCTTTTTGTTTAAATGGCTGTATATTCAATAATTGTAAAAACATTAGGGCCTAGTACACACAGGCCGAATGTCAGGTGTACTGCAGCTGGTCCATCAGAAGCTGGCATGACCGGAAAAGGTCTGCCGATCAGCTCCTGATGAAAGCGCAGACTGGAGTCTTCTGGCGGGAGGGGGTCAGAACACAATAGCACAGCAGGGGAGATCACTGTACAGACATCCGATAGTACAGTGGCCCCTCAGTGGTCAGTTTTCTTTTCCTTCAGCCCTGCTGTGTTAAACGGGGGGGGGGGGGGGATAGTGTGTGTACCAGGCATTGGGAACACCACTAGCATATTTTTCAAAAGGCCTCTATACTTTGACAAATCACAGGCTGTTTGGAGTGGGCCAATAAATGTATAGAGTTCATAGCAAACCTAATAATATCCCAAAATTTAAATGGCCTCAATGTAATGTATCACTTTGTGCCATCATTTCATAATAAAGTAATCCTAAACTTTATTTAAAAAAAGTTAGACTGATCCATCAATGTCCTCAGAACATTGCATGTATAGCTCTGTAATGAACAGTCATTAATGAGCTGGCATTATCAAGAGCACTGTCACCAATGTCATCTTTAAACAATCAAATCCTGCACAACAGCTACTCTAGCTTCCCTAGAAGGGAGTGTGCCATACGTATGCTGCAACACATACTTCTTGCTGCTGCCTTTAGCTGATAGGCAGCTAATAGTATTGATTTTGCCTTTCCAACGCCTTTTGGAGACTGGCTTGGAATGTGGCCTTCAGGCAATGAGTTTTTTTTTTTTTTTTTTTTTAAGATCGGAGTGTACTGTGTTCTTTAGCTGCAGTGCCCTTTCTGGGTCTAGAGCTGGGATGTGACCCTGCCTCTGAAGACTCCCTTTGTTGGTAAAGCACCAGGGGGCTACCTGGTTATGAAGACTACAGGGTGCCATCAAAATCCCCACTTTGGCAGTTTAACACAAAGGGTTAACACTGAGGGACTGATTTGGTGGAGCGTTGCATGTGAGCCATATGTTTTTTTCCCACCATTCAGCATTGAGGAAGAACCTCCCTGCTGCTGCTCCTGACTGCAAGTGACAGATCTTTTCTTTTTCACACACCTACAGTGACCTGGTCACCTGAACCTCCCCTGCTACCATCAGCTACTATGTAAGTATTCAAAGCCTAGCACCCCCTGAGCTGTGTTGCCCCTGACCTATTGTGCAACATGTGTTCTAGACGAATATGGCTCACAATCCTATAATGGTTCCTGTGCTGCTTGCTTTGCATCTACAGAGGAGCCTGACTGACATCCCAGAATTTTCTCCTCCCAGGTCTGTCTGGCCTCTGTGGACTTCAGGAATGCATACGTGCATGTCCCTATTGTTTTTCTCATAACAGGAAATGCGTTCCTGTGAGTCCCCACCACTAGTGTGGTCCTGTCATTCAGGCTATTCTCTGCACTTCGAGTGTTCACCAAGGTCTTGGCTTCTTTGCTATGGTACCAGGGCGTCCCAATTGTGGGTTATCTGGATGATCTCCTGTTCAGGAAGCAGTCGGCACAGATTCTAGCTGATCATATAGTTTGAACTGTCTGGACAGGGGAGGCTCCGCTTTAAGTCTTCCTCCCCGGCACATTTGGCATGTAATTTCGCATCCACTCAGATTGCCTAGCCGTAGAAGTTCTCCTATCCCCTCCCACACTACAGTCTTCTGAGACACATCACAGGTCCCAGAAGACTGATCGGCTGTTCAAAAAGAGCAGTGGGCAGCAGGTTGTGAAGCCACAAGCAGCACCACTGGCTGCCCACAGGTATGATGCTGGTGCCAAGAATCCAAAGACTAGTAAAGAACTAGCCCAGGTAAGGATGGCACTGGAAGCAAATGGGAAATAGGATGGCACTGGAAGCAAATAGGAAAAAATTAATTATGGGGTTTATATATACTTTTAAGGCAATCTAATATGCCATACAGTGACATTAAGAATCTACTTCAGCATACCTTAGGCATGCTTTAAGGTGCCTATTCTGTTGCAGCTTGATAAATCGGGACCAGTGTGTGATAAAGAGCAAATCATTTGACTGCTATGCCTTGCAAAGCTTTTGCAGGGCTCGGCTCATACCTGTATGATCTCTTCATGGCCTTCAACCCTAGTCAGGCCTATTGTGTATGAGCGAGCAAGTCTGTGGTAGGGCATTAGACTGTATACTATAAGTGAATGTTGTGATATGGATTACTCTATGTAATACAATGTGCTGCAGATTTTGGTACTATATATAAAAAAAGTAATTCAATGTAAATATGGCAGAATTGATTTTTATAAAACTAGAAGAAAGCAAAGTGTATTTTACAAAGTTTTGACTGACGTTTTCCAAACATAAGTGAGACAATTTGATTTGGAATCTTATTGGTTGTTGTCACGCCACATGTTTCGCCCTACATGTCACTTTTCCACTTTTTTTGTTTTTTTGTTTATTTATGCATCCCAACATTTGTTATTTATTTCATGGACTGTAGTTCTCTAATTTTGAGTTTGTATTTTTTATGATGGATCTTTAAACTAAAACCATTTTACCACACTGCTGTGTTCAATATTGGAACAGGATTGAAACTGATCACATCTACAGCATTAACCCAAAAAAGTAATTTTTTTTTAATTTTGCCTTTTTACTTACTTTTCTGCTACAGTATGTTGTCTTTTCTGCCAGTGTCTGTTGATTGTTTTTACAAACATTCCCATATAAGAACATACTGTATAACGTGAAGTTGAATTCAAAATAATAGTGAGGTGAGGCTATTTTGTTTTAAGTATTTGTAGTTTTTTTATGTTACCCCCCCCCTCCTTTTTCAGTTCACCCATTGTAAAAAGTTCTGCATTGTACCCCTTCCAGATTGGGGAACATAGAATTGGAAAAGATATATGTGATGCCAACAAATGTGTAGTACTAAAGACAAGATCAAGAATAACATATATGATGCAGCCCGTCATTAGCATTAACATTAATTAGCATTAACTAAGTAGCCTTTTTTTTTTTTTTTTATGAGTTCCCCTTTGTAAAACTTTGTTCATGTGTGCAACTAGGGGGCAGTAAAACTAAGCAATTGACAGCAAGGACTGTTCTGCAAAGAGCACTGCATGTGTAAACTAGCCCTACCCTTTTTTTTTTTTTTCTTTTTTTTTTTTTACACACCTGTGGATCCTGCTTTTTATTTTTCTTTAACTTCCTTTAACAGACCAAGCTGTGCATCAAAAGTGGAAGTTGGAGGGTTGAGCCAAACAATTTAAAGGATAACTCCACTCTCCTAGGGAAAATAAAATGGCAAATAACACATACAATTGCTACACAAGCCATATTGTAACTGAATGTTATTACGTTTCCATTTCAGTCTTTGGTGCTGTCATTTTCTGTAAAATTCAATGCAATATGGCTACCTGGAGTCCCAAAATGTAATTTCCTGCTTGGCTCATGGATTTTCTCAGAAGTCCTGCACACAAAGAAACAAGTCAGATTTAAGTCATCTTCTGCAGCAAAAAATTCACTTTTTTTTTTTTTTGTGTCAGTATCTTAGGAAGGATGCCACAAAGTTATTACACTTGCCTCCCACACACTGTTTTTTACTGGAGTTCTTGTTAACCCCACAGTTTGACCTTGACCCTTTCTACATAGAAATAATGCAGCAAAAAAGTGCAGAGTTGTACTGTGTAAAATATTTATGAAATGGCAAGTCCAGTCTAAACTAATTTTCTTTGATTACACTGTGCAAAAGTTTTATGCAGGTGTGAAATTTTTTTTGTAAATTAAGAATGCTTTCAGAAATGGAAATCTTAATGGTTTATTTTTGTTCATTTAAAACGAAGGAAAGTTAATGAACAGAAAAGAAATCCACATCAAATCAATATTTGGTGTGACCACCCTTTGCCTTCAAAAAGCATAAATTCTTCAACTCTTCTAGGTACACTTGCACACACAGATTTTGACTCAGTCCAGGGCACCCACTACCATTTTTCTGCACCCCGGTTCCTATGTTTTTGTGCATAGTTGAGTCACTTAGCCATGTTTCTATGTCAGAGGTTTGGCTTTTTGGCCACAGTTCTTCCATGAAGATCACTTCTAACCTGACTTAAGACAGTAGATGGGTGTATGTGGGTCCCACAGGTTTTCACCAGTTCTGTGCTGATGGCATTGCTGAAAATCTTCTGACATCAAAGGGGAAGTAAGCATGATGGGTCTTTCATCTGTCGCATTGAGTTTCCTTGGCCAACCACAGCACCTACGGTCTTCAACATTGCTGTTTTATTTGCCTGCTTCTTCAAAAGAGTTTCAAGAGCACATCTTACAAACCTCAGTCTGCTTTGAAATCTTTGCCTGGGAGAAACCTTGCTGATGCAGTATAACTGTTGTGTGTCTTGTTGCTGGGCTCAGTCTTTCCATGGTGTATGACCTGGGTCATGAAACAGTCTTCCACAACCTCATCCTAGTAGAAGAGTTTGGCTGTTCCACGCCCAATTTTAAGCCTCCTGCACAGTGGTTTCTTTTTTAGTTAGCAACTGTGTTTAAACTTATGAAATGGATGATCATTAGCACCTGCTTCATATAATTATTCATACACCCGACTCGGTCTACAAAATCCCTGACTTTGTGCGAGTGTAAGCATTTATGGTTCGATGCCAAAGCGTTGTCACGCCAAATATTGATTTTGATTTCAATCTTCTTCTGTTTGCTCACTTTGCATTTTGTAAATGAATCAAAATAATTTAAAAATATATAGTTTTAAAGCATTCTGGACAGAATTTTTTCACAGATGCCTAAAACCTTTCCACAGCACTGTACATGTTCAGTTTTATAGACCTGTTTAGACCAGACCATACTTGGGGACTACCAGTACTGAGTCCTTTTTTTTTTTTTTTTGCTGTTCTTATGAATTGTCAACAGTTATTTACACCTAAACCCTTTTTAATACACCTGTATTCCGATGTGTGAAATATTTACTGGTATATTCTGTTAAACCAAGTCTGTCAAGAAGTGTTGGGACACTTGGAATGCTCAAGTTTGCTTCAGGTCTTTTAACCACTTCGCTCCCAGGCCAATTCTGACATTTCTCTCCTACATGTAAAATTCCTAAAACATTATATGTTTTTTTAGCAAAGACCCTAGAGAATACAATGGTGGTCGCTGCAACTTTTTATCTCACACGGTATTTGTGCAGCAATTTTTTGAACACGTTTTTTTCAGAAAAAAGTTTCATGCTTAAAAAAAAAAAACTGTAAAGTTATCCCAAATTTTTTGCATAATGTGAAAGAGGATACGCAGAGTAAATAGATACCCAACATGTCACGCTTCAAAATTGCACGCGCTCGTGGAATGGCGCCAAATTTTGGTATTTAAAAATCCCCATAGGCGACGCTTAATTTTTTTACTGGTTACGATTTGGGTTACAGAGGAGGTCTAGAGCGAGAATTATTGCTCTCGCTCTAACGTTCGCGGCGATACCTCACATGTGTGGTTTGAACACCGTTTTCATATGTGGGTGGGACTTGCGTATGCGTTCGCTTCTGTGTACAAGCTCACGGGGACAGGGGTGCTTTACATTTTTTATTTTTTTATTGTTAATTTTATTTTTATTTTTTTAGTTTGACACTTAAAAAAAAAAAATAAAATAAATTGACTTTTATTCCTATTACAAGGAATGTAAACATCCCTTGTAATAGGAATATGGCACGATCGGACATATTTACAATGAGATATGGGGTCAATAAGACCCCATATCTCACCTCTAGGCTGGGAAGCATAAAATAAAAAAACAAAAAAAACGATCCTGGCTTGCTAGCCAAATCGGCGCCGTTAATTTGAATACAGAGGCCTCCGAACGATCATAGAGACTCCGGGGACGATCTGGTCCGCCGGAAATCTCGATGGTAACTTCCGGGGGCTGGCGGATCCTGTGACCGACTCACCCATGGAAGCGGTGAGTCTGTACAAGCACCGGAGGGCGGCAGGAGGGGGGGTGTCCCGCCGCCTGTAAGAACGATCAAGCGGTGGAACAGCCGCTATGATAGACGCCAATAGACGTAGTATGGGCGCCAAGTGGTTAATAAGCCAAGTTGTGAAATAAGAATGACTGTGCAATGTGCGTACCGTCAAGCATGATTGCCTCCTTGGGTATATTCATACAGGTTCCTTTGAAGATCAGGCACAAGTAGAGCAACACAAAGGTTAGTTTCTGTTAGTGATCTTTGTGCATAATCATTAAACTGGTAGTAATACTGACAATGGGAAACATTGACATTCATTAAGCCTCAGAGGAAGACTGATGTTTGATCAGATGACCCATTGTGAATGCTGATCTGCAATTAAGGTAGAAGCCATGCTTATATAACAGAACATCAACACTAATATGCAGTGCATGTCCAGGTCACATGCTTTGTAAAGGAATGATGTTAAATAATGCAGAGATATTTTAAAGTACTGTATGTCAAAATAAATCAGTAGGATTCTTTTTCATATTTTATGCAAATTTTAGTTTGAAAAACAATTCTACAAAATAACAGACCAAAGTGAAATGTGTTCTATAAAAAGTAAACCAAAGGATAGCTTTGTGGAAAACGTAAAGACGTTCCAAAAAGTTACTACTAATATGTTTAAAGTTAATATAATGAAAGAGAATATGCTAAATGACATTTTTACATGACCATACAAATAAAAACTACTAGAAAGAAAGCTGTTTGTATGTTTGTGTTTTGATTTTTTATAGAGTGGTATAATGGGGGCATGTACAAAATGTAACCAAAGTTCAGACTCCTTTGGATTGCTTTATTGCAAATTACCATGCATTGCAGTGTGTTGTGTTGATGGAGCCTATTAATTTTAAATGGGATGGCAGCTCAACCTAAACCCATCATTGGACATGAACCTTTTGTTTAACGCATTGCAATGCATACCACATGCACTGTTGTGTGCAGCAGTGTGTTCTCAATTGGCCACTGAATTACAAAATTACCAAATTGTACATGTTGCAGCAATGTGCATGAAAATGTATGTATCATGGTAATGGGCATGATTAGAATCTCTCTGCGATGCCTTTAACCACTTCAATACCAGGCACTTTCGCTCCTTCCTGCCCAGGACAATTTCTAGCTTTCTGCGCTATCGCACGTTGAATGACAAGCCATATTGCACATTGAATGACAATTGCGCGGTCATGCAACACTGTGCCCAAACTAATTTTTTTCTTCCCACAAATAGAGCTTTATTTTGGTGGTATTTGATCACTTCCTGGGGGTTTTATTTTTACTAAACTAAGAATGATATTTTTGAAAAAAAAATTTTTCGTTTGTCATAAAATTTTGTTTTCTCCTTCACTGATGGGCACTGATGAGGCGACACTGATGTAGAATTGATGGGCACTGATGAGCAGCACTGACAGGCAGCACTAATGAGCACTGATGGGCACTAATAGGCAAAACTGGCACAGATGGACACTAATACATGGCACTGATGAGATACTGACAGGTGTTACGGATTGGCACTGGCAGACTTTATTGATAGGGCAGTGACTAGCAGCTGATGGGCACATCTGATAGAGCGCTGTGCTGATAATAAATGTGCTGATTATCAGCACAGACCCCCCTCTGATAGGAGAGCCACCAATCGGCTCTCCCTGATGGTGCAAACCAAGTAATACCATCTACCGGCACTTTCTGGTTCACGCGATGATCAGCTGATCACGTAAGAAGAAGCCTCTGTCAGAGGCTCCTTACTACAATCGGAGCTGCAGTGTGTCAGACTGACACAGCCCCTCTGGTCGCTGTCCGTGCCAGAATGTTATCCTGCTGGGTGTCATATGACACCCGGCCCCCAATCTGCCATAAGCCAGGCAGAAAGTGGTTAAGGAGAATGGGGCTGTCCCAAGTTAGAAGCTCCTAAAGTTTAGAGAGGTGGTGGTCAACTTAGTGCATATAGTGGGATCTCAAGTGCAAAAAAGCTTAGCGTTTACGTTGGTTGATAAAAAAGCATGACAATGCACAGTGATGAATGCAATGCCCCTCTATCGAACACAAAAGCTCAGTGGGGAGGTTTAGACAGCTTTTTTCACTTAATAAATTAAATTAACATTTAAAAACTGCATATTGTATTCACTTGGGTTATCTTTGTGTAATATTAAAATTTGTTTGAGCAAAGCAGAAAAAAATGTATACTGAACTTGTTGATTTGCAGTTTGGGTTAATTAAATAAAGACCAATAGGCTGTGCACTTTGCAAACTGCAGTTACACTCTGCAAGTGCAGTTGCTCCAGAGCTTAGTAAGTGAGATAAAGCTTCACTTTGCAAAACGTACCTAATCGCGTGCAAGGAAAATAAGGGAACTTAATTTTTGATTGGATGATGAAAGTCAGCAGAGCTTCCGCTCATTTACTAAGCTCTAGAGCAACTGCTCTTGCAGCATGCAGGGTTGAACAGTGGCGCTAGATATGGTGATAACATAAAATTATATAGCAACTGGAATATAGGTATACATAAAATGTGTGTGAATAAGCACACATAATATTAAAACATTTGTTAAAACATAATGTCCATAAATGATCCAAGATCTTGTATGATTAGCACCTGGAGGCAGCTCCCTTAGAGTGAAGCGATGAGCTCTGTGTAGAAATGGGAACCTGTGAGTTACTACTTGTTTTTATTAAATATATGATTTATAGTGCACTCAGTCTGGCGCCCCTCTGTTCCCATTTCTTGCAGCATGCAGTTGCACAATGCGCAGTTCTAATTGGCTTTAGTAAATTAACCCCTATGAGTCAAAGATGATACAGGGTTGAACTGCTAATTTATATAAAGCTTAACCCCTTGCCAACCAGCGCACAATGATGTATGTCGGCACAGTGGCACGCCTGGGCAAATGGGCGTACAGGTACGTCTCCTTTAAATTGTGGCATAGTGGGCATGCGCCTGCCGCATACTCTGTGAGTGGGTCCTGCGGACTCTGTCCGCTGGGGGCCCGCGACTGTGTCGTGGAGTGGCAGAACGGGGTGATGGCTATGCAAACAAGGCATTTCCCTGTTCTGCCTAGCAACATGACAGAGATCTACTGCTCCATGTCATCGAGAGCAGTGATCTGTCATGTTCTAGTGAGACAATCCCCCCACAGTTAGAATCACTCCCTAGGACACACTTAACTCCTTGATTGCCCCTAGTGTTTAACCCCCTTCCCTGCATTTTTATAGCACTGCTCGCTGTATAAATGACAATGGTCCTAAAATAGTGTCAAAAGTGTCCGATGTGTTTGCCATAATTTCGCAGTCACAATAAAAAAACTATTTATAATAAAAATGCCATAAATCTATTCCCTATTTTGTAAACACTATAATTTTTTCACAAACCAATATACGCTTATTGCGATTTATTTTTATTTATTTTTTACCAAAAATATGTAGAATACTATATATCGGCCTAAACTGAGAAAGAAATATTTTTTTTTATATATTTTACAGTGATATTATAGCAAAATGTCAAAAATATTGCTTTTTTTTATTTAATTTTTTTCAAAATTGTCGCTTTTTTTTTTTTATAGCGCAAAAAATAAACATTGCAGAAGTGATCAACTACCACCAAAAGAAATCTCTATTTGTGGGGAAAAAAAGATGTCCGTTTTGTTTGGGTGCAATGTCGCATGACCGCGCAATTGACAGTTAAAACGCAGTGCCGTATCGTAAAAAGTGCTCTAGTCAGGAAGGGGGTAAATCCTTCCGGGGCTGAAGTGGTTGACATGTTTTTACATATTTCCATTCTTCAGGAGCAAAGGTGCTAACATAGGAATGCTACCTGTAAAGAAATAAGAACAAAACAAATAGTGCATATACAGTATAAAAGCATTAGCTCCCACAGTGCGAAAGGTGTATGTGTAAGTCTGTTCAGTGCTCTCACAATGGCGTCAACCAGAGACCACCTAGGCATAGCATGCCACACAAGAAGACACAGACCCAGGGTCCATACAATATAAGATAGGTCTATAACTAACCTATAAAAGAGGGTGGAAAATACATAATTTACTCCACAACACTTCGTGGATCTACGCCCCTTGGTACCAAAAGTAATTGGTATACCTACCATCACACAAGTACAGAGAGGCCCTCATAATAGATACACTCGTTCCACAGATTCCTGCTCATTTGATCACCTGGCATACATTACATTCCCTGAAAATCACAAATGCCTATATCATGAGGAATAAAGGGAAGGAGGTGACCAAACCACCATCTAAAAAAAAAAACGAAAACCTGAACACTAAATAAGTAATCAGGACCATCCAACATGTACAATGAGGGAAAGGAAGGGGATGGCAGCCCTTCAGAGACACAGAGCAACAAATATTTCTCGCCAATATATTGTGCACGCACAGATGCCTAAACTGGGGGACCACCAAAGATGCAGCCCGGGTAAGGAGGCCTATAAAAGCATACAAGAAATTGAGTCACTGATAGCTGCACACAAGAAAACGCCAATCAATCCCTTATGGTGCAACGGTTCATTCTGGAAAAAATGTTCGCCCTTCGAGGGGTCTGCCATAGCCTAACCCCCCCATATAAATGATCTGGGGTGTGGGACAGGTTACCTGTTTTGCCCCATGAGTGATGGTGGGCAATCCATCCAGTGCATGCATGTTAGTGTAATGCATTCTACAATTTTGTCCACCACCTCTAGTGACATGCTGCTTAATGCTACTTTGTTTTAACCTTGATATTTTAAACCCTCTATTGTGTATTTAAAAATGTTTGTAATTTATTTTATTCTATCTGGCGTAGTTGTGCCAATAAAGTCCATGAACCACAGTTCAACCCTTGTGATTATCCATTTAGAATCATCTGGGATTTGGCACCCCCCCCCCCCCCCCAATGGATCTCCATTGTGCCTCCCAATGCTCCCCACAGTCCTTTCTGTGTCTAAGTATTGTACCGAACCTTAGAAAAATACTTTTTAATGTACAGATTGTTTTGACTGCATTTCTGTTTTTTTCTTCTGTTGTGCTGTTTGTTTTATATGCCACACCTTCCCATTCTGTACTTTGTACATTCCCTATTTCACACCTCATTCTGCATGATTTGTTGTACCATCCATTTTCTACACCCTCCCAATCTGTGCAGTATATTCCATACTAAACACCACCTCACACTGTGCTGTAAATTCTTTATTCCCACACCCCCTCCTCCTGTATGCTGTTCTGTACATTTTCTATTCCATGCTACCTCATTCTGTACACTGTCCTGTAGATTCCCATTCTACACTGCCCACTTCTGAACATTGTGATTTACAGGTACATTACCTGTTCCACACTACCTCATTTTATATGCTAGACTGTACTTTCCATATTCCTCATCCAGGGGCGGACTGACCACTTATGGGGCCCCCGGGCAATAAGATTATGGGGCCTCCAGGCTTAAAGATGGGCGCCATGTGGCAGACTTTTTTTTTTTAGAGGGGCACCAAGCTCGGCGACATGCAGATTGACAGGAGACCTAGAGCTGGTGACCTAGTAAAGGCACCAGGAGCCTCTCGTGGGCAGTGCCACCTTAACAACTTCACTGGACTGGGACCCCTACCAGGGAGATGATGATCTGTGGCATGCATAGTGAATCATGGCGAACAATGGGCATGGCCAGTGGGAGAGTCTTGACCACTTCAGTCCCAGAAGTATTTGCCCCCTTCCTGACCAGAGCACTTTTTGCGATTCAGCACTGCGTCACTTTAGCTGACAATTGCGCGGTCGTGCGACGTTGTACCCAAACAAAATTGACGTAATTTAGTTCCCACAAATAGAGCTTTCTTTTGGTGGTATTTGATTACCTCTGGGATTTTTGTTTGCACTATAAACAAAAAAGCAGGCAATTTTTTTTTTAAAAAAAGCAATATTTTTTTCTTTATACTATAAATATCCCCCCCCCAAAAAAAAAATATATATATATATATATATATATCACACACATTTCTTCCACAGTTTAGGAAACAAGCAGGACAAAACTCTGGATAGCCACACACTGGAAAGAGACTTGAAATCCCATCTTTAATTGAAACAACGTGGGTCATATCAAAACAGGATCAAAAGATCTACAGCAAAAGAATAACAGGGTACAGGAAAACTGACGCGTTTCGCATCGTAATCGTTGCTTACTCATAGCTAACCATCTTTCAAGCAAATATCAAATATATAGCATAAAACATAAAAAGAGGCAAGGCATATGACATAATTGAAAGATTGAAGGCAATTACATGCAGCTGAATCGCACTTGCAATTCGATCTTAGCATGTGTTGTCAAGCAGTGAAAATACTCAAGAAAACTTGAAAGAAAGCAAAAAGAAAAAAAAAGTTTTTTTGACCAAGAATCTAACCAAAATGTAACTCCTTAGTGAAAATGGAAATAGAAAAAGAGCCAAAATAAAATAAAAAATTAAAGTGGGTGGAGGATATAGACTTAATGATAAAAAAATCAAACGCATACACCGAGGGACCTGTGGAAACGTTAAATATATGTATAAATAACACAGGTGCCGCATGTATAATCAGTATATAGTGTCCTGTGAAAAAGCACATCCGTGAGTGTGTCACATTAAAAAAAAAACGCATATGTTATACGTTTACATCAATTCAAAATCGGCATGAATATAGTGTATAATATATGAATCATAGTGAAAATTCATAATAAATTCATGAAAAATTGATAGTCAAATAACTTATTAATGAACATTAATAAATTCACAACAAAAATTGATAAATGTTAATTATTAAATAAATAAAACGCTGGGCAACACGCACCAAGATCTTATCATGCTGTGTCATTAACATAAATGTTAATGCCACAGTTTAGGCCGATATGTATTCTTCTACATATTTTTGGTAAAAAAATAAAATCACAATAAACGTATATTTATTGGTTTGCGCAAAAGTTATAGCGTCTACAAAATAGGGAGTAGATTTATGGCATTTTTATTATAATTTTTTTTTTTTTTTTAACTAGTAATGACGGCGATCTGTGTTTTTAGGTAAGGTAAATGGCTGACGTTTTTTTTTTTTTTTTTTAATAAGACTAGCTACTGTGTTTGTGCGTGTGTGTGAGCATGCTTGTATGTGCATGTGTGTGAGCATGCTTGTATGTGTGTGTGTGAGAGCATGTATGTGTGTGTGCGTGAGCATGCTTGTATGTGTGCATGCATGTGAGTGTGCATGTGTTTATCAGTGGTGGTGCATCCAAAAGGGTGCACAGGGTCCACCCCCTCTATGACCAATGGATAGATTTACGCATAGCATAGCATGAATCCATGGCCACCACTGCCACCCCCATGTTTAGGTGTCTGGTCCCTTTTGGAGTGCCGGGTGCCTGAATTACAGCGGCGGGGGGTGTTTTTGCATCACCTGATTAGAGCCATGGGCTCTAATAGGCTTCAAAATAGGTGAACTGCGAGCGCCATGCTTGATGCTCACAGTCTACCCAGGTGTGTTAGAAAAGTGAATTAATATTCACTTTCCTAACACTTAACCGCCTATCTACCAATCAGGTGTGCGGGTCTGTTACCCATCACCCGACTGGAGATGAGGATGGCAGGAAATGCATGGAGGACCCCGCTCATGGGCGTTACCCGCTGCCCCACCAAGACAGGGTAAGTGGCGGGCAGACAGCGAGCGGGCGGTGGGGATTCACAATGGCAGCATTTGATGGGCACACCAACAGCATTTGATGGGCACAGTGGCAGCATTTCATGGGTACACTGGCAGCATTTTATGGGCACAGCGGTGGCATTTGATGGGCACAGCGGCAGAGTTTGATGGGCACAGTAGTGACATTTGATGGGCACAGTAGTGACATTTGATGGTAAAGTGGTGGCGTTTGATGGTACAGTGGTGGCGTTTGATGGGCACAGTGGCTGTAATTGATGTTTTTTAAATCTGTTCCTTTATATGCAGCCACCCACTTGGGACTGGGCCCTGGTGTTCCACCATCGGGCTCGGAGAAAAGAGCCCCGTCCGGAGGTTGGGGGGGGGGGGGCCACCATGGTTTCCTGCATCGGGGCCCTGAAGGTTCTAGTTACGCCACTGGGTGTGGTCCCTCACGCTACTGGGTGATTAATAACTAAATAAATAGATAAGAATGGTTGAAACTGCGGCTGGACCTAATGTGTACTCAATACAATATGAGTAAGAATGATCAGCGCACATTTCTAAGTAATTTATAACTGGATAAATACACACTAAGTGAAAAATACAATGAAATAGTAGAAATAATATCCCAAAATAAATATGAACGTGTAATGACTCTTCTAAGATGAAAACATACTCTTCTTAATAACAATCTTTGTGACTTCACCAAAGCTTAATGCTTACAGAGCCCTTACCTCCGTTAGGAGTAAAATCAGCCTCATGGATATCCTGTAATGGGGACAGGGGCACCACGGCAGATCTCCAATTTGTGACAGTATAGGGGTTCTGTATCCAGGTGATGTTTGGCTGGGCTCAAACCTCCCTCTGCTGGTATCAAGCTTCTCCTTTGGGCCTCCCAGTGACTCGATTAACTTCCAGTTCCAGCCGTTAGAAAAAAAATGGCCTCCCATAGTGTAGTATGTATAAACAATGTTGATTTTTTATTTTTTTAAATGCCAAGTAGATCCTTACATAAAAGCATAAAAAACAGTTATGTACGTCACTTCTGGTTCGCTCTAACATTCGGCCACGCCCTGTGAGTTACGTCAGATGTGGCTTCATTAGGGGAACCGGGTTGGTTGTTGGGCAATTCTGTTTGTGTCCAAAAACAGGAAGTGTGTTAGCGGCCATTTTGTTGGAGAAAATGTCTCCACCATAGTGGCGGCCATTTTGTGGGTAGGAAGACAGACTACGCGGTCATTTCACTAGAATACATATCTCTGCTGTCCAGGCAGCTAATTGGTGGATGAGAATAGCATTATAAGCTAAAATATACTGATATGTGTACATATTTGCCACCCAATATTAAAAAAACACCACGATGTATGAAGTACATATTTGCCACCCAATATTAAAAAAAATGCCACGATGTGTGAAGTACAGGTGGTAGAGAGACTACGTATGTGAATACAGGGCTCTCAATACAAAAACATGATAATGTAAAATAAGGATCTAAAAATATATAGTTTAACCATAAAGCATGGCAAAGTATAAAAATGCATATATGATATGAACCTATTAACCTCCCTGGCGGTATGATTGTCGGATTTTAGATGGTGAAAGCAGTACAATGTTTTGCATGGAAATTTGGCGTTTTATATTGTAGACCTGTAATTCTTAGGAATAACTCACTTAAATCTGTCCAAACAAGAGTCTAGTAGACAATCCCGGGTATGATAAAATTTGAAAAACAAAACCATAATTTTAAAATATAATAAATTACTATAAATATACCAAATAATATAATATTATTCAATAATGTAATCAAATCAAAAACACTGAAATTTGCTCAGTTGCAGAATTGTCACACTCATTACTATTCAGTATTTGATGACGGATCTCCCCACAAATCATTATCGCTCAATTCTGCAAGTGATTCTAAGTTATTATTGCTGTTTTCTAGCTGATCTAAGACCACTTTTGATGTAACGGGACAGTTTTGGTTGCTATGGACAATCTCCAGTTTCCAGGCAGAAAGAACAGTAATATAAAACTACATGCGGGGCACTGGACAGACCACTAGGGAGAAAAGGGATGTGAAATAATTACATACAGTAATGTAATCTGTACGATTACATTATACTCTATGTAATGTGTGTGTTTCACTTCTTAAATTTGGTGCCGTTCTCTGTCCCCGCGCGTCGCAACGCTCACACTGCGGTGAGACATCACTGGATCCAGGGGATAAGGCAGGCATACTCATCCTGGATCCTGCGATGCGATCTCGAATCTGGCTCGGGGTTACCGCTAATGGTTCTGAATTTTCACCCTGAGCCAGACTCGGGAATACCGCCGGGGGGGTTAATATGAATTAACATAGTAATGTAAATATATAAAAAAGGGGGTGGGTGCCGTTCTCTGTCCCCGTGCGTCGCAACGCTCACACTGTGGTGAGACTCACACTGCGGTGAGACATCGCTGGATCCAGGGGATAAGGCAGGCATACTCATCCTGGATCCTGCGATGCGATCTCGAGTCTGGCTCGGGGTTACCGCTAATGGTTCTGAATTTTCACCCTGAGCCAGACTCGGGAATACCGCCGGGGGGGGTTAATATGAATTAACATAGTAATGTAAATATATAAAAAAAGGGGGTGGGTAAATGAGCATTCTGGGAATGAAGTGAGAGTGAGTACATAGTAGTCAGATGCAAACACAAGTAACATGGATGAAGATGAAAAATGAAAAAAATTCAAATCAAACTCGACATTAAGGCCATCAGGTATGAGTGTGTATCCATTTGGATTCTTTTTGACTTATGGACCTGACTTTATGTGCCCCCCTCCATGGTCTGTTATATCTCTCAATACCCCAAAATTGTAAAGGTTACATTATGTTTCGGGAAGCCTTTTACGATGTTCTGGACATGTTCCCTAATCCTGACCATGAGGGGTCTTTGTTCTTCCCACATACTGTAAATTACAGCTGCAATGGAGGACGTATACTACGCCCTCATTGTGGCAGCTGATAAATTCTTTAATGGGGTAACTTTGTCCAGTATTAGTGGATACATATTCTGTACATTTCAATTGTGGCTTCTTGGAGTGTTGGCAAGTGAAACAATATTTACAAGGATAAAATCCTTTTCCAGTAAAGAAAGTATAGCCCCTGGTTGGGGATGGTTCAAACGTTCTGTACAATAATATCTCTCAAAGTTGCTGCTCTCTTATTTACTATATTTGGCTTATCTGGGAGAATACTATTGAGGTGTCTGTCACTATTTAATTAAGAGGCATTGGCATATATTGGTTTTTATATTTATCTGTGTTGGGTGATGTCAATAATCAAAAAAGTAGCTTCAGATGTTCGTTGATGGTTATTTTTAATGTTTTATGTTGTTATTCTGTCCAAATTCTTGACAATGTTGATCTTATTTTGTATAAATTCTTCAGTATAGCCTTTATCCTTAAATATGTTGCCTACGAATGTTGCTTGAGTCACAAAGTCATGTTTATTTGTTCTCCTGATACTTACAAGTTGGCCTTTTGGGATATTGAAAAGCCATGGTTTGAAATGGCAACTGTTAATAGGGAGATAACTATTAGCATCTGTTTTTGAAGTGTGTTTTAGTGTTTTGGACATAGGACACCGGAAGTGACGTTCACGGCTTGAGTTCACTGGAATACACTGTTTTATTTTAATTGTGAGTACCCGATGTTTTTCTTTATGTTGAATAAACATATCCAGTTTTACTACACTAGAGAGCCTCTTCCATATTTCTCTATCCTATCATGGTTTGATGCATCTGGAGCAGTTATCTCACTGTCCACCTAGCCCTGGATAATAGTTTTACCACCCAGGTGCCATATACGAGGAACAAATAGGACATCCCCTTCCTGCCCCAGAGTGACCCCACTGTTTTCTTTGAATGCCGTTTACCTTGCAGCAGTAAGGTAATTAGTTAGTACACCTACGGGTGTCACTTAGCCCGAAAACACCACCCACTGATGTCATTTTTGCACCTTCTAGTCTGCACTTTGCACTTTCTCTCAGTTGGAAGACTGCATTACTGTCAGACTGTGTTGCAGTTGCACCATTTTCACCTTTCATAATTTAGAAATTTTGATGCAGTTCTATATACTATTTCTGTTCCTATGTTGTGACTCTTAGTGTTTGACGTTCGTCACTTTCATCTGCACCTTTGCACGTTTTATGTATTTGAATTTTGTTTTATATATGTTTATTATGTTTTTTTTAGTATTTAAACACTACAGTGACTTTACTTGTATTTTTGCACCATATGCATCACCTGTTCACCATTTCACCATTTCATTTCCTGACAAATTAGTGCACTTAGGTTTGATGTATAGTGTAATTCTATTGTAGCACTGAAAAATTTACATTTTATTGGAGCGCAACACCGTCTCTTGATTTTTTATTTTTTTTCTTGTACCTTACTGTGGGCAGTGTTTGGCCCATACGGTGGTTGCCGCACCTTTGCTTATCCTATTTAGACTCCATAGGAGCGCAGGAATATCCACTATACCCTTGTTTTAGTGGTTAGTTGATAATCCACTATGGTGATATCCAGGCCCAAAAAATTAACTTATTTATCACTAATATTCCACGTGACTTTAATGTTTTTGTCGTTATTTAATCTGTTCAAAAAATTCTCTAGCGTGTCTTTACTTTCCAAATGATGATCAAGTCATCGATATACCTTTTGTAGAAGGTTGGTTCAGTGGGAGATTTGGTTTATATACCGTGCTTTCCTCCCATTGTGCCATAGAGGCATTCGCCACACTTGGTGCAAATTTAGCAGCCATGGCTATACCCGTGATTTGTTTATCATAGGCTTGGTTGTGCCAGAAGTAATTATATTTTAGGCAAAACTGTAAGCATTTAACCAGGTACTTCCTTTGTTTACAAATAAGTTACTATAATTTCTTAACAGCCATTTAATAGTCATAGGCTTGGTGGTGTTGTACAATAGTGTATAAAGATGATGCATCAGCTGTCGCTAATAGGGATCTTCCTTCTAATACTGGAGTGGTTTAAAGTAATTGAGGTACATGCTTCACATCTTTCAAGTACGCGTTGGTTTGTTGCACTGCTGGTTGTAAAAAAATTATCCAGGTATTGTCCCATTTTACTTTATCTTTATGGATCTTGGGAACAGTATATATGACAGAAATTCTGCATGATTCAGGTATCAGGAATTTGGCTTATTTTTTAAAATATATTTTTTTTATTCTATGATGTACGATTTTTTCCAGTTCCCTTTTGTACTGGATGGTGGGATTACCAAACAATTTCACATAGGGCAATTCATCTTGTAGTTGACGGTTTATTTCTTCCTGATATTGTTCTTTTGATAGGATGACCATGCTCCCGCCTATATCAGCTGGGCGTATCATGATGTCTTTCTTTTTAATCAATGTTTGTATCCCCTTGTTTATATGGATTGGATAAGACCCCTTTATTAGTTTTAATAATTCTAAATCTTGTAGCACCAATTTCTTAAATATGTCTATATGTTGATTATTGTGCACTTGTGGATTATAAAGGGTTGTTTCGCAATCTATGTTGAATATCGTTCGGGGTCTGTTCTTGTGTGTGATGTGAAAGGGTTACTTATTCCACACACCTTATTCTATGTTGTATGCTATGCATTCTATAATGCATATTGCCTCACTGACCTCTCCTGTACATTACCTATTTCTCATTGCCTTATACTATACTCCATGATGTGCATGGTCTATTCCATACCACCTCATTCTGTACATGCACTGCTGAAAATGCCAGATTGCGCATTCTCATTTTGTGCGTTATGCTGTAAATTCTCTTTTTTACATTGCTTATTTCTGTACTCTGTGCTGTACATGTATTTCACACCAACTCATTCCGTAAACTGTGCTGTACACTGCATCATTCTTCTAAATTGCTTTAGCATACTTGCACATTGGTACACGATCATACACCAAAACAGACAGTAATTTGTGGGTTTGATTCCATAGTTCTTGACTTTTTTTTTCAATATTACATTTGTTTTTTTAAGGTCCATAAATGTAATTTCAAACCAGAACCCATACATATCAAGAACTCCAGAATTAAGTTAGGAATTTTAACATTTGTCTTAATAAGTATGCTTTTTTTATTTAAAAAAAAAAGTTGATTTCTCCCAGTGAAAGCCTCCCTCCCAGCAAACATTTTTTGCTCCAACACAAATCCCCCCCCCCCCCCAAAATCTCCCGCAAACAGAAATCCTCTCCTCCAGCACAGATCTCCCCCTAGCAAATAGTACCTCCCACCTAAATTTCCCCACAAGCACAAATCACCCCCCCCCCCCCAATGAGTATGAATGCTCCTCTCCTAGCACAATTTCCTCTGTGAGCACATTTTTTCCCAACAAGCATAAATCTCCCTCTTTGCACATATCCTCATATAAAGTACCCATGAGCACAAATCCCTCCCCAAATTTCTTCACAAGCACAAATACCCTATATCTCTCTTCTGAGCACCAATTCCCCCTGAAATCTCTCCTCCCACACAAATTTCCCCTCCTAGCACAAAGCTCTTCCCAATCATTCCCACTAGCACATATCCACCCCCCCCCCCCAATTTTTCCAAGAGAAAATTCCCTTCTGAGCACAAATTCTCCTTTCCAGGACAATTCCTTCCAATCACCCCCCCCCCCCCCCAAATCTCACAAACACAAATCCTCCCCAAATCTTCCTCCCGAGCACAAACTCCCCTTGAAATTGCTCCCACCACACACATTTCCTCTCCTAGCACAAAGCTCCCAATCATCCCTACTAGCACAAATCCCCCCCCCCCCAAATTTTCTCCACAAGAACCCCCCTCCCAATTTTCCCTTTCAAGCACAAATCCTCCTAAAATCCCCCCTCCTAGTCCAAATTCTCCCCTCCAGGACAAATCCCTCCCAATCATCCAGCCCCACAACTCTCACTAATACTTTTCTTCTTCCTCAAACCGATCACACTCCCATCCCCCGCACAAAAGTTTCTTACTCTTCTTTCACCCTCCTCCATGTTCCCAGTGCAATTCTACTCTCCAACACACAGACCTTAAATGCAGCATGAGCAGCTAGCAAGAAGAGATGCTGCTGTGACGGGATATGGAATTGCGGCTTGCGGATACCACTGACTGTCAAATCAGGACTTTACAGGGTTTGCTTACCCATCCCCTACCCACATTATTTGCTTGGAGGAGCCAGGGGTGGGTAAGCAAACCCTGCACAGTCCCGATGCAGGTGCACTGCAGTGGCGGGAAGTGTTGCTGAAGGGGGGAGAGATTTCAGCCCACACACCCTCCTGGCTGACAGTTTATGCATCGCTTTATGACATTAGGGCAGACAGTACAATTACAATAAAATTCAGTACAGGGGGAATCGGAGAGCCCTGCTCGTTAGAGCTTACAATCTAGAAGGGAGGGTCAAGTTATACAAAAGGATAATAGCTGTGGAGGATGAGCTAATGGAGAAAATAGTGCAGTTGTTAGATGGAGGCAGGATAGGCTTCTCTGAAGAGGAAAGTGTTCAGGGATCGCCTAAAAGTGGATAAATTTGGAGACAGTCTGACAGATTGGGGTAGCAAATTCCAGAGTATGTGCAAGGCTCGGGAGAAGTCCTGGAAGCGGATATGGTAGGAGGTGATGAGGAAGCTAGAGAGCAGGAGGTCTTGGGAGGAATGAAGAAGGTGATTAGGTTGGTATTTTGAGACTAGGCTAGTGATGTAGCTGGGGGCAGAGTTGTGGATGGCTTTGTAACCTATTAGTATTTTGAATTTAATTAGTTGGGCAGGTGGCAGCCAATGGAAGGATTGGCAGAGAGGGGTAGCAGACACTATGCGGTTTGTAAGGTGGATGAGTCTGGCAGCAGCATTCATGATTGACTGAAGGGGGGATAGTCTATTTAAAGGTAAGCCAATGAGGAGGGAATTGCAGTAGTCAAGGCGAGAGATAACCAGGGACTGAATCGGGAGCTTTGTGGTTTCGTTGGTTAGAAAGGGACGTAGTTTAGAGATGTTGCGGAGGTTTAGGCTGCTAGCTTTGGAAAGTAGAGAGTTTAGAGTCCAGGATAACACCTAGCATGCTGATGGGTGAATTGTTGTGCCATTGCTCTTGACAGATAAGTCAGGGGAAGAGGCACGTGGGGGAGGAAATATTATAAGTTCGATTTTGGACAAGTTGAGTTTGAGGAAGTGGTGTTACATCCATACAGATATGTCTGTTAGTGATGCGCGAGGAGACTGATGGAGTGAGTTGAGGGGTGGAGAGATAGATTTGTGTGTCATCAGCGGATATTGAAAGCCGTGAGAGGCTATCAGCTGTCCCAGGGAAGAAGTGTAGATAGAACATAAGAGGTCCAAGAACAGAACCTGGGGGGACCCAGACGGAGAAGGGAAGGGAAGAGGAATGGAGCAAGTAGAATTGTGACACTGAAGGTGCGTTGGGATAGGTAGGATGAGAGCTACTGAAGAGCACAGTCACAGAGACCAAGGGAGTAATGTTTTTTGAGAAGGAGGGGGTGGTCAACCATGTCAAAGGCAGCTGAAAGGTCCAGAAGTAGGCGTACATAATAGTGTCCATTGGTTTTTGCAGTTAGGTCATTTGTGAGTTTTAAAAGAGCGGTTTCTGTGCAGTGTTGAGGGCGAAATACAGATTGAAAGGGATCAAGAAGGTTATTCTTAATGAGGGGGTCATTCAGTTGTAAACCAGGCATTCAAGGAGTTTAGAGGAAAAGGGGAGCAAGGAGCTAGGGCGTAGGTTGTTAAGATTGGTAGGGTCCAAGGACGGCTTTTTAACCACTTAACAACCGGCCCATAGCCGAATGACGGCTACAGGGCGGTTGTTTAACTCTGGGAGGCCGTCATATGACGTCCTCCCAGAATTACGCTCTCACGCGGCCCCTGGGGCGCGCACTCGAGAGTATCCGTGAAAATGACGGAGTGATCACTTGTAAACAAACCGGCGTCATGTTATGACGCCGGTTCCTCCCTCCCCCTTCTGTACCGATCTGTACAGCGGAGGGGGAAGAGATCGGTGTCAGCAGCGCTGTGGGCTGCATCTCCAGTGCCCACATCGCTGCTCACCGAAATTTAACCACTCAATTCCCTGCCATTACTCTGCAGTACCCTGCAATACTCTGCAGTACCAGCAAATACTCTGCAACACCCGCCAATACTCTGCACTACCCTCCAATACTCTGCAGTAAAATTCCAGCCAATACTCTGCAATACCCTGCCAATACTCTGCAATACCCTGCCATAAATTGCCGTACTCGGAGATACCCAGCCATACTCGGAGATACCCTGCAATACCCAGCCATAGTCAGTGATACCCTGCAATACCGAGCCATAGACATTCCCCCCCTCCCGCCACCCTCCGGTGCTTCTACCGACTCGCCAATACGATCAAAGCCAGAATCTTTTTTTTTTTTTTTTTATTTCAGGCTTTCCAGCCTAGAGGTGAGATGTGGGGTCTTATTGACCCCATATCTCACTGTAAAGAGGACCTGTCATGCCATATTCCTATTACAAGGGATGTTTACATTCCTTGTAATAGGAATAAAAGTGATCAAAAAATTTATTTTTGGGGAAAAAAATGTCAAACTAAAATAAAGTAAAATGAACAATAAAAAAAAAAAAAACATTTTTTAAACGCCCCTGTCCCCATGTGCTCGCATGCAGAAGCGAACGCGTACGTTAGTCCCGCCCACATATGAAAACGGTGTTCAAACCAGACATGTGAGGTATTGCTGCGAACGTTAGAGCGAGAGCAATAATTCTAGCCCTAGACCTCCTCTGTAACTCAAAACGTATAACCAGTAAAAAAAAATTTAAAGCGTCGCCTATGGGGATTTTTAAGTAGCGACGTTTGGCGCCATTTTTTGAAGAGTGACATGTTAGGTATCTATTTACTCAGTGTAACTTCATCTTTCACATTATGCAAAAATTGGGCTAACTTTACTGTGTTTGTTTTTTTAAGCACAAAACTGTTTAAAAAAAAAAAAAAAAAAGCATTCGAAAAATTGCTGCGCAAATACCGTGCGAGATAAAAAGTTCCAACGACCACCATTGTATTCTCCAGGGTGTTTGCTAAAAAAACATATATAATGTTTTGGGTTTCTGTCATTTTCTAGCAAATAAATGATGATTTTTACATGTAGGAGAGAAATGTCAGAATTTTCCTGGGTGCTCCAGAACGCCTGATGGTGCTCCCTGCATGTTGGGCCTCTGTATGTTGCCACACTGTGTAAAAGTCTCACACATGTGGTATCGCCGTACTCGGGAGTAATAGCAGAATGTGTTTTGGGGTGTAATTTGTGGTATGCATATGCTGTGTGTGAGAAATAAACTGATATGACAGTTTTGTGAAAAAAAAAAAGTAAAAAAATCTTGATTTTGCAAAGAATTGTGGGAAAAAATTACAACTTCAAAAAACTCATCATGCCTCTTACTAAATAAATTGGAATGTCTTCTTTCCAAAAAGGGGTTATTTGGGGGGTATCTGTACTTTTCTGGCAGGTTAGGGTCTCAAGAATTGAAATAGGCCGTCAGTCCTTCAGGTGTGATCAATTTTCAGATATTGGCACCATAGCTTGTGGACTCTAACTTTCACAAAGAGCAAATAATATCCACCAATTTGTACTTATTTTTACCAAAGATATGTAGTAGTATAAATTTTGGCCAAAATTTATGAAAAAAAAATTACTAATCTGCTAAATTTTATAACAGAAACAAAGAAAAATTCATTTTTTTACAGAATTTTCTGTCATTTTTCTTTTATAGCACAAAAAATAAAAAACCGAGCGGTGATTAAATACCACCAAAAGAAAGCTCTATTTGTGTGAAAAAAAGGACAAAAATTTCATATAGGTCCAGTGTTGCATGACTGAGTAATTGTCATTCAAAATGTGAGAGCACCGAAAGCTGAAAATTGGTCTGGTTATTAAGGGTGTTTAAGTGCCCAGTGGTCAAGTGGTTAAGTATGGGGGTGACCAGTGCATGTTTTATAGCATTGGAGAAAATGCCAGAGGTGAGGGAGAGATTGAAGATGTGAGTTAGAGAGTGTAGGATAGAGTCAGAGGGTGACCGTAGTGTTTGAGAGGGAATAGGGTCCAGGGGGCAGGTGGTTAGGTGGGCATTAGAAAGGAGTTTAGTAACTTTGTCTGCAGTAGCAGGTTTGAATAAGGGGAGTGTCAGTTGTACCTGTTGTAATGGGGTCTTAACTGGGGGAGATACCTGTAGAGTGGAGATTTCACCACGGATTGTATTAATCTTGATTTTGAAGTGATTAGCAATTTCTCTCCTGGGCAGTGAGTGAATCAGTGGGTGGAGGCGGTGGATGACGAGGTAGAGATAAGTTTATGAGGACCGAATGAGAAGGTGTTAATAAGAGTTTTAAACTAGGTCTGCTTGGCAGTGTGGAGGAAAGAATAGTATTTTTGGAGGGCAGATTTGTATTGGTTGAAGTCTTGGAGAGACATGGTCTTAGTCTTGGTATTTCTTGTAACTTTCCAGGCTAAGCTTGCAGTTACTGATGCTGCTGTCACTACTTCTGTCAGCTTGTAGTGACAGGAACATTCCACACAGTGCCCCCCTCCACTGAATAGTTTTAGCCCTGCCCAATTTTTAACCTTTTTTACTTGATTACTGAATCACACTTACTCTTCTCCTCAACATAGAAACTAAACGGGGTATATACGGACTGAAAAACAGCTGGTTCAGCAGGAACTGGCCAACTTTCAGTCCAAGGGTACTGCTGTCTGTTCAACAGAAGCCGGTCTCACAACCAGCTTTTTTCAAATGGTCATGTTGGTAAACCAGCATTTTGATCAATGCCTACAATTAATGGATGCAAATGCTGATCTATGTATTCTGGTGGAAGGGGAGTCCCTGCTGTTAGAATATACTAGCGCAGCAGGTAAGATCTCTGCATCACACATTTGTGTTAATGCAGGGATCACTTAATTTTTTTTTATTGCACTAAAAAATCTTACCGTATATACCCTGCTTAATTGTTCTGTATTCCAAGATAAGTACTTGGAGGGCTAATTAGGCTACTTGAAATTACAAAGGAAATGTGCACAGGATAGCTCTGAAATTCCTGATCAAGATTGACAGTTTTTTTTTTGTTTTGTTTTGTTTTTTGCACTTGTGAAACGGATATGACAACATGCTCCCAACTGTATGTTTAACAGACAAAGGGAACATATTAGAGTTCATTGTTGAGGTTTATATTTTAAAAAGCGCTTCACTTGGTACTGCAGTTTGGTGGTCCCCAAAATCACCAGGGATCTAAACCCATAAGAACAGCTGGGACTGAGAAACACAATGGCACAGAAACCAGAATTACTTTATCAAGACTAGAATACAAGATGTCAGCCAGGACATCTGCTGGAAAGAATTCCTTTTGGTCCTTCCTATTACTGTGTGTGTTTCGGAAAAAGAAACCTTACTGGTGGACTAATTGGCCCTAAGGCCAATCTCATTTATCAAAGTGTGCTAAATGACATCTGTGTTTGTTACTCACATTCAACAATTAGATTTACACTCACACTCTCCAACTGTCATTTTCCAGTAGAGGTTTCAATCTAATTGCTTGCTTTGGGGCATAGCAGACCATACTTATTTGGCACTGGTTGATAAATGATGTTGAGTGGGTTTGTGATTGTTGTAAAGAAATATGTTTGTAAGCTACTTTTTTTTGCAATAAGATTGTTCTCTGTAAAATGTGTAATAATGAATAGCATTTCAAAAGATGAACTATAATCATAGTTTAGTGCTTTGTTGGGTAAAGCAGCATAGAGTTAGAGAAGGAACATACCCTGGAACTCATAGACTGGCGCAGGCACATTTTGCAAAAGTGTCTCTCATGTGTTCTAAAAGTGGCAAGGAATGCGCCAAATTCAAATACCTGAAACACGATTATATGCATGTGTGAACAATTGGTATTTTGGGTGCAGGTATATCTTTCTGTTGCAATGCAGATTAGTGACCAGACCTGAACTTAGCAGCTCTCTCTCATTTTGTGTCTGTTTGCCCCATGTTGGCAATGTGTCCACCATAGTATTTGCAGCAGAAAAGTCATTATTCTTATACTTCCAAATACTGAGAAACCTTCAAATTAACATTGCGCTGGGTTCAACTTCTGTGTCTTATTGAAGATATAAGCTGCCTGTAGATGGTGGCAAGTCAGCAGGTGACCATGCTGTCCGGGCAATAAGGAGGGCTAAGGAGCTATGTTACTGCATAAAGTGGAATTTGAAAACGAATAGCTGGAAATGCTTGTTTACAGAGCTCAGTACACCAGACTGAGATTCTTATATACAACAGTCCAGTAGATCCAACTGAGATTTCTTTACACAAATGAAGGAATCGGAGCAGTAGGAAATTCATCTCCCTGCCTGGTAAAAGTGAAAGTAAACAGCTACTACTTTGCGCTCTTCATGGAAAACTCTTATTGCTTTGTGTGTTCTAGGTAATGGATGGACCACAGTCTTAAATGTTTTTTTGCAATACAAATATTTTATAAAAGAAGCAGATTAAAAATAAAAGTGATCACAAACCTTTTTTGGTTCACTTTGAACATAGTAAATTGTAAAATTATGTGGCTATCCAGCCAGTGAAGCTTCGGTCTTCACTAAAATATCCTTTCTGTTAACCGCAATATAAACGTTCTTTGTCTTCATTAAATGTAAAATACATGAGTAGAATAAATAGTACATGAAGCCTAGCACCTTCATGATTTTCTTCATGCTCCCTTGCACTGGCGTAGAGAAGGAGAGGGCACTGAGAATTTTCTGTTTTTTTTCTTCTTTTTTTTTATAATTTTTTAAATTTTATCATTTTCTGACATATTTTTCATTTTTGGTCTTTTTTATAATTTTAGTTTTTTATATATATAACCATAAATTGGATTTTTTGATCCTGGGCTCCAATTAAAAATTCTGTAAAATATTTAAGTTTGCTTTACACAACAAATAGAATTTCAAATATGCTTGAAGAAGGGATGTGAAATACATAGGGAGTTTGACATCAATATTTGAAAGAATCCTTTGAAATTGCATTGGCTTCTCCTGGTTATTAAGTTTTTTTCCTGTATGGAGCACTATCTCACGACAAAGCCTTGACTGATATTTTCACTCTTATGAAAAGTTTCATGGTCCACCAACATGACCTTGTCAAAAGAACAGTGCAAAACAAGGTATTTATATGAAGGAAAGAATATGCGGTTCCAGGCATCAGGAAATGTTATTTATATTGCTTTAAAAAAATGATTCTATGCGAACAGCCAGAGTAATGTATAAATGTAATGATAACAGGTCAGGTTTACAAAAGAACAAATCAAAAGGCATTAGCATCTGTAAAGGAAAATGCAGCTCTGTTTAACCATGTCCCTGTGTCCGCAGTACTATTTGTACTGCAAGGAGTTTAGGAAATCATACGTTATTCCTACTTGCTTCTGTTTGGGGGATACTAAAAACACCCTGTTCTTATGAATTAGGAACATTTTTCAAAATAAAAGCCTGATGTTTTTTCAGCGAGGGAGCAATTTAAAGAGACCCTGTCACCAGATCATGCATTTGTTTGTCAAATTTGTTTTATTAGATTTTAACAATTTATACAATCAGGTACAGATGCAACAATAAAGACTTAAAATCATAAAGTACTATTGTGAAGATAGCTCCAAGACACAATATAAGATGATATCTACCGTATAGTTCAAAAATAGGCATAGTAATTAGGAGAAATTGTTCTTAAAAGTGTTTGGGAAAGATCAAAATCCAATATAATGAAGACAAATTAGTATTAAACAAAAGGTTATCAGTCTTCAAAAATCACACATAGCATTAACATGAAAAATGTATTGGGAGATCTATCTAGTATATGAAGAATATTAGAGCTCAACATTATAATGTTAAAAATATAGAAAGTATAGGTATAATTCTTGCTACCTGGACCAAGGGGAAAAAATAAAAGGAGAAATATTTGGGAAATGGGAGCGCAAAGCAGGTAGAATGATTAGACTGTTTCCCATGTATAAGCCTACAGATTATGTATTTCTCATGTAAATCTTAATAAAAATATTGAACGAGAAAAAAAAAAGAAAAGGAAGAAGTAAGAAGAATAATGACACAAATAAGAATAGTAGTAGGAATAATCCCTGGGGTAGAATGCAACTTCACGCACCAGACACGCATGTAAGAAGTGTAAGTATAATTGTATGTTACCAAGGCATCAATAAGGATTTTCTTTCAAAATTGGGGGGGTAAATAATGTTTAACCCAAGGATGCCAGGTTTTCTTGAATTTACAGATTTTGTCATAAGTGATGGCTTCTATTTTGACATGGATCATAGCCTGGTTAACTCTGTGTTTGGTTTCAGCTAATATTGGCGTCTGTGATTTCCAAGCTTTGGCGATGGTCTTTTTTGCGGCTGTTGTGATTTGTAGAAGGTGTTTAACCACTTAAGACCGAAAGATTTCCCCTTTAACCACTTCCCACCCGGCCGATGCATATATACGGCCGGGTGGGAGCCGTCTACTCCTGATATGATGTTCAGGAACGTCATTCAGGAGTAGCGGGATCGCGTGCGCGCGCGCCCGCGCAGCGGCGCGATCCCGATGTGCTCGTGTCACCCGGACACGGCACATCTCAGATCGGCAGGAGGGCTCTGTGATTGGCCCTCCTGATCACATGACGGCCGTGTCCAATCACGGCCGTCATGTGATGTAAACAAACAGCCGGTTGCTAGGCAATCGGCTCTCCTCTCCTCACACGGAAGTCACCGCTGAGGAGAGGAGAGCAGAACGCTGCAGCCGGCTGATGATCAGTGAGTATGGGCTGCTTTTTACAGCTTTTTACTCACTGATCATCAGTGTAGTGTAAACACACAACACACCACACAGTACAAACACAGTCCCCACACATGTCCCCAAAACACACATGTCCCCAAAACATACATGTCCCCAAATAATAAAAACACATGTCCCTAATAATAAAAACATGTCCCCCACATATGTCCCACTAAAATCACATGTCCCAATGATTATCTGCACACATATGTACGTGATCACCTGCACACATATGTACATGATCATTTGCGTACATATGTCCGTGATCACACAAACCAATTATTATACACTTAACGGATTTTTTTTAACCAAAAACATGTAGCAGAATACATTTTGGCTTAAATTTATGACAAAATTTGATTTTATTGGATTTCTTTTCAAATAGAAAAAAGAAAATATTTTTTTTCCAAATTTCCGCTATTTCCGCTTATATCGCAAAAAAAAAAAAAACGGAGTCGTGAATAAATAACACCAAAATAAAGCTCTATTTGTGCAAACAAAATGATAACAATTTCATTTGGGTACAGTGTAGCACGACCGCGCAATTGTCACTGAAAGCGCTAGAGCGCTGAAAGCTGAAAATTGGGCTGGGAAGGAAGGGGGTGAAAGTGCCCTGTATTGTAGTGGTTAATGACCAGGCCATTTTTTGCAATATGGTACTGCATCGCTTTAACTGACAATTGCACGCTCGTGTAACGTTGTACCCAAACAAAATTGACGTCCTTTTTTTTTTTTTTTTGCCAGAGAGGTTTCTTTTGGTGGTATTTAATCACCTCTGTTATTTTTATTTTGTGCTATAAACAAAGTTGCAACGACCACCATTGTATTCTCCAGGGTGTTTGCTAAAAAAACATATATTATGTTTTGGGGTTCTATGTAATTTTCTAGCAAATAAATGATGATTTTTACATGGAGAGAAATGTCAGAATTGTCCTGGGTGCTCCAGAACGCCTGATGGCGCTCCCTGCATGTTGGGCCACTGTATGTGGCCACGCTGTGTAAAAGTCTCACACATGTGGTATTTCCATACTCTGGAGTAATAGCAGAATGTGTTTTGGGTGTAATTTGTGGTATGCATATGCTGTGCGTGAGAAATAAACTGATAATATGACAATTTTGTGAAAAAAAAAAAGTAAAAAAAAAATCTTGATTTTGCAAAGAATTGTGGGAAAAAATTACAACTTCAAAAAACTCATCATGCCTCTTACTAAATACTTTGGAATGTTTTCTTTCCAAAAAGGGGTCATTTGAGGGGTATTTGTACTTTTATGGCATGTTAGGGTCTCAAGAATTTAAATAGGCCGTCAGTACTTCAGGCGTGATCAATTTTCAGATATTGGCACCATAGCTTGTGGACTCGATAACTTGATAACTCGGCTTGATAACTTTCACAAAGACCAAATAATATCCACAAATTTGTACTTATTTTTACCAAAGATATATAGTGGTATAAATTTTGGCCAAAATTTACGAAGAAAAATTACTAATCTGCTAAATTTTATAACAGAAACAAAGAAAAATTCATATTTTTTTACAGAATTTTTGGTCTTTTTTCTTTTGTAGCACAAAAAATAAAAAACCGAGCGGTGATTAAATACCACCAAAAGAAAGCTCTATTTGTGTGAAAAAAAGGACAAAAAGAGCACCGAAAGCTGAAAATTGGTCTAGTTATTAAGTTATTAAGGGTGTTTAAGTGCCCAGTGGTCAAGTGGATATAGAGAATATATATATATATTTTTTTTTTTTTTTTTTTTTTTGCTATAATATCCCAAAAAATTATTTCTTCATTGGTTTAGGCCAATTCTTCTAAATTTTTTTTGGTAAAAAAATGCAATAAGCATTCTATTGATTGAGTTTGCACAAGCGTTATAGCATCTACAAAATGGGGAATAGATTTAAGGCTTTTTTTTTAAATTTTTTTACTAGTAATGGAAGGGATCAAAGATTTTTAGCGAGGCTTTGACACTTTTTTGTGACCGTTGACATTTATACAGTGATCAGTGCTATAAAAATGCACTGATTACTGTATAAATGTTACTGGTAGGGAAGGGGTTAACTCTAGGGGCGATCAAGGGGTTAAATGTGTTCCCTGGGAGGTGTTTTAACTGTGGGGGCAGTGTACTGACTGGAGGAGGAGGAGAGATCGCTGTTCCTAATTACTAGGAACAGACTATCTCTCTCTACTCCCCTCACAGAAGGGGGATCTGTCTGTTTATATTGGCAGATCCCTGTTCTGGCTTTCTGTGGAGTGATCGCGGGTGGCTGGCAGAGATTGCGGCCACCAGCCACACGCATCAGTTCCCATGCCATGGGCACGCATGCCTGCTATAACTGTTTAAAAGGCCGACATGCAGCTATGGTGATTTGCGAGAACGAGCCAACCTGCCGCAGTATAGTGACATCGCAAGTGGTTAAAGTGGGATCGGGGGAAGTTAGCCAATTTAAATTTAGAAGTGCCACAGAGGGATTAGGAGAGATGGATTCCTCAAACAGGATAGAAAATATATGGAATATTTCCTTACAAAATGTTTAAAGGTGCAGTCCCACCAAATATGAGAATATGACCCAATAGCAGTGCAGCCTCAAACAGGATGTGAGGTAGCTGGGGGGGCATATTTTGCAATCCTGACAGGGACCAAGTACCAACGTGAGAGTACCGTATTTATCGGCGTATAACACGCACTTTTTCCCCCTTAAAATCGGGGGAAAGTCGTGGGTGCGTGTTATACGCCGATCCCTACTGTCTGCGAGTCAAAAATACAGAGCGCCGCCGAAAAATACCGAACGTGGTATTGCATATTTTGCAATCCTGACAGGGACCAAGTACCAACGTGAGAGTACTGTATTTATTGGCGTATAACACGCACCTTTTCCCCCTTAAAATCGGGGGAAAGTCGTGGGTGTGTGTTATACGCCGATCCCCACTGTCTGCGAGTCAAAAATACTGAGCGCGGCCGAAAAATACTGAGCACGGGACTGCGAGCGGAGCCCAGCCGAATACACAGTACAGACGGCTCTACGGGACTACGAGCGGAGCCGAGCAAGTCGGCTCGGTCTTTTTCGGCGGCGCTCGCTCGGTCTGTCTCGGCGGCTGGAAATTTAAACATGGGCAAGGCTGAAAATGACACTGCAAAGCTGCAAACAGCGCTGGGCAAGCTGCAAATGACACTGATCATTCTGCAATGATGGACAAGGCTGCAGATGCACACTGATAAGGCTGCATTGACTGGCATTTAAATGTAAGTTTTTTTTTCCTTAAACTTCCCTCCTAAAACTTTTTTCCTTAAAATGCCTTCCTAAACTTGGGGTGCGTGTTATACGCCGCTGCGTGTTATACCCCGATAAATACGGTACTTAATCATTCGCTTCTAATGCAACCATGTTTTGCGAGGATGATTTTTTTGCATCCCAGATTTTGTTCCAATCAGTTGTTGCCAGCTTAAGCCCAAGGTCAGCCTCCCATTTAACTGCATATGTAGGTGGCTCGGCATTAGGTTTAGTAATCAGTTGGGCGTAGTTTCAAAATCGGTCCTTTTGTATGAGGATCATGTTTCCATATGTCTTCAAATTGAGATAAATTATCAAGTCTGACTCCGTCTTGGATATATGGTGTAAAGTTTATCTGAAGATAACGGAACAGTTCAGATTTCGGCAGTCCATGGTTTTTTACATAAAGTGGGGAAGGATTTGACTCAGGTGGGAGACATCAGTTCATGAAGTCTGGTTTAAGATAGATGTGGACCATGCTCGAAAGGATGCACGGGAGATCTAAGCAGGGTAAAAGATGTTTTAAAAAAAATGATTGATGTGGGACAGGATTATAAGCTATCTGTTAGTTTAAATTTGTCCCAAAGGACAAGAAGATGTTTAGTAATTGGATTGGTAAGTTTTTAGTTTAGTTTTTTTTGTTTTTTTTTACTCCGATGGGTTCAGCCATAAAAGGTTAGTCAGAGACAATGGAGCACAATCCACAAATTCTACCCCCCCCCCCAAAGAGGGATTTTGGATGTTGCATGGTATTTTGATAGTTGCATTAATTGAGCCACATGATAATAGGTTTTAATATTGGGGAACCAGAGGCTGCCTCTAAATTTAGGGAGGGAGAGGGTGTGCTTCAGTTGTCTGGGTTTTGAAGGGCCCCCGGCAAAGGCAAGTTGTCTTGTGTTGTATTATTCTTAAAAAATATGCCAGGACTGGAATGGGTAGGTTTTAGAAAAAAATTAAGTATTTTAGGTAGTATAGCCATCTAAATAACATTAATCTTGCCTATCCAAGATAAAGGAAGGAAAGACCGCGGAGATAATTTGTTTATAGCGTAGCATTGGGGGAAAATGAGCTGCATAGAGTTCAGATAGGTTAGTTGTAAGT
Organism: Lithobates pipiens; assembly: GCF_037356315.1. NCBI lineage: Eukaryota > Metazoa > Chordata > Amphibia > Anura > Ranidae > Lithobates > Lithobates pipiens. Next base: position 446,425,652 of record NW_027507748.1, on the reverse strand, counting down.
GTGATACCTAGGTAAGGAAGTTGAGTAGAAGACCATGAAAAAGGGAGGGAAGTCTGTGCTTGTAATTCAGAAGGAGATAGATAGATAGCTATATCTATTTGATGCTGTAGATCTATGAGGGTTAATGGTTAGATCAGAAATATGAGCAAAACTGTCAAGTTTTCAAATAAGGTTAGGAGTTGAAATATGCGGGGAGGACATGAAGACTAGGATATCATCAGCAAATTGACTAAGTTCATGCTGGTGACCAGCAGGAGATCATGCATTTTCAACTAAAATCTTCTCACAAGATGATCTGTACATTACATTGTTATCTGTAAAAGCCTCCCTTATGTAGACATCCAAAAGCCCTGAAACTGCTGCTGACTGCTGCCATATTGGTTGTGATGCCAGCAGCCTCTATGGTATTTCTATTGGCTCCTCTGCTGGCAGCTACATAAGATTATATAGGGAGGTGCAGAAATGCTGGGCTGGCACAGAGAGTAATTAAACACTTTGAGAAGAGGACAGGGCTATGACCTGCATAGAAGAAGGCTGTGCTTGGGAATTTTCCTGGAGTTTTCAAAACTTCCAACACGTTTTGAGATACATTGTAAGTGAATAACCATCAGGGTCTCGGTGAGTGATCTAAATGGTAAATTACCAGATTTCCCCCAGCACATTACACTGAGATAGGCTAGGGAGGAGAATCTCACTGCTCCTCCAAAAGCCACCTAACAATAAAAAAGGGGCCATTGAAATCTTTTATTCAGGGTGTAGTGCTCTTGCCAGGAATAGATCCCAAGATGAGGGAAGCAGGAGGACCAAAAGACACAGCGAGGCTGCAGTGGCACACCATTGCCACCAAAGCACAGTGTGTGTCCCTCACCCCAGTTTGCCAAACAGATTGCACCTCCACTGCCCTAGATGGCACTCTGTCCCCAGATACGACAGACATCACTGGGCAGCATTATATTGGGCCATCAAACAGTTCCTCAAAAGCCTACATAATACAGTTGATCTTGCAGTGTTTATTAAACACCTAGAAACTACCTAATAAGCATTGCTAAGATTAACCAACACTAGTCTTTCTTTAGCATATGAATGACCTGGATCCACTTTATATCTACAGGCTCCTATAAGGATTGCAACACATAGGGGGTTATTTACGAAAGGCAAATCCACTTTGCTTGCATGTCACCCTCGGATTTACAGCGACTGCACTTCCAAGTGCACTTGTAGTGCAAAGTAAAAAATAGCATTTTAGCTTGCACGTGAGTGGATGATAAAATCAGCAGAGCTACCCCTCAGATTTACAGTGACTGCACTTGCAGTGCACTTGTAGTGCAAAGTAGATTTACCTTTCGTAAATAACTCCTAAAGAAGGTACCTAGAACATTACCCATACATACTGAATTCTCGTTTTGCAAAGAAGGTGGGGGGTGCTTTGATGGCTGTCTTTATTGTGTTTTTTTGTTTTTTTTTTACTTTTGGTTCAAAGACAGGGAAGATGTTGGCCCTCATAGAAGGGTAAATATTAATATGTAGGCTTAAAGAACATAGCTTAAAACTAAAACTGTAAAGCTCATAGTTTAAGATGTTGTTCTCTACATGGATGCCATTGTGAAATAGCCAGAACTAAAACATGTCCGTATAAAAATGAATTAATAAAAATAATGGCTATATTATCTATTTCTCATTTCTTAATGTGTTTTGCTGCCTCCTTGTAATGCCCTCCGTGAGCTCTAGAACCTCTACTTTGCTCCCTCACTTCTGCTATTTTTTTTATTTTTTTTGGAATGAGCAGTGAATGTTAGTTGTAGTCATGTGCACTGCTCTATACGTACTACAAAACACATGTGCATAGTCCACAGTTTCTATTGTGGCTACGTTCCTAGCTACATTGGGACCATGAAGAATAAACATAGCCACCCTCTAAGGCCTGATTCACACCTATGCATTTTTTGTGCTTTTTGCATTTTGCAGGTTTGTACTACCGTCTATTTAACATGGATTTCTATGGAATATGTTCTGTGGTGCAAATCTGCAAAATGCAAACAGCACTTAAAATGCATAGGTGTGAATCAGGCCTAAAAGTAATTCAGATCAAAGCAGAAAAAGGGAGAAAGCTGAGAGTGATAAAAGGTACCCTTTTGAATTCTAAATATATACTTGAATAGAATCATTGGTATTACATTTCTAACTTTATTATTCAAGCTTTTTTTGTTGTTAATTTTTATCGTTGCATTTAAAAAAGGCATTCAGGGGCGAAAGGGGTATTTTTCAATTGCAAAGGGCTTGCCTAGTGCGAAAAGTTATACTTTAGTGTATTTTAAACAGGAAAACTTACAGAAGAAAATATAAAAATTTTATCCACAATAAGTTTTTTCTTCTTTTTTATGATTACTGATAAAAATCAATTTTGTTTAGTTTTGTTACATTTTGCTTCATGAAAAGCATGCAAAAAGATTTCACAAGACAATATCACCAAAATAAAGCATTGTTTGTTTTAAAGAAACAATATACAGTATGTATTACTTTATCGTAAGTAATGACATTATTGCTAAATAAACAGGCCCATAGCAGAAATGTAAAAATGGCTCTGGTCCATAGGAGGTGTCTAAATCTGAGAGCTAAATTGTTCAACGAAGCCTATGAGGACAGAAACCTCATAGCAGCTACTTTTGACTTGTTTTTAAAGGAGTAGGGTTTGTGGGCCATAATATTGATCATTGCTCCTCTTCCTAACAAACCTCTGCGCTAGAACACACAAAAAGATTGAGATATCATATTTTACAGACTTCATTGTCTAGGTTGCTGATTCACTGGAGAGACAAACCTATAGCCTACACTTTGAGGGGAAAAAAGACAATTGCCAGCCACACATGCCCAAAAAAAAGTTACCTACAGATGATGTACTTTGGGCATGTGTGTTCTAAACCACCTCCTCTTCGAGCAGCTCTGTGTTTTCCAGCAAATCCTGGCAGTCATTTCAACAGCTGGAACTTGGTTACTATCACAGAAACAGATCTTGCTGTTTCTTTGTACATTGACACTCAACAGCATCTTAGACAGTGCCAAGAAGATTTACAATGTAGCAATTTTATTTTGCTGCATTGTAAATCCATAGAATGACTCATAGCAGACCAACGTTTGACCTTTTTGCTTTGCACAAGATGTCAGATAAAGCAACCTTGCAAGTTACAAAAAAAATTTAATAAACTTTCTTATTTAACCTCCTGGTAACCCGAACCAGTCCTAATTAACTCATCCTCCCTTCTTCCCTTTGCTGTTATTTTGCAGCTGCTTTTTTTTTTTTTTTTTCACTTTTTAATATCAACCACTTCGGTACCGGATACCCCTCCCACCCCCCTTTCTGCCCAGGCCAGTTTTTAGATTCCAGCGCTGTCACACTTTGAATAACAATGATGTAGTCATGCAAGACTGTATCCAAATTCAATTTGTATAATTTTTGGAATGGCCTAGGCATAAATACCTCCAAAAGGTCTGGGCTAACTACTTGCTTACTGGGCACTTAAACCCCCTTCCGGCCTAGATCAATCTTCAGCTTTCATCACTGTCACATTTTGAATAACAATTGCAAGGTCAGGCAACACTGTACCCAAGTTACATTTTATTTCCTCACAAATAGAGCTTTCTTTTGGTAGTATTTAATCACTGCTGGGTTTTTTATTTTTTGCAAAAAAACGAAAAAGGACCGAAAATTTTGAAAAACAAAACAGTTTTATAGGTTTGTTATAAAATTTTGCAAACAGGTAATTTTTCCTCCTTCATTGATGTGCGCTGATGAGGCTGCACTGATGGACACATGTAGCACTGAAGGGCATTGATAGATGGCACTGATGGGCACTGCTAGGTGACACTGATAAGGAGGGGAGGACACAGGAAGTGCCACCTGAGTGTAGTATTAAGGTACAGTTTAATTGCAAAGTAAGTAATGCATTTACAAGATGCAGGATAAAATGAGGCTCGTCTGTATGTGGGTATGGAGGGTAGCTCTCCCAGCATCCGAGACAGGCATCCATGTATATGGCAAGATGACAAGGGAACCGTGATCCATCCTGTGGCCACCAGGAAATCAGCTGAAGCCATCGTGTAACGCAAGGAAATGGTGGGACATTAGGGAGAGAACAGCTTGATGGGCTAGGCTATGCACTCTGAGCATCAGCTCCTTCTACTGGCCTAACATGATAGTGCTGAGGTAATGCTATTTATGTGCCCAGGCTGGTCATGGAACAACAAGCTCCAGCGCACATAGCACACCACAGGCAACTGCTTAGATTTGATAATGTGGGTTGGCCAGACAAGACACTGAATATATTATTATACAACCAAAGCAGTGTGAGAAATAAAACAGAAAATGTGCAAGTATATAGAAAATATATGCATAGAAATGTCGGCATAGATGAATGGCACACATACTAATAGATGACTACTAAATATATATATTTATTATGTATGTATATGTGGAGACACGCAGACACACACTCTCCCTCTCCGCTTTTTACCTATTTTGTTAAATTATATGTGATGGATCAGGACACAATGGTCTAAGCTGGTGAAGTAAAATTAGAAATATATATAAAACTATTTTTCAGAAATAAACCGATAATTGGCATGCGCGTATGTTTTCACCCCCCTTTGTTATGAAGCCCATAAAAAGCTCTGGTGCAACCAATTACCTTCAGAAGTCACATAATTAGTGAAATGATGTCCCCCTGTGTGCAATATAAGTGTCACATGATCTGTCATTACATATACACACCTTTTTGAAAGGCCCCAGAGGCTGCAACACCTAAGCAAGAGACACCACTAACCAAACACTGCCATGAAGACCAAGGAACTCTCCAAACAAGTAACAGACAATGTTGTTGAGAAGTACATGTCAGGGTTAGGTTATAAAAAAAATATCCAAATCTTTGATGATCCCTAAGAGCACCATCAAATCTATCATAACCAAAGGGAAAGAACATGGCACAACAGCAAACCTGCCAAGAAACAGCCACACACCAAAACTCACAGAACGAGCAGGGAGGGCATTAATCAGAGAGGCAGCACAGAGACCGAAGGTAACCCTGGAGGAGCTGCAGAGTTCCACAGCAGAGACTGTAGTATCTGTACATAGGACGACAATAAGCCGTACGCTCCATAGAGTTGGGCTTTTTTGGCAGAGTGGCCAGAAGAAAGCCAATACTTTCAGCAAAAAAACACAATGCCACATTTTGAGTTTGCGAAAAGGCATGTGGGAGACTCCCAAAATGTATGGAGGAAGGTGTTCTGGTCTGATGAGACTAAAATTTAACTTTTTGGCCATCAAAGAAAATGTTGGTGGCAGCATCATATTGTGGGGATGTTTTTCAGCAGTCGGGACTGGGAAACTGGTCAGAGCTGAGGAAAAGTCAGATGGTGCTAAATACAGGGATATTCTTGAGCAAAACCTGTACCAGTCTGTGATTTGAGGCTTGGGTATAGGTTCACCTTCCAGCAGGACAATGACCCCAACACACTGCTAAAGCAACATGTGAGTGGTTTAAGGGGAAACATGTAAATATGTTGGAATGGCCTAGACAAAGCCCAGACCTCAATCCAATAAAAAAAAAAATTTGTGGTCAGAATTAAAGATTGCTGTTTAGGTGCACCTGTATCTATCGGCCAACCATCTTTCGCATCCCATGTGATCCACTATGGTTGCTATATTGACGACATAGTGATCATATGGGATGGCACATTCCAGGACATAGAGGCATTTGTACAATACTGTACCATAACACCCTAGGCCTGTTTTTCACTCATGTCCTCGATCAACGTTCCTTAGCCTTCCTAGATTTATGCCACGATGATGGATTAATTTTGCACAAAACATTGTTAAGCCCACAGCAGGCAACACCTTCATCGATGTTGACAGTTGTCATCACCCAAGGGGGATTAAGAACAACCCACATAGCCAGTTTTGTCACCTTCGTAAAAACTGTACCAGGGACAGCGATTTACAGTCATGGCGCACTTCTCACACAAAAGTTTATGAATAAAGGCTACCCTGCTGCTCTAGTTGAGGAAGCCCTCCAGCATTATAGGCAGCCAATTACTTACTCTTGTCTTAAGGAGTCCTCTGATACAAGACCACCTACTCAATTTATCACCCAATTCAATGCAAAATTCAATAAGTTGGAAAAAAATCTTATCCACTCATTGGTCAATACTTCTTGAAGATCCCCATCTAAAGACCATTCTGACTACTCAACCCAAGGTGGCAGACAGAAAAGCTTGTAACCTAAGATTAAGCCCACCAAACCTATTTGAGTTCCCCTGGTCATTACCCCACTAGTAGGTATGTGTCAGTGCAAGAAACTGCTCTGCCTGAAATGCCAATTTTTCCAACATGGGCAAAAAACTTTCTCAGTCAAAGGGAATACATATACCTTTAAGGATTTCCATAATTGTTCCACCGACTACGTAATATATTGTCTCATTTGTCCATGTGGGCTTTTTTTTATGTAGGGAGAACCATTAGGGCCCTCAGGGTACGCTTTGGTGAGCACAGACGATTCATTGAGAAGAGTCATGACCATCATAGTGTCCCCAAACATTTTGAATCGCCACAATAAATCCACTCTGGGTCTCAAGGTCTTGGTTCTAGAATCCATTCCTTGGACGCTTCCTGTGGCTGAATGTTTTAAACGTTTATGCCAACGGGAATATTTTTGGATCTATTCCCTGGGGACTTTGGCACCAGGGTGATTAAATGAAGAGATAGAAGTTCACACCCTCCTACAACAACCCTTCACTGTACATTACAGTCCCAGTTTACTTATGCGTTATTTATATTTTATCATTTCGATTTTGTTCCCTTTTTTCCTCTTTTTTTTTTCCAGCGGACCCCTAAGGGTCCTTTCCCATTATTCTTACTCTACTCGCTAGCAACGTCTTCTATAGTACATATTCCGTCAACAGTTCCATGTCCCCCTTCATTTCTTAGGACTTGTCTTTGGTGTAGCATGACTGTCTTTAGGCAGCAACGTCATGGGGTTTGCACATTTTCACACTGGCTTATGCACACATGTATTCATTTGTTGACATATATGGATTACCATACCATATATACCCCAAAGGCCATATGTGCCATGGATATGAGATTGTCATGGTTATCAACACATTCCCTACATACCAACCACTGACATAACTTTACATAGAGATCTTTTGCCTATACATTTACTGTTTGCACTTTTATATTTCATTATTTATTTATTCTCCATTTGTTAGTTTTCCCGAGATATGCTTATGTTTTATATATATAAATGTATTTATTTTTTATTGACTGTGATCTATATCTATCTATATCTGTCTATCTATCTATCCATCTATCTATCTAGCCCTTTTTTTTTTCTTTTTTTTTTATATAGTAGTCCTCTATTAGTCATGTATGTGTGCCATTCATCCATGTGGACATTTTTATGCATATATTTTCTATATACTTGCACATTTTCTATGTTTTAATTCTCACACTCCTTTGGTTGTATCATAATATATTTTGTGTCTTGGCTGGCCAACCCACATTTTCATTCCTAAGCGGTTGCCTATGGTGTGCTATGTGCGCTGGAGCTTGTTGACAAGCCTGGGCACATAAATGGCACTACCTCAGCACTATCATGTTAGGCTAGTAGAAGGAGCTGATGCTCCGAGCATGTAGCCTTGCCTATCCAGCCTTTCTAACTGATGTTTCTCAGCTTCCGGAGACATCACTTCCTTGCATTCCACGCTGGTTCCAGCTGATTTTCTGGTGGCCACAGGACGGATCACGGTTCCCATTTCATCTTGCCATATGTGTGGATGCCTGTCTCAGATGCTGGGAGAGCTACCCTCCATCCCCACATACAGATGAGCCCTATTTTAACTTGTAAATGCATTACTTACCTTGCAATTAAACTGTACCTTAATACTACACTCAGGTGGCGTTTCCTGTGTCCTCCCCTCCTTTTCATCCTGTTTACAGAGCTGGATTTCTCTGAGGACAGCTGCTGCCTTGTATCCTACTTTAAGAATGGACCCCCATGAACTAATGGACTAACATTTTTGATTTATTGCCTACTACTTGTATGGCCGCAGCCACACCATCTTTTTCACTTAGTTATCTTTTTGTCACTGATGACACACTGATGGGCATTGATAGGTGGCAGAGGTGGGCATTGGTAGGTGGCACTAGTAGGCGGCACTGGTATGCACTGGCTGTCCCTCTGACAAAAGTCGGTGACTGGCTTTCTATTAGAAAAAAAAGCAGATTACCTACCTAGCTCATTGGCTGACAGCTGATCACGTAGTAAGGGGCCAGGATTGGCCCCTTACTCTGATCTGTAATCAGCAGAGTCTCATTGACTATAACATTTTGCAAATAAATACCGTATTTTTCGCTCCATAAGACACACCTGACCATAAGTTGCACCTAGGTTTTAGAGGAGGAAAACAAGAAAAAATATATTCTGAACCAAATGGTGTACTAAAATAATTACCAATGCCCATGAAATGTAGCCTGACCAGTGACAATTAAATGCAACCTTACCATTGCAAATGAAATGCAGCCTGACCAGTGCCCATTAAATTCAGGCTGACCAGTGCCCATAAAATGCAGCCTGCTCATGAAATGCAGTCTGATCAGTGCCATAATGTGCAGCCTTACTTGTGCCATCTCCACCTTGCACAGACTGACGTTCCTGTATGCATCCGCCTGTCAGAAGACAGAGCAGCCCGAGCATATGCCGCAGCCTGTACTTTATTCGACCACTTGGGCTGCTCTGTCTTCTGTCTGTGGCCGTGAGACAGGCCCAGCGGGAGATCACCCAGCGCTCATGGGAGACGGCCACACCGCCACTGGCCCAGTATTGTAACATGGCGGCTGCGATGGGAAGGAGACCTGGTCAGTATTCACTCCATAAGACACAGAGACATTTTCCCCCATTTTTTTGTGTGTGGGGGGGGAGTGGCGTTCTTTTGGAGTGAAAAATACGGTAATCTCTCTTCATAAATTTAGGCCAAAATGTATTCTGTTACATTTCTTTGGTAAAAATAACCCAAATCAGTGTATATTATTTTTTCGTAGGTAAGTTAGTCTACAAACTATGACTGAGGAATAATCATCAGCGTTCTAACTTTACAAAGAATACACATAATAGTGCAATCTGAGCGGCTAAGATAGAACACGAAAAGCACATAATGAAGGAGAGTAAAAAAAAATCACAAGAAATTCTTTAAAGTGGATGCAAACCCACTCTCATCCTTTCTAAACTACTGCAATATTGGTTATCTAGAAGGATATACATACCTCCTGCATATATATTTATCTGTCAAATGTCTCCCCTCTGTCTGATATGAGACCCGAAAAACAGCAGATTTTGTGGGTGGGTCTGTTTTCCAGGGCTCAGTGGGTAGAGTTGTGATGTCAGTAGACTCCCCGCCCACCTCTACACTCCCCTTATCAACATACATTTTCTCCTGTGTATTTCTTACACTGAACTTGCTATGATCACTAACATCCAGTCAAAACCCAGAAAAGTCCCCACATGACTTCAGCATGCCAAATTATGCTGAGGTGTGGAACAGCCAATCCTTGCAGAGCAGCAGAAGAAAGGAGTAGGAGGGAATTAAAAAAGAATGCATGTCTTAGGCTAATGCACAAGATATGTAAATCACCTGCCACTCACAGCAAGGGGGAGGATTTGACAAAGTTTTTCTCTGTTTGTCAAGATTTATCTCACTGAACAATAAAAGAGGATTGTTCAGAGCTGGATTAACTCTTTGTGGCAAGACTGGGCTCAAATGATAGGAAATCTTATACTCTACATCAGGGCTCGACAAACCCCAGGTGCCAGGTCGCCAATGCGACCAGAAATCGCAACCTGTCGCCTAAGCTGCCACCAGCCCACTCACTATTGATGCCCCAGACATGCAGCAGCATTAACACTGACTGCCGTCCTCCTCCCTCCTCCACACTCAGCGGCGCCGCGCTAAGTGTGTGAAACTGACAAGCAACGGAGAGAGGAGGATCTGTCAGATTTGAGCTTGATGTCGGAGTGGGCGGGACCCGGCTGCTATCAAACACCAGCCAATGGGATCTGGGCGGGCCGCTACGTGTATGTGGGTCGCCCCTTTTCTTAAGCAGCCCAATCGTTAGCTGGTGTTTGATAGCTGCTGAGTCCCGCCCACCCCGGCCGGGTCCCACCCACCCCGACATCAAGCTCAAATCTGACAGATCTGCCTCTCTGTTACTTGTCAGTTTCAGACCCCGGCTGGGTCCCGCCCATTCCGACATTAAGCTAAATTCTGACAGCTCCTCTGTTACATTTCTGTAACAGAGTGCTCCGTGTGAAACCTTCCAGTGCCACCTGCCACTGCCAATCAGTGCCACCTGCCACCACCAATCAGTGCCACCTGCTACTGCCAACCAGTGCCACCGCCAATCAATACCACCTGCAGCCACCAACCAGTGCCACCACCAACCAGTGCCACCTGCCAGTGACAATCAGTGCCACCTGCCACTACCAACCAGTGGCACCTGCCAGTGTCACCGTCAATCAGTGCCAGTGCCATCTGCCACCACCAATCAGTGCCACCGCCAACCAGTGCCACCTGCCAGTGCCAATCAATGCCACCTGCCACTACCAATCAGTGCAACCTGCCGCCACCTGCCACCACCTGCCAGTGACAACTAGTGCCACCGTCAACCAGTGCCACCTGCCAACACCAACCAGTGCCACCGCCAATCAGTGCCATCTGCCAGTGACAACTAGTGCCACCGCCAACCAGTGCGCCTGCCAACACCAACCAGTGCCATCTGCCAGTGACAACTAGTGCCACCGCCAACCAGGGCCACCTGCCATCACCAACCAGGGCCACCTGCCACTTCCAAACCAGTGTCACCTGCCAATGCCAACCAGTGCCATCTGGCAGTTCCATGTGCCTGCCAGTGGCAACCAGTGCCACCTGCCACCGCCAATCAGTGCCACCTGCCAGTGCCACTGCCAATCAGTGCCACCTGCCACTACCAATCAGTGCAACCTACCACCACCTACCAGTGCCACCACCTATCAGTGCCACCTGCCAGTGCCACCAGCAATCAGTGCCAACTAGTGCCACCACCAACCAGTGCCACCTGCCAACACCAACCAGTGCCACCGCCAATCAGTGCCATCTGCCAGTGACAGCTAGTGCCACCGCCAACCAGGGCCACCTGCCATCACCAACCAGGGCCACCTGCCACTTCCAAACCAGTGCCACCTGCCAATCAGTGCCACGTGCCATCGCTAGTGCCACCTGCCAGTGCCAATAGTGCCACCTGCCAGTTCCAAACCAGTGTCACCTGCCAATGCCAACCAGTGTCACCTGCCAGTGCCATCTGGCAGTTCCACGTGCTTGCCAGTGCCACCTGCCAGTGCCAGCCAGTTCCATCTGTTGCCAGCCTTACTCTTTCTGGTCAGCCCATAACCCTGATGTAACAGCGTTTCATTGGAGTTATTGACTGGGTGCTCCATTGTGAGTTAGGGATAGGGGGTGAAAATGAGTGGCCTTACCCCAGGAGCTGACAATCCATATCACTCTAAAAAACAACCCATGCTCTACATTATGACATAAAAATGCCTAATAGAATTAGACTTAACATTAATAAGTCCCCGGGACGAGATGGCTTGCACTCGAGGGTCCTTAAGGAACTCAGTCAAGTAATTGCCTGAACTTTTTTCCTAATTTTTATGAACAGTCTACTGACTGGAATGGTACCAGTTGATTAGAGAAAATCTAATGTAGCACCAAAGTTTAAAAAAAGGGCCAAGATACATCCCTGGGAATTACTGGGCAGCACAGTGGTATAGTGGTTAGCACTCTCACCTAGCAGTGAGAAGGGTCGCTGGTTCAAATCCCAACCACGACACTACCTGCCTGGTGTTTGCATGTTCTCCCTGTGCCTGCGTGGGTTTCCTCTGGGTACTCCGGTTTCCTCCCACACTCCAAAGACATGCAGGTAGGTTAATTGGCTTCTGTCCAAAATTGGCCCTAGTATATGAATGGGGACCTTGGATTGTGGGCTCCTTGAGGGTAGGGACTGATGTGAGTGTGCAATGTACAGGGATAGGGACAATTGTAGACACTCACTCAGGTTGACTGGATGTCCACTGGATGGACTGGTGTCTTTATTCAACCTAACTAACTATGAACTATGAACTGACCAGTTAGCCTAACATCAATTGTATGCAAGCTCTTGGAGGAGATGAGGGACTATATACAGGATTTTAGTAATAAGAATGGTACCATTAGCAGTAATCAGCATGGATTCATGAAGAATCGTTCTTGCCAAACCAATCTATTAAACTATGAGTAGGTTAGCTGCCATCCAGATAAAGGAAGGCCCATAGACATTGTGTATCTGGATTTTGCAAAAGCATTTGATACAGTTCCCCATAAGCGTGTACTGTACAAAGTAAGTTCTGTTGGCAAGGACCATAGGGTGAGTACATGGATTGAAAACTGGCTACAAGGGCATGCTCAGAGAGTAGTGATAAATGGGGAGTACTCAGAATGGTCCGGGGTGGAAAGTGGGGTCCCCCAGGGTTCTGTCTTGGGAACATATTAATTATTTAATTTATTCATAAACGACCTGGAGGATGGGATAAACAGCTCAATCTCTATATTTGCGGACAATGCTAAGCAGGGCAATAACTTCTCCTCAGCACATGGAAACCTTGCAGGAAGATCTGAACAAATTAATGGGGTTGGCAACTACATGGTAAATGAGGTTCAATGTAGAAAAATGTAAAATAATGCATTTGGGTGGCAAAAATATGAATGCAATCTACTGACAAGGGTGAGAACCTCCAGGGGAATCTAGGATGGAAAAGGGCCTGGGGGTCCTAGTAGATGACAGGCTCAGCAATGGCATGCAATGCCAAGCTACTGCAAGCAAAGCAAACAGAATATTGGCATGCATTAAAAAGAATATCGACTCCAGAGATAAAGCAATAATTCTCCCACTCTACAAGACTCTGGTCCGGTCGCACCTGGAGTAAGCTGGCCGGTTCTGGTCACCAGTCCTCAGGAAGGATGTACTGGAACTGGAGAGAGTCCAGAGAAGGACAACAAAATTATTTCTTACTTGGTTTCTTCTGGTCTATTAAACATAAAATTAAAGGCAATAAGTACCTGCTGTCAGCTTTATGTACTCTCTGCGTAAGCTAGATTCTTATCAGTTACATTGTTCCCAGCTATTTTGAGGACTGCAGAGCCTATCCTCTCTGTTATGTAGAAGAATAGAGGGGGATGTGTTTGTAGTAATACAGTAACATACTTCTTGTGCTATGGTGACAATGCTGTTTCCCCGTATGTAGAGTACAGTGAGTGAGCATTGCGATAGTGCAGATACCCCTTGGCTTGGCAGGAGATTTGCTGATCCCCTACAACTATCAAATGACAGCAAAAGAAAGGAAAAAAGCAAAATGTTATACTGTACATTTTTTACTATTAGATATTATAATGTTCACTTATTTTGTTCTAATATTATACAGGCACAATTCTTTTTTTTTTTTTCAAGCATAATACAATGTTAAACGTCTGAGCAACCTAACAAGAGGTCTGGGCATTGCCATGTAGGTTCCCACTTTAAGAAATTTGTAAATGCATGAAAAGTCTGGCAGATTTCAGGAGGGACTGCCTGCTTGAAAAACATAAAGTTGTGTACTGCCCATTGATGGTGCCTGTGTTAATGAAATGTTCATTTTAAAGGTGAGTTACAAAATTGCTTAATCTAAAGCATTGTTCGTCTTCTTATATTTTAAAGATCATAAAATATAGAGTGAATTAATAATACAAGGATTATAAAATTGTACTGAGGAAGAAGAGACCTGTAGCTCTTTTGCCAGAATACCATATAGCTTAAATGGCAGCAACTTAGCATAAAGTTAGAAAAGTTTGATTTTAAAACTACATTATTGTATATTCTTTGAAAAAATATTTTTATGACCATATGAAGAGAGAAATAGAACTCAGTTCTTATAATTATAAAGGAGATATTTTATAGTTTAACTTTCCAGCTAAGGTGAATTATGTTCTTATGAATATTACCAAGCTTTAACATTACACTACATGAATCCTTATGCTTTCATTAGTGTTCTTTTGGCTGTTGCTGTTTATGTGAAATGAAGTCAAACAGAATATTAATCAAGGTTATGAATTGTTCAAAGACTATCGCTGTCAGTTCATCAGAAAAGGATTCCCAGGGAGTCATAAAATCAGTGGGACAAGTTATTTCCAAAACCCTAAATAGAAAATTACCGAAAGTATATTCATCTAATATTAAGTTTCATTTATCCACACCAGTTTATACGTTTTTAACATATCACCTTTTGGTTCTATTTTTATTCACCCCATTAAGCTTGTGATTAAGCAGTTAAAAGAACCAGCTGTTCCTCTCACTTTAGTCAGTCGGTCACTTCTGGGTCCCATGATATAGATACTATCAAGTAGGTTTGGGCTGGCGCAAAAAAAAGAAACCTCTAATGACCCCCCAGTATGTTGCTAGAAATAACTTAAAAACGAGTTAAATGGACTCTAGCCAGCCTGTCAATATCATTCAATTTGTTTGTCTGGCTATCGGCAACAATTATCTAACTATCAGGGCCTGCTCCTATGTCACTACTGTCAGTGAGCACATAAACTTGAGAAAGTGATATGTGATTGAGGGCTGCCACCTACTGTATTCCTAATGCCATTCCCAAGCCAACCAGTAGCATGCAAAATGTAACACTGTGACATCCTCCAGCAGCATTGTCCCATTCCTGATGACATTCCCAAGTCAACAGCCACCAAATAAGGTGTAATATTCCCATCGCACACGTTCGTGTAGATGACTTGAGGCAAGTGGATGCAGTAACAACTATCACCTGGAAACCAGTATCAACATAAGTCAGAAATATGAATTTCCAGCATACCATGGATCTTCAAGATGGCCTCCAAAAAAAGTGATCATATCAAAGCAGTATAGTGTGACATTTCTGGGCCATGCAGGACCCCTTCATCAGACATGTGAAGGGGTCCAGGGTGGCTTCAAAACACCACAATTGCCTGCTGTTATGTGATCTCTTTAATTTTTGGAATGCTATATTGAAGATCTATGGTCTGCCGGCAATATACCATTCCTAATGGTTTCCCCAGGTCAATAGTCACTGAGCAGTTACCAGGAGGTAACACTGAGCTGTCCTCCAAAATTTGACGATGTGGAGCCTTCCTTTTTTTTTTTTTTGTGAGGCAAGCATAGTTTTTGCCTAAACTGAGCCCAATGATTAGGCCAACCTGAAGCGTGGTGGTTATGTTTTTGTTTTTTTCCTTTTTCCTCTTAAATGTTTATCCCTGAGCCCAAATGTTAGAACCAGGTCAACTGGCAGTCTTTAATGCTGACCCCGAGTCCAAATGCTAGAACCTGGTCAACAGGCAGTCTTTAATGTTGATCCCTGAGCCCAAATGCTAGAACCAGGTCAAAAGGCAGCAACCAAAAACAACAGAGGAAAGTGCTTTGCCACCTAACAATGCTGAGGCCCAGTATGAGTTAAGTACCAATATTTCCAAAAACTTGATACTATGTATAGATACATTTTGCATAGGTATTTGAATTGTTAGAAGACCTATTGTTACCACAAAATATTCTAACAGGTCATCCACAAGTAAGAAAGTGAAGAGGTGCACCAAAAGAACAATGTAAAACATGTTTACAAATTAGATTACAGGTAGCAAAATAAGGACTGGTTGAAGCAGGGTCCGTTCATAGTCAGCAAAAATATGTCTGCAACAATGTTCTTCTGTTTCTAATGCTGCACAATCTGCAATGTCAAGTTTGTCTACTCAGGTAGACATGAGTGTGACTGATTCTTATGCCGCATACACACGATCAGACTATCTGCCGGACAACCTGCCGGACTATGCAGCTGAGGTCCGCCAGATTTTCTGAACAAGCAGACCTGCCCACACATGACTGGAAGAGAAGAAGGAAAAAGAAGAAGCAGAAGAAGCAGAAGCAGCAGAAGACGGCAGCGCCAGAAGACCGGGCCAACTCTAGTAAAAGAGCTGGAAGAAGAAAGTGGAGGCCCGGCAAGAAAAACCGAAGAGCGGGACAAGACCCCCGAAGTCTTAAGAAGACCCCCAAAGTCGGAAGAAGACCCCTGGACAGCGGCGGCAGCGATGGAGAAAGCCGGGTTCCTCCACTAGTAAAAGAGCTAGCAAAAGAGCAGAAGATAGCGGAGGAGTCCAGTGAGAAGACCCCCGAACACGGAAGAAGACCCCCCGGAACTGTCTAATAAAGTACTTTAAAAACCTGTGTTTTTTTTTTCCCTAGGTGAATGGGTAGGGTTACATAGTACCCCATACTCATTCACATAGGGTAGGGGGCCAGAGTCTGGGAGAGAGCCCAGATTCTGATAAGCCCCCCGCCCGCTGACCCCGACAACAAACGGCCAGGGTTGTCCGGAAGAGGCCCTTGTCCTCATCAACATGGGGACAAGGTGCTTTGAGGTGGGGGCCCTATGGCCCCCCTTCCCCAAAGCACCCCCCCCCCATGTTGAGGGCACGCAGCCTGGTATGTCTCAGGGAGGGAGCTTGCTCATCCCCACCCCCTTTCCTGACCGGCTGGGCTGCGCGCTTGGATAAGGGTCTGCTATGGACTTTGGGGGGGACCCCCACGCCGTTTTTTTTCGGCGTAAGGGTTCCCCTTTAAATCCATACCAGGTGACAGGGCTAGTGAGCTTTCAATCTCGCTGATGGAGGCAGCAACATTGACTTCCTTTGCAAGGTTCTATCTACCTGGATGCCACGTTCAAAATGAACGGACTTTACTCAGTGTTTGGCAAGTCAGTTCATTTTAAAAGGCCGGCGGACTAGCACACAGATGGGCGGACTGTCCGCCGGACTGCCGAGTCCAGCGGACTTCTTTCTAAGTCTGCTGGACTTTTGGGAAGAAAAAGTCAGCCAGAGCCCACACATGGGCGGATTTTCCGGCGGACTCTGGTCCACTGAACCAAGTCCGCCAGATAATCCGATCATGTGTACGTGGCATTAATGTAACAAATTAAATTTCTTTATCGTACATCATAGGACACAGAGCCTTAAGCATTTACTTAGTGGGTTATAGCTACCTTCAGGTGTTGACACTGGCACACCCAATACAGGAAGTTGAGACCCCTATATAACCCCTCCTTCCAGGAGTACCTCCGTTTTTTCTCCAGTGTCTAAAGGTGTTGGCACGAGTGAAGATGTGCTCTGCGGCGCTCTGCAAGGTATCCATGATGGATTTAAAAAGCCTCCACAACCGGATCCATCCTGCCACTGCAGCTCCAGGATGGTCTCGCATAGAAGAACAAGGTTTTGCCTGTAACGCTCCTCTGAGGTCCGGACTCTAGGAACCAGGACTAAAGCTGTCCTGAGGGGTGCTATACATGGTTCAAAGGAGTGGAACTCCTATTAAAAGGCCCCCAGTCTTTGAAGGTTTAACCATGCTGCAGTGAGGAAAAGGTAAGAGGAAAGCATAGAAACTGCAAAGTCCACCTATGACTTTTCTTTCAATTATATTGTAAAATGCCTTAAAAACTCCTCTAGAGGGAGTAATAGTGTATAGACCCTGTTTAAATCTGTGCTAATACAGCGTGTCTCAGCAGCGGGGGGGGGGGGGGGGGTCTAAATGGGGAAACTGGATAGGGATACATGTTATGTTTAAACAAGCATAAATCTGAAAAGCTGATGAAATGGCTGTGTAAATGCCCTTCCCCCTCCCCTGCCACCCACCTCACCTCTGAGGTGACTCTTGCTAAAGCACAGGAAAGGGCGTGGCGCATAGACAATCAGGCTCACACCTGAAAAAGCTTAACGCTGATACTCTGGGAAACAGACAGTGTCTATCAGAGCAGCTGACGCAAGGCTGCCACAGGTCACAGAAGCGCTGGTGCACATGAGGGGTTTACACAGACATTTGCAGTACAGGAAAAAATGTATTGTTTAGCATTAGATCATTCTATGCTACCACTGTTTTTCCCACTATTGTGCAAATAATTAGAACAGTCCTTAGAGTACTTTTGCTTTTTGTGCTTTGCACTATGGCTTACTACTAAGGCACCAAAACCACCCCCAGGTGCTGGGAACTCCAGACATGCCTCCACATTGTCATCCTCTCTGGAGATACCTGACATGGCAAGCCAGGGTGAGTCATTGGAAGCAATTGGTGGTGCAACTGCTTCTCACACTTCAGCCCCTGTATACGTGACTGAAGATACCTTTTCCTCTGCCCTGCAAGGCTTAGAAGGAAGATTAGCGGCTTTAATCACATCCTCCATTAAAGGGGATAAGAAGCGTGCTAGGTCCCTCTCTCCCACTCCAAACCCCTTACCAGGAGAACAGTGGGGAGAGAATGAGGTATTACCCTCATACGATTTGGAAAAACAAAGTGATTACTCCTCTGCGGAGGAAACAACAGTTGAAATTTCAGCTTCACAATCTGAGGTACAAATCCTTATGGACATGGTTTGCTCCACATTCATGCTACCCCTAACAGAATCAGCTGGAAGTCTTGTTTCTTCTTTGGGTTCCTTGAAACCTTCATGACCGATGCATGCGTTTCCACTCCACACATTACTAAAGAAGCTTATTTATACCGAATGGGATCATCCGGATAAGCATTTTCTCTGCCAAAGAGATTTTCAGTTCTCTATCCTATGGAGGAAAAATTCACCAAAAAATGGAAAGTTCCAGCAGTAGATGCTGCGATTTCCAGAGTGAATAAAAGTTTAACTTGTCCAGTAGACAATACACAAATGCTAAAGGAAACCTACAGATAGATAAAAAGTTGGAATTCCTGTTAAAATCCTCTTTTTCTTTAGAAGTTACTGTTGCTCAGCCTGCAATTGCAGTTATAGGCTTCTGTCAGTCCTTAAAAGACCAGTTCACAGAAGCCCTTTACGAGCTTCCTGCACAACAGGCCAGTGAGTTGGCCGATTTACCAAAAGCATTATGTTTTGCCATAGATGCTATAAAGCGTTCTATTCCCCAGGCGTCTCACCTTGCACTTGTGCTAGTACACATGTGCACATTGGCTAAAGGGTTGATCTGCCGAAGCACCCTGCAAAAACCTACTGTCTAGTATCCCATTTCATGGGGAGAGACTATTTGGCAATGATTTGGATAAATACATCCAGACAATTTCCAGTGGAAAAAGTACTCTTTTGCCAGTAAAACAAAAGTATATTGTCCTTAATTTAAACTGACCTTCTCTCCTGCGCCAAGCGCATCCACCTCTAGGCAGTTGCAATGGCTTCCACTATCAGATTCCAGAGGAAAATCGCAGGGTCAGGCCCAGGCTCAAAGGAAGACCTGGAGCCGCAAGACTACAAAGCAGAATACTAAGACCTCTTCATGAAGAGGCATCTCCCTCCACCAAGGTGGGGGGAAGACTTCTGCATTTCGCAGAAGTCTGGCAGAGGGAAACTCAGGACAGATGGGCTTTCTCCACAGTGACTCTAGGATACGAACTAGAGTTTCGGGAGTTTCCACCATCTCACTTTCTGAGATCAAATGTTCCCAAGGATCCAGGGAAAAGACAATCCCTGTTTCAAGCATTAGACCAATTATTGACTCAAGGGGTAATCATACAGATCCCCACAGAAGAACAAGGCTTAGGTTTCTATTCAAACCTGTTTATGGTACCAAAACCGAATGAAGATGTCAGGCCCATTCTGGATCTAAAAAATCTAAATCGGTTCCTAAAAATTTGCTCATTTTGAATGGAGTCGATCAGGTCAGTGGTCTCCATCCTACAAGGCAGAGAACTTCTGGCGTCCATTGACATCAGGGACGCATATCTGCATGTCCCTATATTTCCCACTCACCAAAGGTTTCTGTGATTCGAAGTGGAACAACAGCACTTTCAGTTCCGGCCTTGCTCTTCGGTCTAGCCACAGCACTATGGGTATTCACAAAAATACTGGCCCCACCTCTAGCCAGGTTAAGGGCACAGGGAATAATCGCGTTGGTGTACCTAGACAATCTATTGTTAATAGACCAGTCAGTGACTCACTTAAGGCAAAGCGTACGCATTACAACCAGTTACCTGGAAAGTCTTGGTTGGATCCTCAATCTAGAGAAGTCTTCCTTAAAACCAGTAAGAAGACTGGATTACTTAGGCCTGATAATAGATATAGGCCAGAAAAGGGTGTTCTTGAGCCTCCAGCAAAGATCAGCTCCATACAAGAGTTGGTATGGATGGTCAGGTCAAAAGCAAATCCTTCAATTCGCCTTTACATGAGGTTGTTAGGAAAGATGGTAGATTCATTCATAGCAGTCCCCTATGCCCAGTTCCATTCAAGACTGTTGCAAAACAGAATCCTCTCTGCTTGGAACAAGACGATCCAAGCTTTGGACTTGCCAATGCGGCTGTCCCCAAGAGTGTCTCAAAGCCTCAGTTGGTGGTTACGAAACCAGAATTTGCTGAAAGGGAAATCCTTCAGACCAATAATCTGGAAAGTAGTAACGGCAGATGCCAGTCTCTCAGGCTGGGGAGCTAGAGGAGACGACTGTCCAGGGACAGTGGTCAAAACTCAAAATAGCCCTGCCCATCAACATCCTAGAGATTTGGGCAGTGTATCTGGCTCTGAAAACCTGGAGCTCTAGGTTAAAGATTTGTCCAGTCCAGATTCAATCTGACAATGCCACGGCTGTGGCCTATATCAATCACCAAGGGGGCAACAAGAGTCTCTCAGCTCAGAGAGAGGTGAACCATATCCTAACTTGGGCAGAAAGGAATGTCCCTATCGTCAGTTTTCATTCCGGGAGTAGAAAATTGGCAGGACTATCTAAGTCACCAGCAGTTATTCTGAAATGTTTCGGGCTGTTTGCCAAAGATGGGGGACTCCGGACATAGATATTCTAGTGTCCAGATTCAACATGACGTTGGTCAACTTTGTGTCCAGAACAAGGGATCCACTCGCATACGGATGCGCTGGTAATCCCGTGGATCAGTTTTCACGGATCTATGCTTTTCCCCTGATTCAGTTGCTTCCTCGACTTCTTTGCAGGATCAAGCTGGAAAGAAAGCCGGTAATTCTGGTAGCACCAGCATGGGCCAGAAGGTCATGGTACGCAGAGATCGTAAAGATGGCAGTGGAGTGTCCTTGGCCTTTCCCACTAAGGCCAGACCTGCTATTGCAGGGGCTGATATTCCATCCTACTTTACGAACGCTAAATGTAAAGGCTTGGCTATTGAAACCCACATTCTGAAGAAGATTTTTTTTGAAATTGTACATATATATATATATATATATATAATTATTTCTTATGTTTTTATAGATTCTACTATTTTGTAAATTTAAGTGTGCTAAAATGGATCATCCCTGAAGAAGGAGTAAGATAACTCCGTAACACGTAGGTTACATTGGATGCACAATATTAACCACTTCAATACAGGGCACTTAAACACCTTCCTGCCCAGACCAATTTTGAGCTTTCAGCGCTGTCGCACTTTGAATGACTATTGCGCGGTCATGCTACACTGTACCCAAATTACATTTTTATCATTTTTTTCCTACAAATAGAGCTTTCTTTTGGTGGTATTTGATCACCTCTACAGTTTTTATTTTTTTCCCTACAAATAAAAAAATACCGAAAATTTTGAAAAAAAAAATGTTTTTTTTTTGTTTCAGTTTCAAAACTTTGTAAATAAGTACGTTTTCTCCTTCACTGATGGGCACTGATGGGGCTACACTGATGGGCACTGATAAGGTGGCACTGATGGGCACCAATGAAGTGGCACTGATGAGGTGGCATTGATGGACACTGATAGGCGGCACTGATAGGTGGCACGGATGGGCGACACGGATGGGCGGCACGGATGGGCGACACGGATGGACACAAAATTGTCACTGATAGCTGGCACGGATTGGCATGGATGGGCATGGATAGGCGGCACAGATGGGCATGGATAGGCGGCACAGATGGGCATGGATAGGCGGCAAAGATGGGCATGGGTGGGCACTGATAGGCGGCACAAGTGGGCACTCATAGGCGGCACAGGTGGGCACTCATAGGCGGCACAGGTAGGCACTCAACAGGTGGGCACTCATAAGCGGCACAGGTGGGCACTCATAGGCGGCATTGGTGTTATACTGTACTAATGGATGCCAATCAGTGCCAAACAATAATGCATGCCAATCAGTGATGCCCATTGTGGGCACTGATTGGCATCCATTATGGGCACTGATTGGCATCCATTGTGCTGACCATTGGCATCCCTGGTGGTCTAGGGAGGATTACCTGTTCCCTGGTGGTCTGGTGGCATCCCTGGTGGTCCAGTGTGGGCATCCTCGGGGGGGGGGTGTGCTGATAAACGATCCGCACAGACCCCCCCTGTCAGAGGAGCAGCCGATCACTGGCTCTTCCCATTTACACTGTGATCAGCCGTGATTGGACACGGCTGATCACGTGGTAAAGAGTCTCCGTCGGAGACTCTTTACCAAGATCGTAGTTGCCTGGTGTCAGACTGACACCCCGCAACAACGATCGCCGCGATGTGCGCCCCCGGGGGCGTGCAGCGGCTCATAATCCTGAGGACGTCATATGACGTCCGGTCAGGATTATCAAACCACTTTGCCGCCGTCTATTTGTAATAGGGTGGGCGGCAAGTGGTTAACGCAATTTAACCTTGTTTGTAGAATGCTTTGAATACGCCTATATACAATGTCATAGAAGTCTGTTCCTTTGGAATAAGATGTAGGAAGCAAATGTTTTCTGGTTCTATAAATATATGCACATGGAGGAAGTAATGTGTCCCTTTCTCCTGTTCGGAAATGTATGTTAATATATTATTCTTTGTTTTTTCTTTCTAGGTAAAAATATATAAAAAAATAATTTTATTTTAACAAAATCAATTGGTGTCACAGTCTATGCCTAAAAAGTCCCGCCTTCTTTAAGGGGAAAACTTCTATAGTATTTCATGTTGGGATGTTGGCTACTAATAAGCGGATCTTAATTTATACCTCGCACAATTCTGATTTTTACATTCTGAAGAAGCGTGGGATTTCCAGGTCTGTTATCTCAACTTTAATCAATGCAAGGAAACCAGTTTCCAGAGCTGTATATTATAGAGCTTGGAAAGCGTACGTTTCCTGGTGTGAATCCAAGGGTTGGCACCCTCTGAGATATATTATAGGCAGAATCCTTGCCTTTCCACAATTGGGCGTAGAGATGAAGTTGGCCCTAAGTACTATTAAGGGGCAAGTCTCAGCCTTCTTGGTTTTATTTCAAAGACTGCTTGCTACGCATTCTTTAGTCTGGGGTTTTATGCAGGGGGTGATGCTGATTAATCCACCAGTTAAATCACCTTTAACCCCTTGGGACTTGAATTTAGTCTTGTCATTGTTACAAAAAACGCCATTTGAACCATTACAGCATGTTCTCTTAGTCCTTCTGACTAGGAAGTTGATATTTTTGGTTGCTATATCCTCAGCAAGGAGGGTTTCAGAATTGGCTGCTCTTTCTTGTAAAGAGCCATATTTGATCATTCATGAGGACAGAGTGGTGTTCCAGGGAAGAAAAGTCACTACATTGTCTTGATGTAGTGCGAGCAGTGAAAATCTATTTAAAGAAAACTTCTCCGATTCCTAAGACTGATGTCCTTATTTATTCTGCCAGAAGGTCCTAAAAAAGGACAGGCAGTGTTGAAATCCACTGTTACTAAATGGATTCTGCAAGTTATAATTCAAACTTATGATTTAAGGGGTTAGATTCCCCCTATTCAAGTTAAGGAGCACTCTACTAGAGCGGTTAGTGCTTCTTGGGCAGTGCGTCACCAGGCCTCTTTTGCTCAGATCTGTAAGGCCGCAACTTGGTCTTCGGTCCATATATTCACAAAATTTTACCAAGTGGATGTAAGAAAGGAGGAGGATATCGCCTTTGGGCGCAGTGTTCTGCAGGCAGCAGTATAAGGTCTGGGGGTGCCCTACGGGTTGTGTCTCCCTCCCCTCAGGTAGCATTGCTATGGGACGTCCCACTAAGTAAATACTTAAGGCTCTGTGTCCTATGATGTATGATAAAAAAATAGGAGTTTTATAACAGCTTACCTGTAAGATCCTTTTCTTGGAGTACATCATAGGACACAGAGGTCCCGCCCCTCTTCTTTTATGGTGTTTAAGTATATTGTTTATATTGCTTGGCTACAAAAATGGAGGTACTCCTGGAAGGGGGAGAGGTAATATAGGGGAGTCAACTTCCTGTATTGGGTGTGCCAGTGTCAACACGTGCAGACATGCCTTGTTCGAGCACTGTGTCTGTGAAATCTGTAATGTCCTGTACTGTTATGCCTTCCACACCATCTACATCTAAGTCCTGAGACATTTGTTGGAAAAGGTCTTTGTCTAATATAGCTACTAAATTGCTCTTTATAAAAGCACACCCTATTTAGGCATCAACAGATGCTACTTAGGCCTCATGCACACAGCTGCTGTTAAACTCACATATTTGTGAGTTTAGGTGTTTTTTTCTGCCCTTGAACTCCCCAAATGTTATTGTGCATACATTGATGTTTTTAGAAGTTTTGTAACAGGGGAGTTTGGAGGATGTTTTCTGAACATCTTAAAATTGCATTCAGGAGAGGGATTTTTGGCCACAAAAAACGCTGAACGCTGTTAAAAGCATCTAAATGCACATTTAGACGCTAGGCATGTTTAGCACTTCAGCTTTCATTTATTTCAGTGGCCAGAATAAATTAAAATTCTGGCCAATTATAAAAAAACAACTCTAAACACTCCTGAACCAGTTTAAAATATTGTAGCTTAGGTGAGTTCATAATGATGATTTTCTCCTGTCAGGATAAACAGAGTTTACAAGAAACCAGTGTGCATGAGGCCTTATATGTTACTTTTCCAAAGGAATAAAGTCTACATTCACCCAGTGCCTTGTGCTTGCGGGCACATGGATACCGATTATAAACATGTCAGGGAAAATGAGGAATCTGTAAAATCAGGCATTGGAAAATGTGTCTCTGTCTGCAAAAACAGAGTAGCTACAGAAACTTAGTAGTTCATTTTCAAACCCAGCTACACTGATGGAATAATTTTTCACAAATTCAAGCCGTAATCTTCTGGAGCTTTCTGGTAATACTGCAATTGAAAGCCATTTATTTCAGAAAAGGCTCAAATGGAGGAAAAAAATACCTAAAGAGTTGTCAGAGGATGAACCCCGGTCTAACCACTTTGAATGGTTTTAATATCAGGTTTTCTATGTAGTCATTGGACAAGCAAGCCTGGAGCAAAAACTCTCAAAAAAACTCAACTTTGATCCATGATATGTCATATTTAGACCCCAAAAGGTTTAGCTAAGTAGGGCAAAGTGATGTTCCGACAGAAAATTTGCAAACTGTAACACGGTTGGCTCATATTGACATTGCCCGCCTTACAGCTGAATGTCTTCTGTCTTCTCAAAGCATGCCCATGAAGATTTTTATTTTTTTAAAGCATGCCTCCTTCAAAATATATAAATGATGATGTGAAACATAGCATGTGAGAACTGT
This sequence comes from Lithobates pipiens, assembly GCF_037356315.1. Lineage (NCBI taxonomy): Eukaryota > Metazoa > Chordata > Amphibia > Anura > Ranidae > Lithobates > Lithobates pipiens. The sequence goes on along the minus strand of NW_027507748.1, from coordinate 446,400,085 downwards.
TTCGTTGCTATAAAATTTTGCACAGCCATAACTTTCACTCTGCTGCATTTACAAAACCTTTTTGCAGTAATTTCAGTACTCTACTTTTGCTTTCACTCAGTCCTCAGTTTCTGCGCTGATATCAGCAAAGTTTAGTCTATGATGACATCCTTGAAAAATAAACTCATTCTTCACTCTCAGTAACTCTTGAAACATTGCTACAGTCTGCATAACTAATGTGAAAAAAAATTCACATAAAAAATTTGAAAAAAGGACATCCTCATCATACAGTACATCACATTTGCTTTACTAATTACTGATAATTTGTAATTTTCTGATCATCTGTTTCTTTGCTGTTATATATGTTATGAATCTTATCCTTTGAGCACGTGAGTGTAGAAATCAGAAATCAATTTTGCGTTTTTGTCAGAAATTAGCCAACAGAAAAAAAAACTGAATGTGACTTACTGCTGCTAACTCTGCTAAAAGCTGGCACAAAAATACTATTATGAGCGTTTTTCATCCAGTGTTTTTTCTGGCATTATTTTTTTTTTTAACTTATAGTGTGCATGAATAAATGTAAAAGTGAATGGTGCGCTTGTTCCACAATTTAAGTATTGTGTATCAAATGTGTATCAAAAACTTGTTCGTAGCATCAAGATATAATTTTGAATAGTGCACCGATCTTAAACACAATAGCCACATTCAGTGAAACCCTGCAAAAAAATTTGCAAGCAAATATATAATATACAATGATCAAAAATTCCTTATAGTGCACAGACATATAATGTTCACATCCAGTGTAATATCCAGAGTTATAATAGAAAAAACAAAGTCCAAAAAAACTTAAGTGATCCTGCAATGAGTGAAGATGCTCCGGGGTCTCTTCTCCCGCTCTCCGGTGCCTTCTGCCGGGCTCTTCCACTATCTTCTTCCAGCTCTTTTACTAGCGTTGGCCCGGTCGTCTTCTTCGTCGTCGTCTTCTTCATTCTTCTTTCTTCTCTCTTCCGATGTTGACACAATGCTCTCCCCCACTGTAATGCATTGTGCACACCCATTTATATAGGCATGGGGCGTGGTCACCGGGTGATGTCTCCATGTGACCCCGCCCACTTATGACAACAAAGAAGAAGACCGGGCCAACGCTAGTAAAATAGCTGGAAGAAGATAGTGGAGGAGCCCGGCAGAAAGCACCGGAGAAGACATGGGAGAGCGGAAGAAGAGACCCCCAAAGTCGGAAGAAGACGCCCGGAGATGCCTAATAAATTACTTTAAAAACCTGTGTACTGTGTTTTTTTATTGACACTTTTTTCCTCCCAGGTGAATGGGTAGGGGTATGATGTACCCCATACTCATTCACATAGGGTGGGGGGCCAGGATCTGGGGGCCCCCTTATTAAAGGGGGCTCCCAGATTACGGTAAGCCCCCGACCGCAGACACCGACAACCAACGGCCAGGGTTGTCGGGAAGGGGGCCCTTGTCCTCATCAACATGGGGGCAAAGTGCTTTGGGGTGGGGGGGCAGGGCTCCCTTGCCTCAAAGCACCCACCCCCCATGTTGAGGGCATGTGGCCTACTACAGCTCAGGAGGGGGGGTGCTCGTTCGTCCCCACTCCCTTTCCTGACCGGCCAGGCTAGTGCTCGGATAAGGGTCTGGTATGGATTTTGGGGTGAATCCACAGCATTTTTTGGTGTGGGGGTTCACCTTAAAATCCATACCAGACCGAGGGGGGCCAGTATACCCATGAAGGGGGAACCCATGCTGTTTTTTTTTCTTAAAAAAAATTTAATTGGCATGGAGTTCCCCCTAATCATTTGGTAATCAAAGTCACGTCCCTGCTCATTGAAGTCATACTTCAAGTTGTGGGACAAAGTCACATCCACAGTCGTTTGACTGTCTTGCCAAAATCGCGGCCACGAAAACACCGCAAAATCACGTGACTTTGTAGTAGCACAAGTGTGAAAGGGGCCTAAGGGTCTTTTTCCTGCATTGTCTAAGACTATGACTTTTATGCTGGTGGGTGTGGATGCTGTAAATTACCAATGAACAGTTCCTCATATCCATAATTTTTAACTACTTCACACCCGGCCAATGTGTATATATATGGCCAGATGGGAGCTCTCTCCTTCTGATTGAACGTTCAGGAACGTCCTTCAGAAGGAGGGGGGTCGCGTGTGCCCACGCAGCGGTGCGGTCCCGATGCGCTCATGTCACCTGGACACGGCGCATCTCGGATTGGCAGGAGGGCTCTGTGATTGGCCCTCCTGATCACATGATGGCGGTGTCCAATCACTGCCGTCATGTGATGTAAAATGTGATGCTAGGCAACAGGCTCTCCTCTCCTCACACGGAAGTCGTTGCTGAGAAGAGGAGGGCGGATCTCTGCAGCCGGCTGGTGATCAGTGAGTATGAGCTGTTTTTTTATAGCTTTTTACTTACTGATCACCAGTCTAGTGTAAAACACACATGTCCCCAAAACACACATGTCCCCAAATAATAAAAACACATGTCCCCCACATATGTCCCACTAAAATCACATGTCCCAATGATTAAATAATTACCTGCACACATATGTCCGTGATCACGCAAACCAATTATTATACACTTAACAGATTTTTTTTTACCAAAAACATGTAGCAGAATACATTTTGGCTTAAATTCATGACAAAATTTGATTTTATTGGATTTCTTTTAAAAATAGAAAGAAGAAAATATAGTTTTTTTTCCAAATTTCCGCTCTATTCGCTTATATTGCAAAAAAATAAAAAAACTGAGTCGTGAATAAATACCACCAAAATAAAGCTCTGTTTGTGCAAACAAAATGATAAAAATTGAATTTGGGTACAGCATAGCATGACTGCGCATTGTCATTGAAAGTGTGAGGGCTCTGAAAGCTGAAAATTGGTCTGGGAAGGAAGGGGGCGAAAGTGCCCTGTATTGTAGTGGTTAATAATGTGTTTAACTACAAATGACACCTGCTGTATTACTGTGGGAAATATTTTTTCCTGCTTTTTCATTACAAAATATCAAACCCACAAAAGCTTTTAATGAGGATTTCTCTCTAATTGCATCAGATTTTTATTAGATCAGATAAAAGAGCAAATATGGATCAGATTTTAGGATATTTGCTCACCTCTAATAAACAGCTTTGTAAAACGCAAATCCTTAGCAGTGTACCCTATTACTTTTCCATAAGAACTAGCACAGATTGTATAGAGGAAATGCTCCTTTGTGTCACCTCCAATTCCATTAGCATGGATTTTATCTATTCTGTACTCTTAAACCAATGTATTTCTTCATGAAAAGTCTGTGTTATTCCACTTAAAAAATAATTTAATACATTTTCAGCCCAGTGTTTAAAAAAGAAAAAGGTGTTTTAGTAGTTTTGGTGTTCCGCTAGTAGCAGTTCATTTTGACAGGTAGTAATCTAATACAGGACTCCTGACCAAAACAAAGAAAGATTGCTGGACTACAAGGATTTAATGTTGCTTTATAAAGTAAAAACAGGAAATTCATAGTAATTAATCGCTTGCTTTGTAGTAGGATGTAAGTTAGGAGGGAAAGCATATCTGATGTTGTTAAAGGGGTTGTAAAGTTTAGTTTTTTATTTTCTAATTAGGTTCCTTTAAGCTAGTGCATTGTTTGTTCACTTACCCTTTCCTTCCATTTCCCTTCTAAATGTTTTTTTTTCTTTGTTTTCTTTGCCTGAATGTCTCACTTCCTGTTCCTCCTCAGTAAGCTGTTCTGGCTGACTAAACACCGCTTGGATGATGGTGTGAAGTTTACTGAGGAGAAACAGGAAGTGAGAAATTCAGACAAAGAAAAAAAACATTTAGAAGGGAAATCGAAGGAAAAGGTAAGTGAACCAACAATTCACTAGCTTAAAGGGACCTATTTAGAAAATTAAAAAACGAAGCTTTACAACCCCTTTAACTGTAGACTTGGACAAAGACTTGGAAACATGTTGATTTCATTTTTTTTACTTTATGTGATACTCATTCGATGGGGGAGCACTGACTCCCGAAGGAGTGGCTGGTTTGATTTGGGCCTGCACTCTGGTAATAACATCCCACCAACTTGGCTCTCTATCCCCTTGACACAGCTGTGGTACAATACAATACAGTACAATATAATACAATGCGAGGTACCTGTATTATAACCTCAGGATCCACTGGCTCCACCTGCTGGGAGAAAACAGTACGCCACACAACTGGATGCTTAAACAACAGTGTATTTTACTGCGAAAATATTCAAAGAGGTGATTACAGTAATTGCGCTGTCATCCCAACATAGGACGACAGTACAATGGGATTCAATATAAACAATATCAAACAATATACATATAGATAAATACCCGGGAGCTCCCCTTACTTTTGAAGCTATGTGTGAGATCTCACTTAAAGTGCTTGGCCTTTGGTCTTCGCTAGCTAAAATAATTCCTTGTGATTTGTAAGATTAAAGTAGTTTAAGTTGAGGTAAAGGTGCTCCTGATATAACTTCAGTACTTATTCTACAAGGCTTGGGATATCAGAGTACGTAGGCCTCAAGCCTGCTCAGTGTCAGTTGCTCTGCTCCTCCTCCGTGGAACTATAAATCCCAGTGAGGCCTGTGTATGAGTGTAACTGCGTGTGAAAGTTAATAAACTGTGGGCCGTGACCCGCTCACCAACTGGATCGGAGCTCCGTGTAGTAGCTTTGGTCTGGTGACTGCAGCTTGCTTCTCCGTCAGCTGGGCCCGTCGCTCAGCTGGGTGAGCCCGGTCCTCTAATGCTCAAACGAGTGTCTCTGGATCTCTCCAATCTGGTCACTGTCTCTCTGGCACCGTCAGATCACTCGCACAAACAAGCGATATTTGCGTTCCGCAAAGGCTGTGGGCCCTGTCTCCGGAAGGACCTTCACACAGATCCTCACAGGTTGGCCATGCGATCCCAAGAGACCTAAAATGGCTGCTCGGGTTCCTTTTATGTCCTACCCAGCATGCACTGCTGTAGAAAGTTTTCATGGGTAGGTCATCAAGCCTCCTGGGTAAAAGGGTCAACCTTCATATCAAAACAACAGTCACTTCCTGTATAAGTCTTTTGTGCTGTCTTCAAAACAATAAACATCCAAGTTCAGTACCAGTATTTGGCCGCTAGAAGGCGCAAAATACTAAACCAAACAAATGTCCATAGGCTTATGTTTATAGCCTGCAAACACACATTAATAAGCAAGGATGTCAGCGCTACAATGGTAAAGTGTAATTTTTTTTTTTTTTTTATAAAGGTTTTATTGCTATATGTAATCAAGGTACATTAAACAATATTCATATCACAAAACTGGATACATATAAAACTTAAGAGATGCAGATAATATGGTGTGATAGAGGGGTCCAACCGGAATGCTGAAAACAGCCTAATTTCAAGGGAGCACCAACCCGTTGAAAACAAGAAGGTATGTGAAAAGATGGTGGTTTGATGGTGGTCTCAAGATATACAACAGTGATGGCGAATCTTGGCACCCCAGATGTTTTGGAACTACATTTCCCATGATGCTCATGCACTCTGCAGTGTAGTTGAGCATCATGGGAAATGTAGTTCTAAAACATCTGGGGTGCCAAGGTTCGCCATCACTGATATATAATCACATCAAGATATACACAGACATAACAAAATAGTAAAATTATTTAATAATACAAAAGAGTTGTTCAAAACAGAAAGTAACATTCATAGGGTAACAGGAAGCCCCTATACATAAAATTAAAAAATTTCAGGAGTAGTCAGATGTAGTGTGGAGCTTGCCTATATGTTTTGCTGTACAGACCGCTTCGTCAGGGCTTCAATCTCCAAATCTGACTGGAAAAATCTTCTTTGACGCATTTTTCCCAGTGTAATAAGCGGATGTCAGCAAGTTAGGTGTCACTTATGGTCTCCCCTTAGCCTGAATGCACCTGATGCTTCAAAAAGATTTGTCCAGTCAGATATGGAGATTGAAGGCCTGAAGAAGCAGGCTGTACTGCAAAACATAGGTAAGCTCCACGCTACATCTGGCTGCTCCTCTCGTTTTTTGATTTTATGCGTAAGGGCTTCCTGTTGCCCTATGAATGTTACTTTCTGTTTTTAACAACTCTTTTTTATTAATAAATCATTTTTCTATTTTGTTATGTCTCTGTACAGCTTGATGTGATTATACAGTATATCTTGAGACCACCATCTTTTCATGTACCTTCTTGTATACATATAAAACATATCTCCCATCAGAAGCCATATACATTAGATGCAACCTGGCAACACACAACTTGTAGTGTAAAATACAGTTGGACAAGGTACTCCTAGTATGTGTGTGTGTATATATATATATATATATATATATATATATATATATATATATATATATATATATACACACACACACACAAGCAAGGAAGAAAGTAACAGGTATCCAAAATGAGTACCATGCGTACTAAAGCTGTCACTGTTGTTACATATAGCATTGTTTTTTTCATTAAATATTATTTTCATTGTTGCAAAAGTACTAAAAACCCACCAAACAGTGCTGGTAAGTGCAGATTACCAGGTAGTGACAGAGTTTACCGTATTTTTCGGACTATAAGGCGCACCGGATTATAAGGCGCACTAGCAACGACCGGCTGATAAAATGGATATTTCCATATATAAGGCGCATCGGACTATAAGGCGCACCGGATTATAAGGCGCACTAGCAACGACCGGATATTTCCATATATATATAAGGCGCATCGGACTATAAGGCGCACGGTCGATTTTGTGAGAAAATTTAGGCTTTTACGTGCGCCTTATAGTCCGAAGGTTTACGTCAAGATGACAGATACTGTTAACAAAGAACTCCAGCGATGTCAACAGGTCATATATAAGGCGCACTGGACTATAAGGCGCACGGTCGTTTTTGGGAGAAAATTTAGGCTTTTACGTGCGCCTTATAGTCCGAAAAATACGGTACTCAGATGCCAGTGGATGAAACTGATACCATAATGCATGCTCATTTCTTTCTGTGAAATACACAAATGCAAATATAGAAATCATCAGGGAAATTTTTTAACATTTTATTTAGTATTGTTTTAAAGTTGATGTCTTGCCTTTATCAACCAAAAATACATTTGCTTTTATTTTATAACCTGGAATGAACTGTATATTCCACTGCATGTGGGATCTGTAATTAGAGCTTGTAATCGTTTAGCTCTTGCTTTTAGATCAGCTACTTTTAAATCGTTTTTATTAGTTCAGTATTATACAAAACACAATATGGAATTATTTCCATGTTATTGCCTTTGTAAATTGGTTGGGACTTTTGTTCTATTTTTGCAAAGCTCTATTATATACTGTATGTGTTTAAACCAAGAAATAAAATATTCAAGAATGTCAGGGTTCATTAAGCTTAGATGTTGTAACATTGACATGTTTTAGAAGCAGTATTTGACTTTCTGAAGACTGCAAATACAAGCCTTCAAAAGATACTGAGATTTTGCTGAAGGATAGGAAGCAGCTTCAAAATAATAAAAAGAAACATCAATTATTATCCAACCTGCATTAACACATCTTGTGTGTTTTTTTTTTTTTTTTTGGAACTCTCTAGGGGTTCCTTGTAAGATTTTCTCTTTTAAGCTGTTTTGCCACTATGGAATACGTAGACAAAGTTCTGTTAGAAAAATAGGACAAGGACTGCTGTGTCAGTGTAGCAATCAAATACAGTACTTTGGTAAGCAATAGGTGAGCACAGTACATTATTAAAGTAATAGGATAACATGCCACTCAAACTTTACAAGGTAACAGCTCAAAAGATTTAAAGGATATTTGTCAAACAACGGCCTATACATTCCTTATTCAATATATTTTATTATATTTTAACCACTTCCATGCCACTTGCACCCCCTTCCTGCTCAGGCCAATTTTCAGATTTCATCACTGTCACACTTTGACAATTAATCAGGCATGCAACACTTTACACAAATAAAATGTCCTTATTTTAAGATGGATAGAGCTTTCTTTTGGTGGTATTTAACCACTTGACATCCACGCTATGGCCGTATGATGGCCACAGTGCAGATCTGAATTCCCGGGAGGCCATCATATGATGGATTCCCCTGTGCAAGCTTCCTACGCGCGCTGTGATCACGAGTCCCGGCCCTTACCATGTGATCAGCTGTCAGCCAAAGACAGCTGATCACATGATCAAAACAAAAGCTTGGTGAATGCTTTCTTTTTTCTCCTCACCCTGACAGTGGAGAAGAAAAAAAAAAAAGCCGATCACCGGCTCATCTTAAAGGGTCCCGAAAAGGATTATGCCTCATTTATGCCATATGAAAGTGCCCACAAGTGCCACCTATCAATGCCCACTAGTGCTGCCAATCAGTGCCACCTAGAAGTGCTGCCTATCAGTGTAACCAGTCAGTGCCCATCACTGCCACCTATTGGTGCCCATCAGTGCCGCCTCATCAGCGTACATCAGTGACGGACAGAAATTACCTGGTTTAAAATTTTATAACAAAATATTTTTTTTTTTTTATTCTGTCTTTCTACATTTTTTTAACAAAAAATAAAAATGACACAGGTAATCAAATACCACCAAAAGAAAGCTCAATCTGGTAGAAAAAAAAATGATAAAAAAATTCATTTGGGTACAGTGTTGTATGACCGCGCAATTGTCATTCAAAGTGCATCAGCACTGAAAGCTGAAAATTGGTATGGATAGGAGGGGAGTTTAGGTGCCCAGTAAGCAAGTGGTTAATCACCAATGGGTTTTTATTTTTTTTGCTAAATAAACTAACAATGGAAAAAAGTTTCTCTTAGTTTCTATTATAAAATGTAACAAATAATCTTTCTTCATAAATTTAAGCCAAAATGTATATTCCTACATTTCTTTGGTGAAAATAACACAAATCAGTGTATATTATTTAGTCTATGTGAAAGTCTACAAACTATGGTATATACAGTATGTTTGAAATTTGATCAATCCTCATGTAATGATGGCTTCATTTCTTGAGGCCCTAAAATGTGTAAAGAGTATAAACACTAGGTTTGCGCCGATACTTTTTTTCAAGTGCTCGCTGATACCAATTACCGATACTTTTTTAAATGTCATGTGACAGTGGATTGTGTCAGTAGTTTTTTATTTTTATTTTCTTTTACAATTTTATTTTTTACAATTTATTTATTTTTATTATTATTTTTTACAATGTTACCTTTTAAATATTCATCCAAAAAATTTTTAATTATTTTTTTTATCAGCCCTGTGTGTGTGTGTGGGGGGGGGGGCTGATTATAAATACTAGGGTTACACCGATACCACTTTTTTAAGGCCGATACTTTTTTTCTAGTATTCGCCGCTACCGATTACCAATGCTTTTTTTAAATGTCATGTGACAGTGGATTGTGTCAGTAGTTTTTTATTTTTATTTAATTTTTCAATTTTTACAATTTTTATTATTTCTTTTTACAATTTATCATTTTTTGTTATTTTTTTTTTTTACAATGTTACCTTTTTAAATATGTATTCATTTTTTTTTTTTTTTATCAGCCCTGTGGGGGGGGGGGGGGGCGGGCTTTGGTGAGATATCAGGGATCTAAACAGACCCCTGACATCTTCCCTTTGAGACATGGAAAGGGACTGAGGACAGACATTCCCCAGTCCCTTTCTCAGCAGCCTCAACTGCACTGAAAATGAATGGACAGGAGACAGAGGAGGTAGGAGCTACTGTGCGTGCCCGGGGCCCGCGATGTCCACCGGGCACCCGTGATCACTCCTGACAGAATCAAGATCTGTCAATGTAAACAGACAGATCTCTGTTCTGTCAGGGGTGAGGAGACAGATCTGTTGTTCCTAATGCTTAGGAACAGCGATCGGTCTCCTCCTGCAGGCAGTCCCATCCCCCCACAGTTAGAAACACTCCCTAGGGAACACATTTAACCCCTTGATCACCCCCTAGTGTTAACCCTTCCCTGCCAGTGACATTTACACAGTAAATAAATGTCAATGGTCCCAAAAAAGTGTAAAGAGAATCCGATCTGTCTGCCACAATGTCGCAGTCCCACTGAAAATCATAGATTGCCGCCATTACTAGTAAAATAATAAAAATGCCATAAATCTATTCCCTATTTTGTAGACGCTATAACTTTTGCGCAAACCAATCAATATTCGCTTATTGCGATTTTTTTTTTACTAAAAATATGTAGAAGAATATATATCGGCTTAAGCTGATCAAGGAGTTGGTTTTTTTTTTTTTTTTTTTTTGGAGGATATTTGTTATAGCAAAAAGTATATAAACGGCTCCTCCACTGCCCTAAAGATGCTGCTTGCAGCATATTTTTTAAAGCCCCAGTGTAAGAGCACCCTGGATTTCACACTGGGACTGCAGGGGTTGCATTTTTAGGCTCTATTTTTAGCCCTTTAGCGCCTGAAAAACACCTCCAGTGTGCGTGGGTTGCTTTACTGGCATACATAACAAGCATTTGTCTCAAGACTTGCACCCTGTAATTTACATATTTTTAGACAATGCCAGAGACATGTGAGAAGTTGAATCATGTACAGTGTATCAATACATTTTGTAAAAATACTTGAAAGAGCTGCAGTATTTAAAGGCACAAGTGCTTTGAGCAGTGACAGATCCTGCTCAATACCAACTTTGCTGCATGTGCTGCCTAATAGCTGTAACAATAGCTGTAAATTGTTAGCAAGTCTCTCCATTGTATAGCAACACTTACCAGCCATAGCAGGCACACCCAGTGGGAAAGCCTTCTATGTAACTGCATATTGCCAGGTAACAAAATGTAAGCGCTCTTTAAAAGTTCACTGTACCAGTCTACTTAAAGAACAGATTGCTGATGGAAAGTTACTGTTCCTCTTTTGGTGACTATACCTAAGAAAAAAAAAATGTACCTCTTATGCTGTGTACATACGACCGGTTTTCTTGTTGGAATAAACTGAAGGTCTTTCCGACGGAGTTCCGACAGAATTCCACTGAAACTGTCTTGCTTACACACGATCACACCAAATTCCGACCGTCAAGAATGCGGGGGAGGTACGACGGGACAAGAAAAAGGAAGTTCAATACCCAGTAGCCAATGGCCTCCGTCTCGTACTTGCTTCAGAGCATGCATTGTTTTTGGTACATCGGAACAGCATACAGACGAGCGTTTTTCCAGATAGGAATTGGTTCCATCGGAAATATTTAGAACATGTTCTATTGCTAGGTCTGTCAGAATTTTTTACGTAAAAAGTCCAATGGGGCATACACACGATCGGAGTATATGAAGAAAAGCTCCCGTCTGACTTTTTGCTTGTGTGTACACAGCATAAGAAACAAATTTACTGTAATTTAGCATTAATCTCACAAATGCAGGTAAAACACATAAAAGTATTTGAAATACTTTTTGCAGTGATTCTTTACTTTTTTCATAATTTTTTTTTTTTTTTTACTTCAAATGTGTCTCTGAACTTGCTATGGAATCAACACACCACAAAGTGTCAATTCCCTGAGGCAGATCCCTATCTCACTGCATGTCATAGCATTCTCCTTTTCTGCAAGTATCTGTGCTGGCCCAGTTTCCCCATCCCTCCCCAGACTTTCCTCCATTGCAACCAAGTGAAGAGTGACAGCTCTGAGTCTGTTGGGGATGTTGGCATCACATCCAAGATGGTGGTACCTAGCAGCAGTCTTGGGGATTTTGGATGGAAGAGGAATGTGATAGGGAGCAGCCAAACAACCCCCACTCGGTTCACACCGGAACATGCGAATAGACAAAAAAATAGTGCGAACACAGTTAGTCTATGGGACACGAATGTGAAAAGTGTTTGGGACCCAGGCACTGCCCCAGGGGACATATATCAATACAAAAAAAAGATTTTAAAGCGGCTGTTTTTTTTCAGGAGCAGGAATTTTAATAATGCTTAACATGAAACAATAAACATGAAATATTCCTGTAAATATCATGTCTGGGGGTAACCTTAGTTTGCCTGTAAAGTAGTGCCGGATCCTGCATATACATAAAAAAAATCATTGAAAAAATGCCGTGGACCCCCCCCCCCAGTCCATTACAAGACCCCTCTGGTCTAATATGGATATTAAAGGGAACTCCACGCCAAAATCCATACCAGGCCCTCGAGGTCTGGTATGGATTTTAAGGGGAACCCTGCGCCAAAATCGAAAAAAAAATGGCATGGGAGCCCCCCAAAATCCATACCAGACCCTTATCCGAGCATGCAACCTGGCAGGTCACAGGAAAAGGGGGGGGGGGGTGATGAGAGAGCCCCCCCAAACCATACCAGGCCACATGCCCTCAACATGGGGAGGGTGCTTTGGGGTGCCAAGGGCAGGGCCACCCGGTGATGTAAACGGTTGACCCCCCCTCTGACATCACCGGGTGGCCCCGGATCCTTGGCACCGTGATTGACGATGGATTTACATCGCAGGACACTTTTCTTTTAAATAAAGGAATTGTCAAAAACTGTCTGACTTTTTTTGACCGTTTTTTGGTGAATGGGTAGGGGTACAACGTATCCCATATCCATCCACATTAGGGGGGGGCAGGATCTGGGGGGCCCCCTTGTTAAAGGGGCATTTCCGATTGTGATAAGCCCCCTGCCGCTGACCCCCACAACCACTGGGTAAGGTGGTCTAAAAGGGCTTATTACATTTCAACACCTCAAGACCGTAATATAGGCATGGTTTGTGTCTAACTGACTGGCATCTTCTTATAAGTATAAAAAGTGTAGCCACTTTTCATGAAGGTAACACCATTACAGCAGCAATAATGGAATATGTGTAACATAGACAGACAATGAGAGCTAATGTGAGAAGGGTTGAGGTAGTGTCTCAGTCCCAAATTCGTATGTACAACACAGAAAAAAAATTGCCCATGGGGCTTTTAAAGAATCACACCTCAGACAGTAAATGTAAAAATATGAAAAATACTTTTTTTAATTATCATTCATTTAAAAACATATGTACCACAATAATATATGGAATATGTGTAACACTTGCCTCTGGAAGTTCAGTTTTAGGTATTAAAACAGATGTGTATTGCTCAAACTGCTCTTTAGACTGTTTGACTTCACCATTTACAACAGAGCCTCATTTGAAGCCCTTTGAAGACCCTTGCTGAGTAAGGCATTATTCTCAATACATTATGATAAGACTGTTTTGTGTCTAATGTGTTGTCCCTTCATGCTTAGCACAGATATAAGGTTTAAATCTGACCTTTTTTTTATACCAGCTTGTAAATTCCGGGGGGATATGAAGGAAAATTAATGTTGTTCAGTACTACTCCCCCATTGTTAGACCTCACTATCATCACAAACATTATTGTTGAGATGAATAGTTTGACACTAGGGTCACTTTCAGCAGCAGGAATAGATAAAGATAAGTGAAATCTTCCTCGTTGTCAGTATTTTTGGCATCTTCTGATTGTACTGAATGGAAGATGTAAATGTAGGGTAATCAGGAGCTGTATGAAGGTCTGAATACTCAGCATATCATATCAAACCATATATAATAGTTTGATGTGATATGCAGAGTTTGAAAATTGCTATGCAAACAGATTTAAAGGGATAGTAGCACATTAGCATTTGGGAGCGCGGCACCGCTTTTGAATATCATTTTGCACATTGATACATGTTTAGAGAGTGTTTATAGGTGTGAGTGATTTGCTTAGTACGTTTTGTAGTCTTATAGCACTCAATAGCACAACAGCAAGTACAAGTACACCCATTTTTAATACAAACAAGTATGTTTCTCTACATGGTAGTCTCCTGACCCTAGCTTAAAATAGTCTCAAGCAGGATATACACTCACTGGTCACTTTATTAAGGGCACCTTGCTAGTACTGGGTTGGACCCTCTTTTGCCTTCAGAACTGCCTTAATTCTTCATGGTATAGAGTCAACAAGGTGTTGGAAACATTCCTTTAGCAATTTTGGTCCATATTGACATGATAGCATCACGCAGTTGATGGATACACAGTAGTCATATAGGGATGAACATGGTCAGCAACAATGCTCAGGTAGGCCGTGGTGTTGAAATTATGCTCCATTGGTACTAAGAGGCCCAACGTGTGCCAAGAAAATATCCTGCACACCATTACACCACCACCAGCCTGAACCATTAATACAAGGCAGGACGGATCCATGCTTTCATTGCTGTTTACGCCAAATTCTGACCCCACCATCTGAATGTCAGAGCTGAAATCGAGACTCATCAGACCAAGCAACATTTTTCCAATCTTCTATTGTCCAATTTTGGTGAGACTGTACAAATCGTAGTATCAGTTTCCTGTTCTTAGCTGACAGGAGTGGCACCTGGTGCTCATTGGCTTCAAGGCTTGAAGTGTTGTATGTTCAGAGATGGTATTTTGCTTACCGTCGGTTTAATGATTGGTATACGAGTTACTGTTGCCTTTCTATCATCTTGTATATATGCTAAATAAAACTCATGCTAAGTGAAAGTATAAATGAATAAATAAACTGCGTTGGCTATTACAAGGGTACTAAACCTCAAGAATGGATATATAAATTAACAGCGCTTGCAGAATATTGAACAACAATCGCATAATGTGCTCAAAACAGTATCAGTGACAGTATTGACAAAATACAAATAAGATATCAAACTATAATAAAGTGCTGAGTGCTCCAAAATATATATAACGTGCTTCAGTGATTCAAGTAAAATAGTGTTCATGTGCCACACTCCCCTCTTGTGACCCCCACTCACCAGAGGTCATCTTCCCCATGTCTAGATGCCTAAATGCATTGAGTTGATGTAACGTGATTGGCAGATTAGCAATTTGGGTTACCAAGCGATAGATGAGGCGTACCTAATAAAGTGGCCAGTGAGTGTATTGTCCAACATAATATTTTCCAATGAGGGTGAAACAAAAGGCTAGATTTTTTTATAGAAAATATGTCCCGCAAAACAGAAAGCAAGTGTGATAAAAAATAAAAATATGAAAGTGGCCAGCAGCATGTGTACAGTGTGGTAAGTGCATTAAATTGATTTTAAACCTAATTTACAAATTGATTGGGTCCTTCTGTTTACAGTTGCCCAGTTTATAAACAAAGCTAACGAACCTCTTTGTGTAGTAAAAAAAACGTGTGCAAACCTATAAGCAGCCATATAATATTACGGTATATCTAGACATCAAATTATACTGTCACTCCTGAGAAAGACAACCTGAGAACAGTTATTTGCAGGTCACCCAAATCAGCGTAAATCCTCTTTTCAAACAGGCCAATATTGCATTTGTGAACCTGTAGAAACTAAGCACACAATGTTCTCTTCTCAATGAACAATTATTTTGAGAGATAGAGGAAAGAAAATGCAGTGACAATACGCTGGGCTGCGTGCCAACATACACTATATCCTTACTCAGGTGGGGCACCGTTTGGGAAGGAAGAGAACGGAGAGAGAGAGAAATGAAGATTTATAGATCCTGTACCCTGCACACAATCTCCTAGGTTCCAGATTTGTTGCATATAAATCACAGTCTATTTTCTAGGATACAACAGGCCGTAATAAGCTTTGCCCATCTGGATGGTTCAACTCTATTGAGGTTATATATGAAGGAAACTTAGCTTCAACTCTGTCAGCAAATGTGCACAAGGATTCTTGTAACAGATGGGACCCAGGAAAAGAACAGGATTCCACTTAGCTATGGCACAGGAACACAACACAGGACAATGTGCTCAAAATAGAGGCATTCTACATGTGCACAGTCTACTCTCCCTAATTAATCTGCTCATTGTTTACTGAGGTTATTGGTAATTCATTTTAAATGGGAAACTGCAATTTACATTAGGTTTTCTTAATTTGGAGACATAAGAAATACGAATAGATCAACACTTAGTTAAGCAAATAAATATGTGCACATACTAGAGTTACATTTCTCCTTCTCTTTTGTGAATTTGACAGGGAGGAAAATAAGTCAAAAGAAGGAATGCAGAGCATTCAGTGCAAATATTTTAACAGGCTGACTCATTCCAAAGAGAAAAACATTCAGGGAAATTCATGAAAAGTGTCTAACATGTCTGCTCAACTAATGTTGGTGCGGGTGACAAATCCATGTACCAATTTTAAACAAGTACACATGTTTTATTGCGATTACGTACTAGATCACATAAACACTTGTAAGTAAAATCAAACTGTATATAACATTTAATTAAATAATAGCAGATAAAGATAGCGAATTTAAATATATTGGAAAATGTAACAAGAATACTTACCTACAGATGCATTTTGCCAAGAATTCTCTTTTTACTGGTAGCTAGAGAGCAGTTGGCTGTCAAGCCAACAATGTCCTTTACAATGAAAGACAGGTGGGATAGGAAGGGGAGGAGGAAGCAGCGGGAAAATATGTCACCTGCTACACAGTGTTCAGAGACAGGTACTCTACCTGTTTCTGTACACCAAGTTAGAGTTGGTCTTAATTACCTGCACATGAACAAACAAAAGGAGTCTCTCTGCACTCTGATAGCATTACCTGGATCCTGATTTATTGAAGCAAAGAATTACTATTAAGTCTTCATAGTGACTTCACAATGACTTTATTGTGATTGTTTGCTTCAATAAATCGGGATTCATGTGAAGTAAAAGAGTTTCCTTTTGTTTGTTTATGTGTTGGAGCACAGATGGCTCCCTGATTCACCTGCACTTTGTAAAAACTTTGTAAAAGTGGTGCTAATAAGAACTACCTGAATCTACTGCGCATGTCGGTAAAGCTACCAAAACTGGTGGCAGGGATTTTTTTAAGATTTGGCACAGGCCCTTATAAAGGGCCATACGATCAAAAAAGTGGCATTAGGACTTTACTGAATTCCCCCAGTTGTGTGTACACTATACACTCTGTCTAAAGATCATGTGTACAATATAAAAGGGCATATATTATGGTGCTGGGTGACGAGATTATAATAATAATAGAATAATTATATCCTACTGACATGGGATCTAATTTTATTCATGGCAATTTTAAGCATATCCGTTTACAATTGTTTCTTTTATAGTATATAATACTTCATGCAACACTTCTCAAAAAGACTCCTGAAGAAGTTCTTGTGAGCGAAACATGTAGAGTAAGAAGTGGTTGTATATGTTTTAAGAAATAATATGTGATTCTTGTAACTGCTTACTGCAATTTTAAAGAATTGTTTAAATAAATACATTTATATTTTTTCAAATTTATTTGCTTCTTTTGGTACCTTAAAAGTCCCGTCTGCTCCCCCCCCCCTACTCTTTTCTCTTTAATATAAAAGGGCATATTTCTAAAGCAATGAATGAGACATTCACCAAACTTTCACAAGTGGTTCATTTTTCCATTGTAATATAAAACATGTGCATTAGGAAGATCCACTTGCAGTGAATACTTATTAATTGTTGCATTCACTGCTTTATAAATATGCTCGAAAGAGTATATATTAGGCTAAACGTGCAATAACAACAACAAAAAAAACAAGAAAATCGCATTTCAAAAAAGTTATAAATTGTTTTGCATTTTATTGAGTGAAATAAGTATTTGACCCCTTCGCAAAACATTAAATAGTATTTGGTGGAGAAACCCTTGTTGGCAATCACAGAGGTCAGTCATTTCTTGTAGTTGTATCTTAGGAGGGATTTTGTGCCACTCCTCTTTGCAGATCCTCCTCAAGTCATTAAGGTTTCAAGGCTGACGTTTGTTAACTCAAACTTTCAGCTCCCTCTACATAGTTTCTATGGGATTAAGGTCTGGAGACTGGCTAGGCCACTCCAGGACCTTAATGTGCTTCTTCTTGAGCCACTTCATTGTTGCCTTGGCCATGTGTTTTGGGTCATTGTCATGCTAGAATACCCGACCACAAACCAATTTTCAATGCCCTGGCCGAGGGAAGAAAGTTCTCAATTCAAGATTTGACAGTACATGGCCCTGTCCATCGTCCCTTTGATGCTGTGAAGTTGTCCTATTGCCTTAGCAGAAAAACACCCCCAAAGCATAATATTTCCACCTCCATGTTTGATGGTGGGGATGGTGTTCTTGGGGTCATAGGCAGCATTCCTCTTCCTCCAAACACGGTGAGTTGGATTCATGCCAAACAGCTTGATTTTGGTCTCATCTAACCATAACACTTTCACCCAGTTCTCTGAATCATTCAGAAAAATTCAGACGTGCCTGTACATTTTTTGAGCAGGGGGACCTTACGGGCACTGCAGGATTTCAGTCCTTTGCAGCATAGTGTGTTACCAATTGTTTTCTTGGATACTATGGTCTTGCAGGGAGCCCCAGACTGAGGGAGATTGACAGGTATTTTGTGTTTCTTAGCAAAAGAAATAAGAAGCACACATTTAGTGTGTAACTCAGCACTACAATCTACCAGCTATAGGTATACATCAAAGGTTGGCTGCTAAGGATGAAATCAGTCCATCAAAAATGGGTTTATAAAATAGTCCCAAAGATATAATCAAAGGTCACATATGTCCACATAAAAAGTACTAAAACAATTACTATTGGTAGGCGGCTTCAATGGCAGGCTGGGTACCCGATAGCTGTGAAGACAAAAAGCAAGGGGAAGGGGAAAGAGAAGCGCCAGGCCACCTCTGGTGTAGTAACATTTTAAGCACAGATAAATAAACATGCATAAAATACACTCACATCCAGCAGGCTCATCAGGATGACAGTGTCCGTGTGAGAGAACCTGTGAAAGCGCTCCTCTTCCCTGTCACTGAGCGAGCTGGCTGACGTCTCCCCGATCATCGTTTGGCATCAGCAGAGACCCTGCTGGTTCCACGGGTTCCTTCGCACTGACACTATCATCCTAATGAGCCTGCTTTACTGTACACATTGTGAGTGTATTTTATGCTTGTTTATTTATCCGTAATTAAAACATTACTACACCAGAGGTAGCTTGACGCTTTTCTTTCCCTTTTGCTTGGCAATGGTCTTTCCAGCCTTGTGTAGGTCTACAATCTTGTCCCTGACATCCAAGGACAGCTCTTTGGTCTTGGCCAAGGCAGAGAGATTGGAATTTGATTGATTGCTTCTGTGGACAGGTGTCTTTTATACAGGTAACAAGCTGAAATTGGGGGCACTCCCTTTAAGAGAGTGCTCCTTATCTCAGCTTGTTACCTGTGTAGAAGACACCTGAGAGTTAGAAGTCATGTTGATTGATAAGGGATCAAATACTTATTTCACTCATTAAAATGCAAATTGATTTATACATTTTTTAAATAAGTTTTTCTGGAATTATTTGTTGTTATTCTGTCTCTCACTGTTAAAATAAACAGACCATTAAAATTATAGCCTGATCGGTTCTTCATCAGTGGGCGAATGTTCATTTCTGCAAGGGATCAAATACTTTTTTCCCTCGCTGTCTTTATACTGTAGTCTGGTGAATGTAGAATTCACAACTTATCTGCTTAAAAAAACGTATTTAGCACATTCATTCATACATAAAGAAATGGTGCATCTCTCTTTCAAAGAGTTTTGAAGGTCTGTAAGGGCACTCTTGAAAAATGGACCATTTATCACTAACTCACTGTTAAAGTAGAACTATAGGCAACATTTTCTTTTTCATGTTAGATAGAGTAAGGGAGGGTTATAACTCGTCCGATTTTTTTCCGCCATCTGTGTCCCAATAGGGGAATACAGATAGCATTGCCAAGCAGGAAGTGAGAGGAAATCTCTGCAAATTAAGGGCATTCTTTGGGAACCCCCTGGTCACTAGAACTAGGATTCCCATAGGAAGATTTCCCCTCTATTACTTTTACTGGGGACAACTGAAAATTTGGGATTTTCTTTTACTTTCACTTTCAGTTATAAAGGTAAACAGGACAAATAGAGAGGGTAAATCTCCCTAACGGGGACACAGACAGCAATACACACTGGCAAGTGTTCTAATCTCTCTCTGCGCTATCCAAAACAAAAAAAGTTTTGCTTATATATATACTTTAAAGAGGAAGTAAACCCTGATGAGTTTACTTCCTCTTTCATTCCCTGCAAAGGCAAAGCATGATGGACTACTATGCATCGCATAGTAGTCCATTATGTGTCACTTACCTGACACAGGAGCCAGCGAAGTCACTGCTGTCCCCTGTAGTCCGGCGCATCCATCTTCTCGGTGGGGTCTCGCAGCTCCGCCGCTGTCATTCGTTGAAGCCTTGATGACATCACTCCCGCGCATGCGCACGGGAGCCAACACGCGCGGCAGCTCCGTCGTTGAAAATGTCGGGCTCAGTGCGCCTGCGTGCCGCTGTCTACGGCGCATGCGCCATAGACAGTGGTGCCTGTCTTCGGGCAAATATCTCCTAAACCGTATAGGTTTAGGAGATATTTCTTGGACCTACAGGTAAGCCTTAATCTAGGCTTAACTGTAGGTCAAAGTGTGTTGTAAGGGTTTACAACAACTTTAATATGAATGAGATACATTGGAAAATACAAATATAGGCTGCTGACAAACTAATTTGATTTAAACCACAATTCCCATTTATACAATAAAAATGTTCTTATCATAACAATCAATTAAAAATAAAAACCAAACATACACATTTATATAAAAATCATTACATTATAAAAAATAGCATCATATAAAATCTGAAAAGACTGCATGCAAAGATTTCAGATAAAAGAAAATAAAGGATTAAAAAAAGCGATTTTCTGTAGTGAGCTAGACCACAAAATTAACAGAGCTCAGTTTAAATGAACAAGTTGTTTTAGAGGCACTAAAGAGAAATGTGGGCTAATGCGTCATAATAAAATAAAATGATAAAAGACTACTTCCAAGGACATATAGACTCTGTGCTAAATCAGGTATGTCTTCATCAAGCATTAATTACAAAGATTCTCTGCTCATTTCCTGAACTTTTATCTAAAATGATTCTGCTGTGCTTTAAACAGTCACTGACATTCATCTTTGAATAAACTTTACAAAATCGTGTTAATAAACATTTCATACATCAGCCTCAGTGTGATTATAATTTTTTTCACTGCAGTTGCACATAAATAATATACTACCTTTTTATAGAGACAAAAAGCAGAAATAAAAAAAATTGCATTTGTCATCAGAACAAGAAGTGAGGGTGAATCGTTCAGTGGTGATACTAATTCTGGAAGATTCCCCCTCATTTTGTACAGATTTACTTTAACTTCCTGTTATGTTACCGGGACAGGAAGTAAATGAAAATCACCCCAATAAATTAAAGCAAAAAAAAAAGCTGACAGATGTTGAAACCCTTCTCTAAAACTGACTATTAAAGTGACTAAAACTGACTATTAAACTAATCATAACTGACTATCCAAAATGGACCATTAGTACACTTTAAAGTGTAAGTTCACCTTTACAGAAAATCTGTAAGGTGAACTTACACTGAACCCCCGTCCCATGGCACCCGGTCCTGCTGAGTCCAGCGATCTCCTGCACTGACAGATGATATCACCACTGTACCAGGTCAGCAGGACTGGGGCGGGTGAGGAGGGGGCCCTGTGTAAGTTTACCTTACAGAGCTTTAAGAGTAGCTTTAAAACACATTGTTTTGGAAAGGAATATAAACATGGTTAAACAATTTTGCAATCCAGAACTTTACTTTTTTCTACTTTGCCACTATAGGTTATTAGGGAGTAGGAATGGACGAACGGTTCCACTCAAGCATGAGTTTGAGCCGAACAATGGCTGTTTGCGCATTCGACGAACACACGAATGATCGGGGCGTTCGGCCATTTGTTTGGCCCGCCTAGTGTGTTACTGCAAGTTTTAACGCCGTACATGTCAGTGCGTTACGTGCCATTTAACGCAGTATATTTCTGTGCGTTAGTGCACGTTTAACGCAGTATACTTTAGTGTATTACTACAAATATAACACCATATATTTCAGTGCGTTACCTTCCGTTTAACACAGTATAGTTCAGTGCGGTACTGCAAGTGTAAAGCCATATATTTCAGCGTGCCACGTGACGTTTAATGCAGTATATTTCTTTGCCTTAGTGCATGTTTAATGCAGTATATTTCTTTGCCTTAGTGCATGTTTAATGCAGTATATTTCAGTGCGTTACGTACCGTTAATCACAGTATATTTCTGTGCATTAGTGCAAGTTTTACGCAGTATATTTCAATGCATTACCTCAAGTTTAATGCTGTATATTTCAGTTCGTTACCTTCTGTCAAAGACCCGCTAAAAATCACTGATCACCACCATTACTAGTAAAAAAGAAATAATAATAAAAATGCCATAAATCTATCCCCCATTTTGTAGATGCGGTAACTTTTGTGCAAACCAATCAATATATGCTTATTGGGCTTTTTTTACCAAAAATATGTAGCAGAATACAAATTGCCCTAAATTGATGAATAAATTAGATTACATTTTTATTTTTTTTCGGAAATGTTTTATAGCAGAAAATTGTTGCTCTTTTTTTTGTTTATAGCATAAAAAATAAATACTGCAGAGATGTTTAAATACCACCAAAAGAAAGCTCTATTTGTGGGGAAAAAAGGATATCAATTTTGTTTGGATACAGCATTGCATGACCGTGCTATAGTCAGTTAAAGTGATGCAGTGTTGTATCGCAAAAATGGCCTGGTCATTATGGGGGTAAATCCTTCCAGGGCTGAAGTGGTTAAAGTGCATCCACATACACATTTCCCCATCTTTATTACATTTTCTTAATAAGCACCGCTTATCATGTCTGGGAAGACAAGAAGGAGAGGCAGACGTTCCCTTGGCACTCAGGCAAGGCATCATTTCCTCTGTTTAGCGATTTTGCCCATGCTATCCAGCCACAGCATGCAAAGGAGGTGGTGGACAGGCTTACTAAACCATCCTCATCCTCTTGTGATCCACTACCATTGCTACTAGGTATTGTTGATACAATACAGTTGTCACAGGCAAAAAAAAACAGTTTATATTTTACACAGCCTTCTACGCAGGGAAAGCAGTCCTCCTCAAATGGAATGATCCCAGCCCCCCAACGCTACATCAATGGAGGGCCCTCGTAGACGCGACCCTGCCACTTTATAAACTGACATACTTGGGACGAAACTGCCCAAGAAATTTGAAAAAAATGTGGGCGGCCTGGACTTGGAAAAGACAAACCAACTTGCCATAGAGTCAAGGTTGAACAGAAGCACATATTAAATTGAGCGAGGCCTTGGCATCCACACTAGAGGGGCTCCTATCTTTCCTTCCCACATGATCAAATCCTAGCATGCAGTACCTATGAGGGTCTCCACCTATCTGAGCCTATAATCTGACACACACTTGGCGAAATGTAGGGCATGGACTGAATTTATAATTGCAATTTCTCCAGATCATGGGGGGTCTCCCCTCCTCACCCGGTTCCCCTTACCAACCTATTTTATTGACCAATTTCCTGGCAGTCCTGACTCTCAAACACTGACACTGTATTTTTTGTGGTTTATAATGTCTAAGAGCAATATATATATTACTGACTAGTTTGGATTACCTAAACTGTTGACGGCTAATACTCTGCTATATTTTCAGTTCTGCTATGAATAACAACTACTGAGACTGTACCGCTGTTTTAACATGTCATGTACAAAATAAATAAACTTTACGTTAAAAAAACAAAAATCCTCATCTTCCATCACCAAAGCAGAGACTAGTGTGCAGTCCTCTACAGCTGCCAGAGTGGCTAAACCTGCCTTCTTGTGCACACTTATTCTGCCATAGCCCCAGCATCAGGCATGGAGGAGTCAGCTGAGATATTTGAACACAGCATCAGCCACTTTCTCCTTGACGATGCACAGCCATTACTGGATTCAGATATTGGTTCTGAGGTTGAGGAAGGCAAGAACGTGAGCCTACAGGGGGGGGGGGAGTGGGGGGGGGCACTGATACACAAATTGGCAGTGATGTTCCCCCAGCCGCAGTGCATTGTCAAGTTGTCAAGTTGTCTCCAGTAGTAATGAGGATAGAGGAGAAGATGATGATGAGGTCATGGATGTGACTTGAGTGCCAGATAGAGCAGAGTAGGAAAATGAGGATGAGGCACAACCCCAACGAGGCAGCTATCAGGGAAGAGTAGGGTGCAGCCACCCTATTCCATCACATTGTGGAGCTGTTATCTTCCGGCCCACTTCCCATAGCTCAGCTGTCCGGGCCTTTTTTCACACATGTGCAGCTGATTGTACTGTTGCAAAATTTGTCTCAAGTACATTAAGCGTGGTAAAAACACCAGCCATTCGGGTAGCACATGCTTCACAAGGCATTTAACCTCCCACCACTCAGCCCGTTGGCAAAAGCACCTGAAAGCCACACAAAAGGGGCGCAATTCTGTTCTTCCTTCTTACTCACCTCAGTCTGCCCCCGCTCTACCTGATGACCTCTCAGCAGCCTCCACTGACAGGGATGATGGCATAGCGCAGGGTGTCCCACATCTGCCAGTAGCACACCACCAGCTGTAGACTATAGTCGTCAAATTTCTCTGCCCCATCTGCTGCAGCAAAAAAAAATAAAAAATACAGTCACTGCCACCCACAAACCCAGCATCTAAATGCAAGCTTGTCAAAGCTGCTGGCTCTACAACTTCTTCTTTTCCATCTGGTGGATTCTACCCCCTTCCGTGAATTTGCAGAATGTGCTGTACCACAATGGCAGGTTCCCAATCGTTTTTCTTTTCACAAAGTGCCATTCCAGCTCTGTAACATCACATAGAAGGCAATGTTGTGGCATCGTTGGACAAGGCAGTCAGCCACAAAGTTCACATTACTGCAGATATGTGGTCCCACAAGCATGTTCAGGGGCGTTATATTTAGTTCACAGTACACTGGGCAACTCTGCTTGCAACTCGGAAGGATGCAACACAGGTCTCAGTGCTGCAGCTTGTTGTGCCCCCATGTCTCCATACAGCTAATGGTGATGATACAAGATTTGTCAGCTCTACCCTCTCCTCCTCCTTCTCCATGACCTCCTGCCGAATTGTCCTATGAACCACAAGTACCACCTAAGCATTCAAGGTGTTTTTCAATGAGCTAAAAGGTGCCATGCAGTGCTTCAGCTGGTGTGTCTAGGGGACAGGAACCACACTAGAGCAGAGATTCTTGCAGCTCTGATGGGGCAGGCCCAGAGGTGGTTCAGACCTCGCCACCTGGAGCCAGAAATAGTGGTGTGCGATAATGGCACAAACCTCCTGTTTGCCCTTAGACAGGGAAAGTTGACACATGCGCAATGCCTGGCACATGTCCTCAATTTGGTGGTGCAGCATTTTCTAAATAGGTACCCAGGGTTGGAAGATCTGCTATAGCAGGCCAGAAGAGTCTGTAGCCATTTTAAGCAGTCATACACAGCCAGTGCTCGGTTGGCTGAAATTCAGCAGGAATTCCACCTGCCCATAAACCGCCTGATTTGTGACATGCCTACCAGGTGGAACTCGACTTTGGCAGTGCTGCAGTGGCTGCAAATGCAGTAGAGGGCCGTCATCAAGTACCTATGTGAGTATGGCACAACGACAGGCTCAAGCCGACTTGGCTTTTTTTTTTTCACACATCGTGGCTGCTAATAAAGGATGCATGAACTGTACTGTCACCATTTGAGAAGGCCACAAGGATGGTGAGCCATGACAATGCATGCATCAGGGACCCAATCCCTGTTGTGTTTCTACTGGAGCAGACTCTGCATAGCATTATGGACAGGGCACTTGAGGCAGAGCAGAGGGAGGAAGAGGAGGACTTCCTTTCCTCTCAAGTCCACCTTATGCAGACACCATTGTTCCTATGCCACAGAACACACAGGAGGAGAGGAAGGAGGAAGATTCTGGCAGTTTTAGAGGCATTGAAGCAGAGGAAGACATACGTCAAATGGTAAAAGATGGTTTTCCATCCCCAGAACCCTTGGGAGTAGTATGTGGCTGGGGGGAGGCAGCTCCAGATACTATAATATAATCCTCAGTGACACGAGGACCATGCTTCTCATGCCTCCGCAAATTTGCGGTGCCTGGGCTCCCTCATGCTTCAAAGCCTGCGAAAGGACCCAAGAATATGTGGCCTAAAGGAGAAGGTGCACTATTGGTTGGCAACCCTCCTTGACCAACATTACAAGGGGAAAGTCTCAGAACTCATCCAGTCCCCACAGAGAGTGCAGAAGGTGAAATCTCTTAAGGAAACCTTAACCACTTCAGCCCTGGAAGAATTGGTTGCTCAATGACCTGGCCATTTTTCGTGATTTGGCACTGCGTCTTTTTTTCCCCCACAAATAGAGCTTTCTTTTGGTGGTATTTGATCATCTCTGCGGTTTTTATTTTTTGCACTATAAACAAAAAAAGAGAAACAATTTTGAAAAAAACACAATATTTTGTACATTTTGCTGTAAAAGCCCCAATTTCTTTTTAAAAAAGCTAATTTTTTTCCTCAGTTTAGGTCAATATGTATTCCTCTACATATTTCTGGTAATAAAAATTGCAAAATGCATATATCGATTGGTTTGCGAAAAAGTTATAGCGTCTACAAAATAGGGGATAGATTTATGGCATTTTTATTATTATTTTATTTTACTAGTAATGGCGGGGATCTGCTATTTTTTATCGAGACTGCGACATTATGGCAGACACATTGGACACTTTTGACCCATTTTTGGGTCGATTGACAATTATACAGCGATCGGTGCTATAAAAATGCACTGATTACTGTATAAATGTCACAGGCAGGGAAGGGGTTAACACTAGGGGGTTATCAAGGGGTTAACTGTGTTCCCTAGGTATGTTTTCTAACTGTGGGGGATGGGAGTGACTATAGGAGCTGAGAGATCAAGGTTCCCAGCTTGTAGGAACTCACAATCTTGCTCTCCTCTCCTCGCAGAACTGAAATGTGTGTGTTTACACACACATGTACCTATTCTGCCTCTCGTGCCTGCGATCGCTCATCGTCAGCGGTCATTGTGATGCCGGATATGAGCATCAGCACTCCCACTGTGCAGCAAGTATGCTATCCCGCTTAAAGGGACCAATGTATAACTACGATGGTTCATGGTATTGTGCTGACCTGCCACAGTATAATGATGGCGGCTGGTCAGGCAACGGTTAAAGAGGAGTTTATATAACACTTTTCCCGACTCTGGTAGGTTACAATGTTGTGGAAAACGTAGTTTTGAGGCTTCTGTTGGTGAAGAGAGGAGCGGTGGAGAAGGCAGCTGCCTAAGTGATGCATTTCACAATTGTTTTTTTAGTCCTAACCGCCGAGGCTGTCAGCTTCCACATCACATCGGCAGTGTCTGCATCACGACCATTATCTAGGAGCGAAAACGGAGATGGAGAGCTTTCCAGTCGACAATCCACTTGCTTACTGGGTCATGAGACTAGACCACTGGCCAAAATGTGCCCAGTGTGCAACTGGGCTGCTGGGCTGCACTGCATCCAGCGTGCTTTCCGAATGGGCATTCGGTTGTTACTGATAATACAATACGTCTGTCCCCAGACTAGGTGGACCATCTGACATTTATCAAAATTAATCATTCCTGGATTACGAGCAGCTATGAAGCCCCTGATGCTGATATCGCTGATTAAGTGTTTTTGGGATGTGGAATCACTGCAGGACTTCTATGCTGCCTAGCACTGTGGGTGTTGATTTCATCTGGAAGAATTTTTTTGGTGTAGGTTTCATGGGCACAATTACCACCCAAAGACCAATTTTTCTGCACTTGTTTGACAGGTGCATAGCATTGCAATTTTTGACAGCAAGGCCAATTCTTGCTTTTATCAAGAGTGCCTCAATAGGGTTATAGTGTGAAGGCGCCACTGACACCCAAAGATTCATTTTACCACACCTGTTTGACAAGTGCATATCATTGCAATTTATAACAGCAAGGCCAATTCTTGCTTTCATCAAGAGTACCTCAATAAGGTTACGGTGTGAAGGCGCCACCTATACCCAAAGACCAATTTTTACACATGTGTTTGACAGGTGCATATCATTGCAATTTTTGACAGCAATGCCAACTCTTGCTTTCATTAAGAGCACCTCTGTAGAGTTAGCGTGTGAAGGCACCAACCACACCACAAGGCCAATTTTTCTGCACCTGTTTGACAGGTACATATAATTTTCATTTTTGACAGCAAGGTCAATTCTTGCTTTCATCAAGAGTACTGTTATAAGGTTACAGTGTGAAGGCACCACCAACACCCAAAGGCCAATTTTTCCACACCTGTTACTTCTATCCATAGTCTGTGAAAGAGAAACCAGAATTTATCCAAAAAATCTCTAATCTTGTTCCCAGTGCACTACATTGTGGCCTCATCAAACAGACTGGCTACACAAGCCGTTGCTTAGAAAATAAAGAAAGCTTTCAGGGAAAATGTCATTTTTTTGGCTTTATAAATGCAATTATTGCTGCAGCAGCTTCTATACACAGTACAGATGTGCCACTTTACAGGTCGCCTAAGGGGACCCCCCTAGGCACTATATTGAAAGGAATTTTCATTTATTCAATAAGGTTCGTTATTCAGTTCCGAACGTTCGCAATGTTCAAAAGTTCTGGTGGGAACTCAACAGGGAGTATGGTATATTCATTTTGTACTATATATCTGATAAAAAAAAACACCTATTTAGTGGCCCCAGTGAGACTGTGCCAGTAGGACATACAGTATGTTTAGATGACTGCATTAAGGGCCACCATACTGTACATCTTGATCCCTCAATAATGGGACTTTACAGCAAACCAAAAAAACTGACTAAAAGTGAACAAAGTTGCAAAACAAACTTATACTATCTTTATTAATACAAAAGACATAAAAGAGTTCTTTAAAATAAATATATCTTGTGACGGCTGTTTGTATATAGATTACATAGCCATACAAGTCAAAAACAATGCTCCCACATCTATTTTTCAACAATATCAACATCCAACGCAAGTAATGTTTTTCATTTTTGTTCTTCTTCAGGGGGGTACAGCGAGGAAAAACAATTTTGATCCTCTGTAGATTTTGTAAGTTTGCCCACTTACAAAAAAAAAATGAAGGGTCTATAATTTTTATCATAGGTGTAGAGATGGAATATCAAGCAAAAATCCAGAAAAAACACATGAAACAAATGCCATTAATTGAGTTGCAGTTCAATGAGTAAAATAAATATTTGAACCCCAATCAAAGCATGACTTAGTACTTGGTGGAGAAACCCTAGTTGGCAAGCACAGAGGTAAGATGTTTATTGCAGTTGGTGACCAGGATTGCAGACCAACTTTGCTGCATTGAGGGGCAATGGACTGGGCCATTGTTGAAAAATCTTGGATGAGAACCTTCTTCCCTCAGCCAGAACACTGAAGATTGGTCATGGATGGGTCTTTCAGCATGATAATGACCCAAAACATACTGCCAAGGTAACAAAGGAGTGGCTCCAGAAGAAGCACATTAGGGTCATGGAGTGGCCTAGCCAGTCTCCAGACCTTAATCCTATAGAAAATGTATGGAGGGAGGTGAAACTTCGAGTTACCAAACAACAGCCAAGAAACATTAAGGATTTAGAGAAGATCTGTAGAGTGGACCAAAATCCCTCCTGAGATGTGTGCAAACCTTGTCATTAACTACAAGAAACATCTTACGTCTGTGCTTGCCAACAAGGGTTTCTGCACCAAGTACTAAGTCATGTTTTGCTTGGGGATCAAATATTTATTTTACTCACTGAACTGCAACTCAATTTATAACATTTGTTTTATGTGTTTATTCTGGATTTTTGGTTGATATTCTGTCTCTATCATTTAAAATACACCTATGATAAAAATGATAGACCCTTTGTTTTTTGTTGTAAGGGGGAAAACTTACAAAATCTGCAGGGGATCACATAATTATTTTCCCTACTGTATATCATGTAGGGACATTATTTCTATAATATAAATAAGTAATTAGAAACATCTTCAACAGTATTATTCATATCTGTTTTCATATGTTTACTGAATATTTTACAAGGTACTTGCCTATATTATAATGTGCAAGCTCCCTAACAGGCGGGAATAAAAACCATATAAGATCCAATATGTTATGAGTTGTTCACAATAGCCAATCAGGAGTCAGAAGTATGGAGCTGCAGACCCGTGGATTACTGGGGCCGCCCAGACACATATTGGCAAGTACAGTACAAGTGGGGGGCTGCCAAGAAAATCATCATGATATACTATGAGTCCCCAATAACAAGAAGGTTCTCTAAATGGCAGTATATGTGCATAAAATGTGTCAGACCCATTACAAACAGGCTCCCGGGTTCAGAGCATATTATATATCTCCAAATTCCTGCAAGCCATCAATAGCCATTTATTCCCAGGCCAACTCTAAAGTTTCCTATGATTAGCTCATCTAGAAAGGTAAAAAAGGATACAATACAGGTTCCCCTTAAGAGACAACTATAAAAGGGTTGACATTAGTACAATGTTGTCCTATATAGCTGAAGTAGATACTCTTGATAAATCCCACTTTTCCTTAATGGTTTGTCAAAGTCTTATTTTTTACTTCATCACCCTAAAATTAAAATAGCACATACAAATAATACATACCCTGCCAATACTCTGCAATACCCGGCCAATACTCTGCAATACCCAGCCAATACTCTGCAATACCCAGCCAATACTCTGCAATACCCAGCCAATACTCTGCAATACCCAGCCAATACTCTGCAATACCCAGCCAATACTCTGCAATACCCAGCCAATACTCTGCAATACCCAGCCAATACTCTGCAATACCCAGCCAATACTCTGCAATACCCTGCCAATACTCTGCAATACCCTGCCAATACTCTGCAATACCCTGCCAATACTCTGAAATACATGCCCTGCCAGTACTCTGCAATACCCTGCAATACATACCCTGCCAATACTCTGCAATACCCTGCCAATACTCTGCAATACATACCCTGCCAATACTATGCAATACCCTGCCAATACTCTGTGATACATACCCTGCCAATACTCTGCAATACCCGGCCAATACTCTGCAATATCCGGCCAATACTCTGCAATACATACCCTGCGAATACTCTGCAATACTTACTCTGCAATACTTACTCTGCCAATACTCTGCAATACATACCCTGCCAATACTCTGCAATACATACCCTGCCAATACTCTGCAATACATATTCTGCAATACATACCCTGCCAATACTCTGCAGTACTCACCCTGCCAATACTCTGCAGTACTCACCCTGCCAATACTCTGCAGTACTCACCCTGCCAATACTTTGAAATACTTACTCTGCCAATACTCTGCAATACCTACTCTGCCAATACTCTGCAATACTTACCCTGCAATACCCAGCAATGCCCTGTCAATAATCTGCAATACCCAGCAATAATCTGCAATACTCTGCCAATACTTATCCTGCCAATATTCTGCAATACCCTGCCAATACTTACCCTGCCAATACTTACCCTGCCAATACTTACTCTGCCAATACCCAGCCATACCCATCCATGCTCAGCCAATATTGCATTGGGGAGATGCAGGGCTCAAGTCCGGCGGGAACTCATGGGAACGGAGTTCCTGTACTTTTTCCACAACGGGAACTCAGTTCCCATTAGCAGCCATGTCCTGCAAGACTTTGAAGTATGCAAGCTGTGTGGCAGGTGCTACACCAGGAGCTGCTGACACAGCTCGCAATAGTAAGTGCCGCACAGCTGACCATTCAGGCATTGCCAGTAGGGGGCCCCATGACAGCTTCCAATTCGATCTGCCTGTCAATCACAGCTAGCTGACGGGTAGGTCAGGTCCCTGCTGCTAAGAGATTGTAGTTAATCAGACCTCTCGTGATGCGCTCCTCCCCGCCGGCCCCTCCTGATTTTCTGTCTCCTCATCCTCCCCCCCTTGTCCTGCATACTTGCTCGGTGTGTCCCGCTGAATCTCCCCCTCCTCTATCTTCAGTGCCATATGATGAGAGAACCCAGAGGAGGAACACAGCTATTCTGCTCACAGGACATGCATGGAGAGAGGTGAGCTGAGGGAGGAACATCAGTTTGGGGTGGTAAGCTGAGCACAATACCTGGCAAAGTTTAATGCCAGGAGGGAAGTTTATGTAGAAATATGTGAAGGGTTGGAATAGCAGCGAGTGTGTGCTGGAGCCCCTGCAGTGTTTGCAGCCCCCTCAAGCTAACATACATCTCCTAAGCAGGAACACATCGCTATCTCCCCAAGCATTCTGTCCAAATAATGTGCACTTCATTTATGACCTTTCCGTTTAACCCTGTGTTATCCAAACTCTGTTCAATAAAAAGTGTAAACTCACCACATAAACACTCTATATACAAAATAACATTCCTCAATAAAGATCAGAACACGATGTTCACATTTGCATGGAAGCACAATTGACTGAATGCTGATT
This sequence comes from Lithobates pipiens, assembly GCF_037356315.1. NCBI lineage: Eukaryota > Metazoa > Chordata > Amphibia > Anura > Ranidae > Lithobates > Lithobates pipiens. The sequence continues at coordinate 446,367,834 of NW_027507748.1, read as the reverse complement.
ATTCAGAGAATTACCGTATTTATGTTTATTGAGAATTTTTTTTTTTTTAATGTACTAACAGTTAAGCTTCATACACACAATACGAAAATTGGATGAAAAATACCACTTTTGAAGCGTTTGTGCATATGAGCGTATCATTTTTTTTATTTATTTTTTGGTGGGGGGAGTGGATCTTGGGTGGGAGTTCCCAAACTTTTTTCCCCAGGACTTGACCTCTGCAGCCATCACATCTAAGAATTGGTAAGCTGCAATATAATAAATGTTTTCTTTTGTGTTTAAAGTGTTACTATTCCTACTGTAGTCAAATCAGTGTATATATGCAGTAAAGCATGCTTGTTATACTCACTGTAAGGGTTAATCCTCTGCATTTTGTAAAAAGGTTGTTTGATCCTGTATGCACAGATTCTCCTCTTCTTGCATTGTCACCAAAACATCTCCGGATAAGACGGAGTTAGTGGGGGTACTGTCCAGACAGAGGGCCAGGGATCTTGCATTCTTATAGGGCATTCATGGGAGAATGAAAACTCCTCCTACAAGCTTTAACCAGGAGGAATTCGAAGTACATTTTAAGGGTATGATTGGGCACAGTTAACATTTCTAGTTGTTGCCTATGAGATGATATAGCTGCACTTTTTGGGCAAATCAACATGTTGAAGCATATCACAAAGTTTTAAAAAGAAGTAGTTCCCTCTAAACTAAAGCATTAAAACAGTACCTAACAACATAAATAGTACCTAAAAATGTAAATAACACCTAACAATTATTTGTTTCTAAAAGCAAACACCCACAATTTTTTATGAATGTAAGGCATAGCTATTCTGTCTCTATGTTAATAATGGTTATTTTACGAGAAGAATGGTACCTCTAATGCTTTTCTCATGCAATTACCTAAAGACTGTATAAAAATATGCAAATTATTCATACGCGTAGTTACTTTAACATCCCCCTTAGGTCTGCTTGCTGGGAATAATGAATGCGGTTTTCTATTGGACTGACCTTGAAAAAAACGGAATAAAATAAATTGTTTCCTGATATAGACTTTGCAAGTGTGTCCATTGCTACCGCTCAGTGATAACGATAAGGAATTGCTAACAAACATAAATCAAAGATAGGCAACCTTGAACACACTAGCTGTCACTGAACTACATGTCCTTTAGAAGACACTTGTCATCTGCACATTAAACATAAAACTCCACATATTAACTGTGCTGACATCTAGTGACTGTTATAAAGGTCTCCCTTCTCTGCGCCTTCCAGTCTAGCCAATCAAGAGATGTCTAGAGCAAGAATTCTATCCATGAGCAGAAGCACATTGCTCTGAAATCAGAATAGAAGCTGTATTAAAAAAAAATATTGTAATTATTTTGTTCAGACTAACTTCATTTTTAACAAAACACATTTAGTAGGTTATTTTTCTGCAAGCCGACTGGAAACGCAAACTGCTGTTAACAACACAGAAAATTAATGTGAACAAAGAGAGATGCGGCTTTATTCTGCATGTAAAGAAAAAAGGCTTTTGGGTTAATGTAATTTTTCCATGGTGGCTTGTAACTAAATGGGTTTTGCTTATCCAGAATGCTGACCCATTAATATAACTATTTTGGCCAATGGGGTTTAATGCGCATATGGCCAATGGATCTGGTCAGCATGTAAAGCAACACAGTAGTGCTTATATGACAGGGATCTCATGGGTCCAGGGACAATTGAACCCTCCATTCCCCTGTACCAATGCAATAGTCATGGGTTTATTTACTAAAGCTAAATAGACTGTTCACTTTGCAAGGGAATTTTTACTTTGCATGAAAATTTTCCCTTAGCTTAGAGAATGAGGTGAATCTTTGTTGATGTCTGTCATCCAATCATGTGCAAGAAAAAAATATATATTTTTTTAATTCTACTTCCACATGGTTGGGTATGTAGCCAGGTGCTTGGCTAGAGACAGATCATTTTAGAACACTGAGCTGCAGTGCCATCTGTGCTCCCAATGGACTTCAGCTCAATGGGTTAACACTACCTCATCTCCATCCACCAAGAGACACTGACAAGCAGGAGGAGCTCAAGAGACCTGATGGTAGGCAGCACTGAATCATGATAGTTTGAGAAAGAAAATTTATTATGACAGTTAATGGACTATTGGACTATTGCAATTCAAGCCAGGTATACAGAGAGGGAGCTGTATTTCCACAGGCTGAATACTGAGAGATTTCCTCTTTTCGAGGAGACCGATGTGTGCACATTGCTGCTCCTGTGAGCCTGAGGAAACTCAGGCTGAGGACAGGTCAGGCTGTACAGAGGAAAGTCCAGGCAGAGATCTGAACAGAGGGAGCCCTGTTGCTGTATCTCAGGGAATGGTGATATCACGTACCCGATGAAGACAGAAATGTTGTGGAGGCCTTTCTTGCACCTTCTGCCCAACACTCCTGAAGATAGAGACAGAGAGTATAAGGGCAAGAGTGTCACGAGTGCCGTAGCAGCTGGCTGAGGGTTGATGTCCACACCGTAGGTGGGTAGAGCTCATAGTTGCAGCCTTTGGAATAGGATGCAGAAGCAGCTTGGCACCAGAGCAGGTGATGGATGCAGGATCAGGAGGCGAGAAGCAGTCAGCAACAAATGGGCAGTGAGGAACCAAATCAGCAGGCAAAGTAAATGCAGAAGGCAAGCCAAGGTCAGTATCAGCTGGGCAAAGCAGTACAGGGTCAGCAGATAGGACAAGTCTAGTATAAAGGCTGATGTAAAAGGTGTTAGGTAAAACAATGCTAAAGCAAGAGCAGACATAGTCCAAAAGCAAGCCAGGTCACACAGGAGTAAGCAGGTACAGCAGATAAGGTTTCAGCAGCTGCTCATAGCGATAGACCAGTTTAAATGGGTCGCTGGGTGCCAGGTGCTAATTTTTATGTGCACGCACATGAATATGCATGCAAAAAAACTGGCACAGTTTATCTAACATTGCCCCTGTGCTCGGAAAAATGAGCATGTGTGCAAAGTGCATGCACATAAGGACGAGCACAAATCCGCACTAGCTTTCTGGTGCCAGAGACTGAGCACATAGGGACTGGCCATTGAACTAGCAGCATTATTTACTGCATGCAGACATTACTGGGACTGAACACATGTGCCCATCCATAAAACTTGGGCCCCAACGGTGGCCGAGTGAAGAACTAGGGCTAAAGACTGCTCATTCAGATAGCTGCTTCACAAGAACTTTGCCTATTGTTCATAGTAAGAGGTACCTCTTTAGGGAGTCTTAAATTTAATTTTTGCCACTTATATAAAGTGCATTCTAAAGTGGATATAGCCTATTGTTTACAGAGGAGTTATTGCAGTATTGATTATCATTGCTGTTACTGTTTTCTAATGCCATTACTCTACACTGCTATAGCCTAATGAATGTATTGTCTAGTGAAGTGATTAACCTAATCCATTACATACTCATTTATGTGCATACTGCTTGCTCATTTATGAGTATACTGCTATTTACTGCAACCTGTGACAATATATTGGGTTTATTTACCACTAAACATTCTGATGTATGCATTTTGACACTGAACTTTAGTTATTATTATTATTATACAGGATTTATATAATGGCAGCAGTTTACAAGGGGCTTTATAATGTAAAAAGGGAGACAGTACAGTTACAATACCATAAAATACAAGAGGGTTAAAAGGGCCCTGCTCAAAAGAGCTTACAATCTAGTTGTGTGCAGGGTATCTATACGTGTACTTCCAGTAGCAGTGCAGTATCCACTTGTTCAACCTGGTCTGTCAGTGGGGTTGAGGTTTTTCTCAGAGTTGAGGCAGAAAAAAAGAGAACCCAATCTTCCAAACGGCTCCTGCAGGGGTAGCGCTACAGGCATTCTTTGAAAACTGACTTTTCACCACATTTACTAAGCTAAGTGAAAATTCCCTTGTAAAATGAAACTTCCCCAGCAAAGTGAACTTTTTGTAGTAAAGCAACATTACTGTGTAGCAGACAGGGGCAACAGAACCAAATACAAATGAGGTTTAACTGTCCTCTGACAATCTACAAAAGCAGTTATGCATTTAATACAACCAAATCCAACCATATATAGAATAACAGGTAATAAAAGCAACACCTTTAGCAATCGTTCTACTGATACAATTATTCTTTACATTTGTGATCTGTAGTATTACACTGGCCAAGTGGCTATGCACTTCCTAATATTCAGCATTGGCAACATAGGCTTTAGGAAATGATAAATAGTTCAGTGTTGAAAAGTGACAAAAGTCTAAATTTTGTCTAAAACTTATTGAGCATACTCTATAGATCGGAGCTGAGAATCTTTTCCCACCTGGTTAAAAGCTGCAAGTTGTTATAAGCAAATTATTTTGCTCAGTCAGATTCTTGGCCTGATATCTCAGCATGCAGACAAATAAAAAGCTTAATACTGTGCTGTGAACTCAGCAAATGTAGCCGTCAGTAAGAAATTGAACCAGGCTTCCAATAAACAAAAAACTGCAGACAGTGGTTCTATTTCTCAAACCAATATCAGCAACTTATTCAAATCTTATTATTAAGAGTTCATCTGATCTAGTTAAAGATATTTTCAGCTATAACTTTCAATGTAAACAAAAAAGATGAAAATGTATAAATGAAATGTCTGCTAGTTATTTGCTACTAGTAATCTCATATCCTGTCATTTTTAACATGGCAATACCATTTTAGAAGTAATTTTTATTATTTATAAATCTGCTGCTTTCATTAAATTCATAAATAAAGTATGCTGCGCTAATATAATCAAATCTGTGCTAAATGTACTACAAATCACAAATGCTATTTATCATACATATTCACCTCCTTTTTGTGATGAGGAATATCTGCAGTAAACAAATGAAGACATGAAAATATACGTGTTGAACAACTATAAATCTTGAAAAACAAAGTGTCCATAAATATACAGAAGTCCTTTAACCACTTAAGGACAAGCCCTGTGCGAATCGGCGTCATTGCACGTCAACTTGCGCAGGCATAGTTTCGGGCGGGACCACGCCACCACCGGGGTGCTCTTGCGTTGGCTGCACGCTGCTTGAGCGTGCCCGAGGGTCGGGCAACCTCCATGTCCACCGGCAACCTGCGATCACCTAGTACAGAGGCAGAATGGGGATCCCCATTCTGACAGATGACATGACAGATCTACTGTTCCCAGTCATCGGAAACAGTGATCTCTGTCATGTCCCAGGCAGCCCACCCCCCCTACAGTTAGAACACACCCAGAGAACACACTTAACCCCTTGATCACCCCCTAGTGTTAACCCCTTCCCTGCCAGGTAAATTTTTACATTGATCAGCACTATAAAAATGCACTGACCAATGTAATAATGTCACTGTTTCCCAAAAAGTGTAATTTGGGGTCAGATTTGGCCGCCACAATGTCGCAGTCTCGCTAAAAGCAATAGAAAAAAAGTCCCTAAATCTATCCCATAGTTTGTGGACACGATAACTTTTGTTCAAACCAATCAATATATGCCTATTGCAATTTTTTTTTACCAAAAATATGTAGAATTTTTGTTGTCCTAAACTGATGAATACATGTATATTGGATATGGATATGTATTATAGCAAAAAGTAAAAAAAATAAATGTTTTTTCTTCAAAATTGTCGCTCTTTGTTTTAACCGCAAAATATAAAAACTACAGAGGTGATCAAATAACACCTAAAAAGCTCTATTTGTGGGGAAAAAAGGGTGTCAATTTTGTTTATGTAGAACATCGCACGACCGTGCAATTGTCAGTTAAAGCGACGCAGTGCCGTATCGCAAAAAATTGCCTGGTCATTAAGGGGGGAAATTCTTCCGGTCCTTAAGTAGTTAAAAACACCCACAAATAGTGAAGAACTTCCACAAGTGAAAAATTCTTCAGTATTTTGTTTAGGTGTAACACCACCACCACTTCTTATTGGTAGGCTACCACCTAATTGTAGCGGTGCCCCCCTGGGGTCGCTGAATGTTCTAGCATCCACACATTTTACCCTGCTGGTCAGACATACATTTTGGCATACTCTCCCAGACAATGAAAAGTCTCTTGCTTGTTTTTGTTGTTGAAATGTTGGTTGAGTCTAGATTTGCCAGTCTCTTCCTCTGAACATCTCCTCCAGCACACTACTTGAGATCACTTGCTTCACTTCACTGCCCAAATCTAGGTTCCTGTCTCCATTAGCACATGGCTAAGCCTCATTCTGAATAAGTCCTATCATTTTCCTAATAGCCCATTAGGTCTGCAGTCTCCTTTTGAGGTAGCAACCATGTTAGTTGAGAAGAATAAAGGTGCTAACTGACACTCGGTGGACTACTGATCCCAGCACATCCAATGCAAATTCTGTCAGCCCTCGTGGCTGCAACGACTTGACTCCAAAACAACACCACAGTCTCTCCCTCTGGCTCCACATCCAAATCCTGCCATGTCTCCCAGAGCATCACACTGTGCTTCTCATTTACCGACCCGGCATGAATCCCTCCTGAATGACTTTCATGGCAGCACTCCCAAGTGTCCCTTTTCTGCTCCTGTTCCAGGACATCTCTCAATGGTCGTGTAGAGAGAGGCTCCCTCCCAGCTCCCGAGCTCCAGTCCCGAGTCCCAAAAAAGGGGTCCCTTCAGACCACGACAGTCTTACACTCCATCATTCAGTTCTTCCGCCCGACAACTCCCCCCACAACAGGCTGACCATTTGTAAATATAGTCTGCTTCCTGCCAATTTTAGTTGGAGATTGGTCAGGGCTCCCACATACATCCCATGTCACTCTAGGTCTCTGCCCTGCCTCTTTTTCAGAACCTTCTAAAAACCAGAGGAGACACCCCAGAGCTGAAGCACATGTCAGTCACTTGCTGCTACGCTAAACCACTCCCTTGCCCCCAGATCAAAACAAACAGGCCTAGCTCACAGCATAGGCCTGCCTAAATTTACCTGCGTTGACAGTACAAAACATACCCACTACTCTAGCACCTACCTAAGGTAGAGGGTGCTACAGTATCTTATGGATTTCTAAAATAAAAGGTTTTGTGCACTTATCCTTTTTAAAACCCGGACAGTGATCTTCGGGCTCATTGTTTCGTTCCATGTAAGTGCATTTTTATTCATTCAAAAATATTTTGATTTGCAGAGAGCACTATAGTATTTTTTTTGTATCTCTCTTAGCCAGTTATATGGTTTGCGTCTTGATGGTTGATAAGATCTGGAAATATCAGTGGAGTGACAGCCCTGTCCAGGTTACAAAAGGGAAATGCGCATAGAACCTTTTATATTAGCCCTTGTACACACAGTCGGAAATTCCGACCACAAAATCCGTCTAATTTTTTCCGATGGATTTTGTCCGAAACTGGTGTTGCATACACACGGTCGGACAAAGTTGTCAGAAAATCGGCGCTATATAAATCGTGTATAATAATAATTGCTGAAGTCTATTAAAAATGTTAAATTAATCTGAAAATTAAGATTTTTTTTTCACAAAATTGTCATTGTAATAGGTTATTTCTCTCACATGGCATGTGTATACCACAAATGACACATAAAAAAATACATTCTGCTACTCCTCCTGAGTATTACGATACCACATGTGTTGGACTTTTTCACAGCCTAGCCACTTAGAGAGGCCCAAAATGCAGGGAGCACCATCACATGTTCTAGGAGCATAAATTACACATCTAACTTCTTGACTACCTATTACACTTTTGAAGGCCCTGGAGCACCAGGACAATGACACGTGACACTGATGACACATGACACTGATGTGGCACTGATGACAGATGGCACTAATACCACGTGACACTGATGACAGATGGCACTAATTTGTGGCACTGACACGTGGCACTGATGGCAGATGGCACTAATACGTGACAATGATGACAGATGGCACTAATACGTGACACTGACAGATGGCACTAATAGGTGGCACTGATGACAGATGGCACTTATATGTGGCATTGGGGACAGATGGCACTGACAGGTGGCACTGGGGACAGATGGTACTGACAGGTGGCACTGGGGACAGGTGGCACTGGGAACAGATGGCACTGTGAGCACTTTATTTTCCCCATTTTTTTGTACCTTGACGCTGTAGGCATTCGCTCTCCCTCCTCACACGCTGTCTCTGTGTGAGGAGGGAGAGCTAGCGATGAGAGATGATTGCATATGTTTACATATGAGATCATCTCCCATTGGACACTGCGATTGGCCAATCACAGTGGCCATTTAGCACGATCTTGAATTGGCTGTGTCCAAGGGACACGACCAACACAGAACTTCCCCGATGCATGCCTGCGGCTGCGCAAATTGGGGAAGTCCAGGGACATCCTCCTGGCAATTGGAGTCTGCGCTGCAGCCCTCTTTCAGCTATAGCACGTACGCCTAGTGTTTAAAACGTAAAGAAGATATGGTATTTAAAATGTAAACAGGTGGGGCCTCCTATTGGATGGGGCCCATGGGCTTGAGCCCAGTCAAGCCCAATGGTAAGTCCGGCCCTGATGATCTCTCTCTCTCTCTTACCTGCTGTGATACCCGTCTATCTCTGTCACCTGCTGTGACATCTCTCTGTCTCACATTCTATTACATTGGTCACATTCTCAAATACCATGACATTTCACCTTCTCACATTTGCTGTGACACCTCTCTCACTTTCTCAAATTCAATTAAACTTTATTAGAGGAACCAAATATATTTGACTATGGCAAAGCAAATGTCAGTGCAGCCTTGCAACATGGGGACAAGGTGCTTTGGGGGGCTATCCCAAAACACCCTCCCCATGTTGAGGGCATGTGGCCTGGTACGATTCAGGAGAGGGGGACGCTCTCGTGTCCCCCCTTTTTTCCTGCGGCCTGCCATATTGCGTGCTTGGATAAAGGTCTGGTATGGATTTTGGGGGGACCCCTACGCCATTTATTTTTAATTTGGCGCAGGGTTCCCCTTAATTTTCATATCAGACCTAAAGGGCCTGGTATGGATTTTAGGGGGACCCCCACGTGTTTTTAATTTTGATTCGGGGTTCCCCTTATTATTCATACCAGACCCAAAGGGCCTGGTAATGGACCTGGGGGGGGGGGGATCCCATGCTCTCTTTTTTCAATTATCTGTATCTATATTGCCGAGACCCGAAAATTCATTATAGCCGCGATCAGTTTTAAGTGACAATTTTTCCTTTAGAAATGTAATTTTGCTGTGGTACTATTCTAAACATGGTAAAAATGCACCACTTCACAGGCATATTATAGACACCCCCCAGGTATCATATATAAAGGAATATTTCATTTTTATTGTTTCACTTTAAGCATTACAAAAATCATTGCTCCCAAAAAAAAAAGGCGTTCCCCGGGGGCAGGACCCAGGTCCCCAAACCATTTTTATGACAATACCTTGCATATAAGCCTTCAAAATGAGCACTTTTGATTATTCATGTCGGTGTCCCATAGACGGTGTTCATGTGTTCTGCCGAATTTTATTGCCTGTGCGCATATTCTGCTGCGAACTGAACAGGAGGGTGTTCGGCTCATCCCTAGTCTACGGTACTACTTCACATCTATGTGGAGTAAAGCTCTTCTTAGGGTATATACATGTGGAGGTGGATACATATCTTTACTCATTCGTATCACCAATCTCGGAATCATTCGAATCTGCTATTCTGACTATTTAATAACACTCTATCTCTTCCTTGGGGTCATCTTCATCAGTTATAACTGCCATTTTAGTAATCTTTGTATTTCACATTTAGCACACCTGAAAAAAACAAATAAACAAGCAATCCTATAACGATGATTCCTATGAGGACAAAAAAATATCTGTTGAATACATGAAAATTTACCATTTCTAAACAAAGTGTAATCTGGGTTTGTCATATTTCCTATCATAATGTCACATTGTATACCTCTTTTCCTTACTAAACATTAAAAGCTGTAATTAAAGCAAAAGTTGGTTCAACAAAATACTGACACAAGGGGGTGATACTTTTTCCAACTCAGTGATTGTGTTTTTGATTATTTTCTGAGTAAATACAGCTGGTTAAAACAAAAACTGTGTTTGTCTTCATTTCAGGCTGCAAAGCAACAGAGGGAATGATTCCACAAACTGTACATATGCTAATGATTTATCTTTAAATACCCTGGTGTGACACATGACTCAATGGACAGATTACTTTCAAATTATCCACTGAATGGTCAGAGATCGCTCTTTCTTCTTGGAGCCTAGTCTTCTATATATTTTAGGCTCTGATCAGTGCATAAGTATAACTACACTTGAGGCATCAGACGCAATGCTATATGTTATATTTCAATCAAATGCTCTAATTAAATATAACAGATCAAGGTTATGCTATGCACTTATAGTCATACACTGTAATCTGCATTTAAATCTGAAATTATTACAAGACACTACTTCAGTTTAGCATTAATTACGTTAAATGACATGCATTGTTTTAGAGGAGGTGCAATGCCCAAGAAAATTGTGCTGTAAATTGTGAAAAGCATTTCATGTTCTGAGTTGTCCTGGCAACCTTTGTGATTCTTCTTGAATGTACTGTGAGGTCAGGTTATTCAGTTTTTAACAGGGACAATAGATGGAGCAGGCAAGTGTGTACAAATGTATTCACCTATAAACTTCTATTTTAGGCACACTTTCTCCAGACAATGAACAGTCTCTTGCTTGTTTTTTTTTGTTAGGGGATTAAACTTGGATGGGGAAAAGGGACATGTGATGCCCAGATGATGAATACTTCTCAATAAAATCAATGTTGGTTGAGTCTAAATTTGACAGTCTCTTCCTCTGCACATCTCCTCCAGAACACTACTTGAGATCATTGCTTCACTTCACTGTTCAAATATATGTTCCTGTCACCGTTAGCACATGACTAGGCCTCACTCTGAATAAGTCCTAATGTTTTCCTAGTAGTCCTTTACAAGCAGGGATCTGCAGTCCCCTTTGTGGTAGCAACAGTTTTAGTTGAGAAGAATAGATGTGCTAACTGACACTTGGTGAACTACTGAGCCCAGGACATCCAATGCAAATCCTGCCAGCCCCCGTGGCTGCAATTCTTGACTGCATAACAACACCACAGGCTCTCCCTCCCGCTCCACATCCAATCCTGGCATGTCTCTCCAAGAGCTTCACACTGTGCTTCTCACTCACCGACCCTGGCATGGATCCCTCCTGAATGGCTTCCCTGTCCGTGTTCCCTGCTGTCTTCCTCCTGCTCCTGTTCCAGGATACCTCTCAATGACTGTGTAAAGAGAGGCTCCCTCTCAGCTCCTGAGCTCCAGGCCTGAGGTACACCCCCCCAGAAAGTGGGTCTCTCTAGAGACACCACAGCCTAACACGCCATCATCTCAGTTCTTCCACCCGGCGACTCCTCCCACAACAGGCTGTCCATGGGTATATATAGGAGGCCTGCCCCCTGCCAATCCTACTTGGGGATTGGTCAGGGCTCCCATATACACCCCATGTCACTCCAGCTCTCTGCCCTGCCTCTTTTTCAGAACCTTCTGAAAACCGGAGGAGGCACCCAAGAACTGAAGCAAATGTCAGTCATCTGCTGCTACACTAAACTACTCCCTTGCCCCTAGATCAAAACAAACAGGCCTAGCTCACAGCATAGGCCTGCCTAGATTTACCTGCGCTAAGGGTACAAAACATACCCACTACTCTAGCACCTATCTACCTAAGGTAGAGGGTGCTACAAATATGTGCAAAGTGCATGCCAGCATTTGTGTTCAGCCTCTGAGTCAATACTTTGTAGAACAACCTTTCACTGCAATTACAGCTGCAAGTCTTTTTGGGTAGGTCTCTACCAGATTTGCATATCTAGAGAGTGAATTTTTAGCCCAGATTTCCCTGTATTTGGCTCCATTTATCTTCCCATTAACTCTGACCAGCTTCCCTGTCCCTGTTGAAAAAAAGCATCCCCACAACATGATGCTGCCACCACCATGTTTCACAGTGAGGATCGTGTGTTCAGGGGCAACTGTCAGTGTATGTAAAGTTGGTGCCATTTACTTACTAAGTTTTACTTAATTTACTTAACTTACTAAGTTTTAAAAATGTATTACATTTTCTGTGATGCAAAGAATCGCGGCTGTGGCAAGTATACAGCTCCCTCCAGCTGTATTGTGGACTTTACATGGGTGATTGGGTGGTTTTCAAACTGTCTGTGTCTCCCATACGGAGATTAACTTTCAATCTCTTTTCTGGTGGACGTTGACAACTGCCCAGAAAGTGAAGGGAAATAGAGGAGAAAGCTCACTATGGGAACACTTGCTATGATGACAACTTTCCACTTTCTTTGGGGGAGATTTCCTCTCACTTTATGTTGCCTGTCTATCACAGTGAGTGATAGATTTCCCAAGGGGGAACACATATTTAGACAAAAGTCTAGACAGGTTCTACTTCTTCCTAACTCTTTCCAAAACTAGTGTAGCCTTCTTTTGGGAGAGGATTAAGAAAATGTACCCTCCCCGGCTAGAACTTTCGCTAAGTGAAAAAGTGGGTTTAAAAAAAAGTTGTCAGTGTCTCCACCCAGGACAGTGAACAGAGGGGATTCCTTTCCTGGGAAATTAACAAGTATTTGAATTAAAGTATATGGGAGCAGAGGCACTACTGCAACTAGAATAGAATATTAACCATAAGTATATAAATTCACAAATGTATGGAAATAATACAAGCTTTAAATAATTGCACACACAAGCATCTCAGTAGATTTGTGCTTATATACCTGTGTGTTTAAAGTTATCAGGCTGGTGCAAGAATTTTTGACACCCAATGCAAAACCTCATTTTGCCACGCCCTCATTGGCTCCACCCATGACTCCAACCCCTTTGCAATATGTGACCCACCTGACCATTACACATACACTGACCCACCTACCTGACAATTACACATACACTGACCCACCTACCTGACAATTACACATACACTGACCCACCTACCTGACACATACACTGACCCACCTACCTGACAATTGCACATACACTGATCCACCTACCTGACACACACACTGACCCACCTACCTGACACATACACTGACCCACCTGACCATTACACATACAATGACCCGCCTACCTGACACAATACACCAACCCACCTACCTGACACAATAAACTAACCTACCTACCTGACACATACACTGACCCACCTACCTGACACAATACACTGACCCACCTACCTGACACACACACTGACCCAGCTACCTGACACATACACTGACCCACCTGACCATTACACATACACTGACCCGCCTACCTGACACAATACACTAACCCACCTACCTGACACAATACACTAACCTACCTACCTGACACATACACTGACTCACCTACCTGACACAATACACTGACCCACCTACCTTACACAATACACTGACCCACCTACCTGACACAATACACTGACCCACCTACCTAACAATACACACACACTGACCCACCTAACTATTACACATACACTGACCCTGTGTACGTGTATGTATTGTTTATTGCAAAAATAATGAAAAATATACACTCACATATTAAACATTGCAAACAGCGTTAAAAACCCGTAACTGGAAGTGGCTACCGACTTGCATTTCACTGGCAGAAATTGCATCACCACCCGCGGTCAGCTGACATGTTTCGTCCCACCCATGAGGCTTTACCAAAGGATATCCTCAGGTAGTGTGTTATCTCAATATATAAGGTCTAACTCCTGCCGTCCACACCTGATCTGAATAGCCAATGACTGTGAATGATGTCATATCCTCTTCCTGTGTCTGGATTGTGGATGTGTAGCCAACTTCACCTCCACTGAATCCTCCATATTGGTACACCTAGAAAATAGAAAAGAGATCCCCATATGCTGATCCAGATACCGGAATGCCTGAGGAGAAACCCCTGTGCTGTTTATACTCATTCAGGAACCTCTCCCTGCGATAACTCTCCCTGACAAACAGGGTCTCTGTCCGTCATCTATCCACTCGCTCTAGGTGCATCTGAATGGCGCAGGCACCCTAATATATAGAGTCCCACACCAAGATGGCTGCCAGAGGCCACCAGAAGTTGGAGCATCCAATCAGACAGCTACAACCTCTGTGACAACTACAAAGTCTCTCAAGGAAATTTTCCTTTAGAGATTCCTCTCAATCAGTACAGCGGCACAGCTCCACCTACTGGATGGAGGGTAAACTGCAACTGCCTACACCCTTGTTGATTTCTAGTAAAAACAGTAGCCTCTGAACATAAATATCTGCACAAAGTAACAACACAGTGAAGCTAGGAACTATTAACAGCATAGAGCTTCCTGGAAAACAAAGCAAGCATACACAGGGTGCCGTGAAGAGGCCTTGCAGCTTATGCATGCGTTTGCAAATGTGTGCTAACTAAACCCCTGTTTTTAATGCAGACTGTTGGACAGGTTAATTCGGTCAGTTAGCAGACTGGTTGGTAAATTGAGCTATGGTATGTTCTGTCTTTGTTTTTCATGTGTCTGCCCTTCCATGTGCTCCTTGCTGTGAAGGCCAGTTATAGGTGGGGGCAGGGACCTTTTAGTTGTTAATAAAGCTGCCTGGGCCTGTCAAAGTCTATGGCAGCCTGAAATATGTGGCTGGATAGGGCTGACCATTGTTGTTAGGGAGCCAACAGCAAGAGAGGGTCTCTAGGACCCAGCATCTCTACCAGAACTTATGGCAGGAGAAGGAATTTAGGACCCAGCATCTCTGGCAAGAGAAGGACTTTAGGATCCAGCATCTCTACCAGCAGGTCACATGGGCCTATATAAGAAGTCTGCTAGTGTCTGCATTTTCTGGTTGATCTTTGGCTCCTCCAGTGTGTTATCTCCATGATATTCATTTTCCTGTGTCTCTTTTTGCCGATCCGGCTTGACCTTGACCTGTCTCCTGTTTGCTTCCTGTGTTCGACCTGGGCTATTCACCTGACCATGTCTGCTCTGATACCAACCGGGCTCACGACCTAGGCTTCCTTCTGACCATGCTCCAGTCGTAGCATTATCCGAATCCTGCAACACCTCACGGGCACCACCTGTCTTCTAATTGTACGCCAGTACACCAGCTATACTCTGGACCCTCCTGCATACAGTGCTTCTTTGGGTCTAACCTCTCCTGTTTTCACCCTTAGGGGGGTCTGGAACTTAGCTGCAAGGGAAGCCCTCTCTCTCCATTGGCCTCCAGCACTAGGTACGTGATAGTTGTACTAAGTGGTACTCAGATTTAGGGTCCTATATAATCAGGGATATATGCCCAAAACACAGGTATTCTGTATTCTGTGTTCTGTGCAAGTAGACTAATATATCCTTCTTAAAATAGGCCAGGTGCTTTATAGAGCAATAGTTATAATAAACATAAATTGCAAGAAGCTTGTTGCCTTGATAGTTGTACATGTGTATCTATAGTCTTTGCTAACAATCGCACCATTTCTCATAGAAAAGACGTCTGCAGGAAAAAAAAGATAGAAAAACATGTTTCTTTGCACAATAACACAGCCTCTAAACCAAGAAGACCTTTCCTTGAACCTGCTTGACAACACTTTGATGTCACCATTTCTTCATCATTACTGCAGAAATATGCTAGATGTCACCATAGGGATACATTGGTGCATTATTACTTTTTAAGCAGCAGAAATTCAAGGATTTATGTTTTTTTGCCATGACAACAGAGAAACAATCAGCTAGTCCTGCAAACAATATATGTAGCTTGTGTGATATTTATTATCTGCTGGGTATTTAATAGGAGCATCGATCACCGTTACTACAAGCAGAAAATGCAATATACAAAAGTCTACATTAATACGTTAAGTGCTAGCTGCACAGGACTTCTGATCTGTAATTACATGTTTACTGCTGCTCAGAATGAAGGTCAGTAAAGGTCTACAGTACTATTTGTTTGTTTAATTATCCCGTAAACAAACTTACAAAGCACAATTTTTAAGTCGTATTTTCAAAGAGTTGTAAAGTGCGGCACTAGCCCACAACTATGGAAATCATAGTTACCCACCATTTAGAGTGGTTTGGCATAGAAAGGCCTAATTTAGGATGGTGCTGTCCAAGGCTTATGAGAAGCTATGTAACCCAGGTGACCCAGGTTACAAAATTGATTTTACATGCAGACCCAATACTTTTCGATCTGAAGACTGATAATTGTACAATGTACAGTGCCTTGAAAAAGTATTCATACCAATTGAAATTTTCCACATTTTGTCATGTTGCAACCAAAAAACGTAAATGTATTTTATTGGGATTTTATGTGATAGACCAACACAAAGTGCCACATAATTCTGAAGTGGAAGGAAAACGATAAATGGTTTTCACATTTTTTTACAAATAAATATGTGAAAAGTGTGCCCTGCATTTGTATTCAGCCCCCCTGAGTCAATACTTTGTAGAATCAACTTTCACTGCAATTACAGCTGCAAGTCTTTTTGGGGATGTCTCTACCAGGTTTGCACATCTAGAAAGTGACATTTTTGCCCATTCTTCGTTGCAAAATAGCTCAAGATCTGTCAGATTGGATGGAGTGTCTGTGAGCAGCAATTTTCAAGTCTTGCCATAAATTCTCAATTTAATTTAGGTCTGGACTTTGAGTGGGCCATGCTAACACATGAATATGCTTTGATCTGAACCATTGCATTGTACCTCTGGCTGTATGTTTAGGGTATAAAAAGATGTAGCAGCGCCCCAAAGCTTAAACACACATGCGTGTGTGTGCGCATGTGTGTATATATACTGATGGTGTCAGTAGAGCAGTGGATGGTGTCATAAGGGCAGAGATTGGTGTCAGTAGGGCTGTGGACTGTGTCAGTAGATTTTTATTTTTATTTTATTTTATATACATTTTTACAATTGTATTTTTTTCAAAATATTTTACAATTATTTAGGAAGAAAAAGGAGAATTTTTTTTTATTTGGTGAAATATTAGGGTTCCAAACAGGGGGAATATGCACCACACAGGGTGATTAGGGTGTGCCCAGGCACACCTGGCACACCCTTTGCGCACACCTATGGCTCCATCTATCTTCCCATCAACTCTGACCAGATTACCTGTCCCTGCTGAAGAAAAGCATCCCCACAACATGATGCTGCCACCACCATGTTTCACGCTGCGAATGGTGTGTTCAGGGTAATGTGCAGTGTTATCTGATGGGGGCACAGACAGCAATAAAACTGAGAAGTTTCTAATCCCTCTCCACTCTATCCAAAAATAAAATAAATAAATATAAATGCCTTTAGCTATACTTTACTCTGGCAGGTTGGTCCGGCTGTGCAAAATCACATTAGTATACGTTCCCCTGGCTGGGAGGTGTCACCCAGTACAACAATCAGATTTTTTTTGATCGCTGTACTGGTATCATTAGTGACAAAAATCAATGTTAGGGTAAACAGTCTTAGGCCCAAATAGGTCTAGGGACCTCCCTACCCCCCCCCCCAATAAAGGTTTAACCCCTTGATTACCCCCGTCACCTGTGATCACAGTAAGTGTCATGGGCGATGCAGTTTAGCTAGTTTATTTTTTATAGCATCAGTGCACACGCCGTATTTTACCAAATAAAGGTTTAACCGCCTGATCACCAGGCGGTTGAACAATAGATCATTTAGTGACAACTTTGTGCAAAAAAAAAAAAAATGTAATTTTCCCGCAACTTGTGGCAAAATATAAAATATTCCATGGACTCAACATGCCTCTCATCAAATAGCTTGGGGTGTTTACTTTCCAAAATGGGGTAATTTGGGGGGTTTGTGCTATCTTGCCATTTTATGGCCTTCAAAACTATGATTGGTAGTGAGGGGTAAAATCAAAAATTTACACCCTTAGAAATCCTGAAGGCGGTGATTGGATTTTGGGGTCCTGTACGCGGCTAGGCTCCCAAAAAGTCTCACGCATGAGATACCCCCATATTGTATTTTGGGGTGTAATTTCACATATAACCATGCCAGGTGTGAGCAATATATCATTTAGTGACAACTTTGTGTAATTTTTTTTGTCATTTTTCAATCACTTGTGAGAAAAAAAAAAATATTCAATGGGCTCAACATCCTCTTAGCAATTTCCTTGGGGTGTCTACTTTCCAAAATGAGGTCATTTGGGGGGGGGGGGTTGCACTGCCCTGCCATTTTAGCACCTCAAGAAATGAGATAGGTAAAAGCTGCGTAAATTCCAGAAAATGTACCCTAGTTTGTAGACGCTATAACTTTCGTGCAAACCAATAAATAAACGCTTATTGACTTTTTTTTACCAAAAGCATGTGGCTAAATATATTTTGGCCTAAATGTATGACTAAAATTGAGTTTATTATTTTTTTATTTTTTTTTAAGAAGTAGAAAATATCATTTTTTTAAAAAATGTTGGTCTTTTTCCGTTTAGATCGCAAAAAATAAAAGTCGCAGAGGCGTTTAAAATACCATCAAAAGAAAGCTCTATTTGGGGGGAAAAAAGGACGCAAATTTCGTTTGGGTACAACATTGCATGACAGCGCAATTAACGGTTAAAGCAGCGCAGTGCCAAATTGTAAAAAGGCCTCCAGTGATTGAGCTGCCATATCCTCCAGGGCTGAAGTGGTTAAAGCTGAAGTTTAGGTATAAATATTATTGCATAGTTACAGTTGTGTTCATAAGTTTACATACCCTGGCAGAACTTATGCTTTCTTGGCCATTTTTCAGAGAATATGACACAAAAAACATTTCTTTCATTCATGGTTAGTGTTTGGCTGAAGCCATTTATTATCAAACAACTATGTTTACTTTTTTAAAATCATAATCACAACAGAAACTACCCAAATGACCCTGATCAAAAGTCTACATACCCTGGTGATTTTGGCCTTATAACATGCACACACGTTGACACAAAGGGGTTTCAATGGCTATTAAAGGTATCCATCCTCACCTGTGATCTGTTTTCTTGTAATTGGTATGTGTGTATAAAAGGTCAATGAGTTTCTGGACTCCTGACAGACCCTTGCATCTTCCATCCAGTGCTGCACCGATATTTCAGGATTCTCAGTCATGGGTAAAACAAAAGAATTGTCAAAGGATCTGCGGGAAAAGGTAGTTGAACTGTATAAAACAGGAAAGGGATATAAAAAGATATAGAAAGAATTGAGAATGCCAATCAACAGTGTTCAAATTCTAATCAAGAAGTAGAAAATGTGGGGTTCTGTTGAAACCAAACAACGGTCAGGTAGACCAACTAAAATGTCAGCCACAACTGCCAGGAAAATTTTTCGGGATGCAAAGAAAACCCCACAAATAACTTCAAGTGAAATACAGGAATCTCTGAAAATGTAGTGTAGCTGTTTCAAAGATGCAATAAGGAGGCACTTGAAGAATAATGGGCTGCATGGTCGAGTCGCCAGAAGAAAGCCATTAAGACAAAAATGCCACAAAGTATCCTGCTTACAATACACCAAGCACAGAGACAAGCCTCAAAGCTTCTGGCACATTTAGAGTGATTAGACCAAAATTTAGCTTTTTGTCTACAACCATAAAACGCTACATTTTGAGAGGAGTCTACAAGTCCTGTAATGAAAGGTACACCATTCCTACTGTGAAACACGGAGGTGGATCACTGATGTTTTGGGGATGTGCGAGCTACAAAGGCACAGGAAATGTGTTCAAAATTGATGGCAACATGAATTCAGTATGTTATCAGAAAAGAATGGAGGAACATTTGCATTCATTGGCCAGGAAGCTGTGCATGGGACGTACTTGGACATTCCAATATGACAATGATCCAAAACAAAAGGCCAAGTCGACCTGGGATTGGCTACAGCAGAATAAAGTGAAGGTTCTGGAGTGGTCATCTCAGTCTCCTGACCTCAATATCATTGAGCCACTCTGGGGAGATCTCAAATGTGCAGTTCATGCAAGACAGCCCAAGAATTTACAGGAACTGGAGGATTTTTGCAGAGAGGAATGGACAGCTTTACCATCTGAGAAAAAAAAGAGCCTTATCCACAAATACCACAAAAGACTTCAAGCTGCCATTGACGTTAAAAGGGGCAATACACGGTATTAAGAACTGCGGCATGTCAACTTTTGATCAGGGTGATTTGGGTAGTTCTGTTGTAATTGTAATTTAAAAAGCGTAGACACACTTGACTGATAATAAATGGCTTCAGACAAACACTAACCATGAGTGAAAGAGAGGTTTTTGTGTTATCATTCATGTTCTCTGAAAAATGGCCAAGAAATCATAAATTCTACCAGGGTGTGTAAACTTATGAGCACAACTGTACATTGGTCCAGCTTGGACCATTATAAGTATGCATATCTCACACCTAACCAATCCTTGCCAAGCTGCAAATCACTGTATAAGCTGCAAATCAGTGTTGTAGTTGCCACAGCTACAGTGATTGCAGCAGTCTTACCAATCCAGTGCTGGACGGCTGTAATTCTGTGCAAATAACTACTATATTTGTAATTGTGGAAGAAATTACCAGAAGAGTTTCACACAACTGTGTCTTCTGTTGCTGCAAAGGTAAGAAGGATTTTACCTTTACCAGGCTGTCCTACCCATCACCCGCCAAAAAAAAACAAAATATTGAGTGGAGTAAAGTTATTTAAAATCATACTGTATTATGGAAAACTTGGGGCACCCTTGGGCACTTTATGAATGGTTAATAAAACCTTCTTCTCTCTGTATACACAACACATGGACCTTCAGTACTGCCACAAGCAAGAGCCCCACAGACATAACCCTAACTTCAGTGCCTAGAAAAGATAAAACATGCGACGTGCCATGGCAAATGGTGGGTGTGACTAAGTTGTGCTGATTCCTGGGTGAGGCCTAAAGGTACATTAGGTTAAATATAGGCTAAGCCTACTCACAATTCACACATATGCCACAGACTTGGTACCCACAAAAATCTTTTAACTACTCTACTGCAAGTGAAAGTCTTAAAGATGCACATAAACCTAGAGGATCAGCTGTAAATAAGAAAACTGAATATGGACAAAGAGAAAACTCTTTGTGTGAGGGAAGACTTTCATAAAGTAGCCTGAAATTACTTTGCAACCAGAAACTGTTGAGGCAAGAAAGTCTGTGGTCAGCAATTTGTAATGTACAGTGGTAAGCACTTTGTTATGTACAACACAATGTATAAAGTACAGCAATCAGTAATACGTATCATAGTGTCCCTTATATTGGTGGTCAGCAGCAAGCAAAGAAGGCCATTGTCTACGAGCAAAGGAAAAAAATGACCAGCGTTAGTGGTCAGTGGGAGAAAAAAAATGGCTAGTATTGATAGTCAGGTGGAGCTAAATTGTCTATCAACAGGAAGAGGAAAAAATGCCCTGTGTTGGTGGTCAAGGGGAGACAAAATATAAATTTCAGTGTTCAGCTGGAGGGGAAAAAAAGCTAGTGACAGTCAGCCAAAGGAAAAAATGCTTGGCACTGGTGGTTAACAGATGGAAATAATTCCCTAAATTGGTGGTCAGTGATTGTGCCCCCCTTACATTAAAAGGCGGTGTCTGTGCTTTCTTACATGGGTGGTCCATGTATTGCTCCCTTACATTGGTAGTTAGTTTAGCACCCTCATACATTTGTGGTCAGTGTCGGTGCCCTCTCTATATTGACGGTAAGTGTTTGTGCCCCCATACATTGGGGATCAGTGTCTTTGCCCCTAAAATTGGCGGTCAGTGTCTGTGCTCTCTTACATTATTGGTCAGTATCCAGTGTCTGTGCTCCCCTACATTGTTGGTCAGTGTATGTGCCACTCTACATTGGTGGTCAGTGTCTGTGTCACTGTCCTTCACAGTGATCACAAGGTACAGAGCCACTCTGATTGATATTCTGGTAATACAATACAACCAGACGCTCGACCTTCCCTGCAGCAGCACAGAACACACACACCCTAATCCTCCAGTTGGACAATAAGGAAGCAGCACACTGATCAGGTTATCCCTCCACTTTCTCTTCCTGACAGCATCAGCACATATGCATGCAGCAGAGCCTGACTGGCTCATAGTCCTGAGCCACCCTTTTCCAATCTTTATGCTGCTGTGCAGGGGATAAAGCTGATATCAAGGCAAATATATGCCTGGAGTACTACATTAGGTTATCAATGTGGTATCCTTACATAGTTAGTGATGTTCAATAAAGACACTGGTCCGTCCAGTTTAACCTGAAAGAGATATGTTTTCCATATCCCTTTTTTTTTTAAGCGAACACACACACATCTAAACGCTTTGGAACTTATCCCCACTCTCTACTGACACCACCAGCTGTGGAAGGCAGTTCCTCAACCTTACTGCCCTAACAGTAAATAACCCCCTACACAGTTTAAGACTGAATTGCTTCTCTTTGAACTGCATTGTGTGGCCATGTGTCTTTTTTAGAGACCTATGATTAAAAAGTTTCTTCTCAATGCTAGAGTATCTAGTATATCACTATCGCATCCCTTCTTAAACGTCTCTTCTCCAGTGAGAATAAGTTTAATATTTGTAGCTGTTCCTCATAACTGAAGTCCTCCAGCCCCATGATTAGCTTTGTTGCCCTTCTCTGGACTCTGTCCAGTTCAAGGGCATCCTTCCTGAGAATTGATGGCCAGAACTGGACCACATGCTCAAGAGTTTTGTAAAGTGGTAGAATTATAGTTTTATCTTTTGAATAAATATCCATTTTGATGTATGCTTATGCTCCGTACACACGATAGGACTTTCTGCCAACAAAACCGTGGATATTTGTTCAAAGGATGTTGGCTCAAACTTGTCTTGTCTTGTCATACACATGGTCACACAAATGTTGGCCAACAATTACGAACGTGGGAACATGGTGACGTACAAGACGTTCGACGAGCCGAGAAAAAGGAAGTTGAAGGAAGTTCAATAGCCAGTGCAGGTCCTTCTGCGTGATTCCAAGCATGCGTGAAATTTGAGTACCTGCTAGCCAACATTTGTTGGTGGAGTGTCCGAAAACAAATATTCGATGGAGCATACACAAGGTCGGACTTTCAGTCAACAAGCTCCCATCCAACATTTGTTGTCAGAAAATCTGATCGTGTGTACGGGGCATAATAGTCCGATGGCCTTGCTTTCTGTAGATTTGGTATTGCATGCTATTTCTAAATCTGTGATCTACTAGGACCCCCAGATCCTTCTTTTACTTCCTCAATTCCCCCAGAAGTTAACCCCCCCCCAACTCGCATGCATACATTTTCCTACACTGAACCTCACCTGCCATATACAATAATAATCCTGTACGATTACATTAAGAGCTTTAAAATATTTAGTTTATTTTACTCACCTCACACACAGTAGATTACTGTGTATGCTATGTTTGTTCAGCACAGCATAATTACAGTTTATTTATCCATCTCTAATCTCCTTGGCACCTTCACAGAGTGATTCATCCATCTCCTGCTCCTTGACTCATTTCACTTAATAAAGTCTTCTCTCAGCCCTCACAAACACACTGTAAGGAACATGATAGTAGAAAACAACTAGTTCTAAATAAATGGTGGTAAATGGTAGCTCTCTTTTTCTCTTTATACTGGCTGTATGACATTTTCCTCTTTGTCATCTCTTTATGCTAAGTTGACAACTTTTCTTTATCTGAGTGGACATAGGAACCCTCTTTTTTTTAACACACTCTTCTGCTGCGACCAGACATTCCGGCAGACTAGGTCCGATGAGATCAGTCCGTCGGACAATCCGATCGTGTGTGGGCTAGTACGCCCGTTTTTTTTTTTTTTTTAAATCAGACGGACCTAAAAATAGAACATGTTTCAAATCTATCCGACGGACTAAAAATCGGGAAAAAACGTTGTCTGTATGCTAGTCCGACGGACCAAATACGACGCAAGGGCAGCTATTGGCTACTGGCTACTGAACTTCCTTGTTTAGTCCCGTTTGCGTCATCACGTTCAAAACGAACGGACTTTCGAACTGACTTAATCCGTTCGTATGTGGCCAAGTCCATTCAATCAGAAAGTCCGTCGGACCTCCACTGAAAGTCTGTCGGACCTCACACCGAAAGTCCGTCGAAGTCCGTCAAAGTCCGGTCGTGTGTACGCGGCATTAGTCTAGGTCAGTGATGGCGAACCTTGGTACCCCAGATGTATTGGAACTACATTTTCCATGATGCTCATGCACTCTGCAGTGTGGTTGAGCATCATGGGAAATGTAGTTCCAAAACATCTGGGGTGCCAAGGTTCGCCATCACTGGTCTAGGTTCACATCTATGCAGCTGCGCTTGATGCATTTTTCAGGCACATTTTGAGGTGCATTTTTTAAACCCTAGTCTTTTCTGCGTTTTTTTTCATGCATTTTAAGTTTTTTCTTTATTTAACCACTTCACGCAAATTACCGTACCTGTACGTCGGTACTTTGATGTTAAATATCTGGGTTATGGCAGCAGCTAGCTGCGATAACCCCAGTATTTTCAGGAATGGCGTGCGGTTCTCTTTAAGATAAATGTGGTCTCTGTGGGAGAATCGCCACAAGGTCACTTTTATCGGGGGGCGGGGTAGGAACCCCCTCTCCCACTATGCTTTGGTAGTCTCCGCTGCTTACCGGACCCGCTGGTAGCAGCGGAAGCTATCGCATCTGCTCCCCTCACTGCCTGGATGCTGTGTATGGGGAAGATGACCCCCACTCGGCTCCATAGTATTGGAGGGCAGAAGCAACGCCAAATATCACTTTTGCCCAATGCTCTTAAAAGGAGATTTTTTTTTTTAAATGACAGTTACATTTTTTTTTCTATTGCATTTTAGTGTAAATACGAGATCTGAGGTCTTTTTGACCCCAGATTTCACATTTAAGAGGTTCTGTCATGCTTTTATTTCAATTACAAGGGATGTTTACATTCCTTGTAATAGGTATAAAAGTGACCCACATTTATTTTTATTTTTAAAGGACAGTGTAAAAATAAAAGGTAAAATAAATAATAAAAATTTTTTTTAAAGCGTCCCGTCTTGCCAAGTGTGCATGCAGAGGCGAACACATATGTAAGTTGCGCCTGCATATGAAAACGGTGTTCAAACCCCACATGTGAGGTATCGCCACGATCGTTAGAGTGAGAGCAATAATTCTAGTACTAGACTAGAGGCTCAGTCCTTAAGTGGTTAAACACACTGTCAACACACTGTTTATATCTGGTTGCTAAGCAGGGGGCTGGGAATCCTTAACAACTGATGAGTCTTCAGCTGTCAGATTCCCCCCTGGCAGCTGAATGTAAAAAATAAAATAAATAGCTGGCAAGAAAAATAGTTAAAAAAATTGCCCCCCCCAGGTCCATACCAGACCCTTCGAGTCTAGTATCCAAGCATGCAGCCAGGCAGGTCAGGAAAGGGAGTGGATGAGCAAAAGCCCCTTCATAAACCACACCAGGCTGCATGTCCTCAACATGGGGTGGATGGGTGCTTTGGGGGCGGCTCTGCCCCCCCAAAGAACCTTTCCCCCATGTTGATGGGAACAAGGGTCTTATCCCGACAGCCCTGGCTGGTGGTTGTCGGGGTCTGTGGGCTTACTGGAATCTGCTGGAAGCCCCCCTTTAAGCCCTCCTTGTGATTGGATATCGGTACATCATACCCCTACCCATTCCCCGCAAAAAGCAGTGAAATGTGAAAAAAACAAGAGACAGTTTTTGACAAGTTTATTAATAAAAAAATAGCTCAGAGCTGTCACAAGGGGTGGGCTCTCCGGGTGATGTCATCGGATGGCCACGCCCCATAGCTATATAAGAGATACCAGACAGCGGGCGACAACACAACAGAAGAAAGACAACCACAGAAGACGAGCAGCTATTCTTTTTTTCTTAGTGGGTAACCTGTGGGGAGGAAGAAGAAAGCAGCGGGAGAAGATAGCACAAGAAAACAGCTCGGTGAGAAGACAACACCGGGAAGAGACAGCAGCAGGAGAAGGCAGCTCAGGGAGAAGATGGCGGCAGGAGAGGCGGCAGTTGGAGAAGATTGCTCAGAGAGAAGGTGGCTCGAGGAGAAGACGGCACCAGGAGAGATGGCCGCTGGAGAAGATGGCTCGGGGAGAAGACGGTTAGGGGAGAAGATGGCTCGGGGTGAAGACGGCACCAGGAGAGACACCGGCTGGAGAAGACGGCTCAGAGAGAAGACGGCACCAGGAGAGACGGCTCAGGGAGGACTTGTCAAAAACTGTCTTTTTTTCTTTTTTTTTTACATTTCACTGCTTTTTGGGATGAATGGGTAGGGATACCATGTACCGATACTCATTCACATGGGGGGCAGGATCTGGGGGCCCCCTTTTTAAAGGTGGGCTTCCAGATTCAAATAAGCCCCTCATCCGCAGACGCCGACAACCATGGCTAGGGTTGTTGGGAAGAGGTCCTTGTCCCCATCAACATGGGGCAAGGTGCTTTGGGGGGCAGAGCTCCCCCCCAAAGTACCCATTCCCCCATTTTGTGGGCATGCGGCCTGGTATAGTTCGGGGGGGCGCTCGCTCGTCCCCTCCCTTTCTTGACCTGCTGGGCTGCATTTTCGGATAAGAGTTTGGTATGGATTTTGGGGGGGCACGCAACTTTTTTTTTTTCAAATTTTGGAGTAGGGGGGTCCCCTCTGAATCCATACTGGACCCGAAGGGCCTGGTATAGACCTGGGGGGGAACCCCACACCGTTTTTGTTTTTGTGATTTACACAGCAGCCAGCTTCCCGGCCCCCTGCTTAGCAACCAGATATATACAGTTAAAATAAAAACCGCAAAACAAATTAAAAAATCACATCACAAACACACCACATGCATTTCTGGTACAATTCCATTGAAGTCTATTACACACAAAACACAGAAAAAAGTCCCCGACCCTTTCCAAAAACACACCGGCCGCAAAACGCATAGATGTGAACTTTTACAATAGGAAACCATGTTAAATGGACTGTAGTGGGTTTCTGCAAACTGCAAAACGCACAAAAAAATGCATAGGTGTGAACCTAGGGTTAACCCTGCTCCATAATTCTGATCTAGCTGTCCACTGTATTTTTATTACTCTAAATCTTCTTAGCTCTATATTCAAGCTCCTGAAGAAGCGCATCAACACACGTAACATGTTGAGCGACACTCCATCACGCCTCAACCACCTAAACATATGAAATAATCCTGGATATATATTAATATTTCACTCTCCAACAATTGTACATTTATATACTCGATCAATTTTCTGTATCATAGGTGGTATGAGAGTTTATGTGGTCAATCATTTATACGTTTTTTAATATGTGCTTATATACATTGCTTTTAACTTGATCCGATTAAAAATATATAACTTTTTTACATAAATCTATGCATGTGCCTAGAAAGTCCAAATCTTTATTCAACCAATTTCTACTTGTCCACTTTGTCAGCATTGTTAGATATGAATTGCAGATAATCAGTTCTCATCTGCAACATGTTCATGGTATTTATATTTAAAGGGGACATTTACTGCCCAGATAAACTTTAGCTCCCCCCCCCTACACACACTCAATATAAAATGCCATTTATGTTTGTCAAGCCCCCCCCCCCCCCCACTGTCATTCTTGCCTAGGCGAGAATGATGCATCCTTGCTCCCACAGCCTCCTGGAATATCCCTGTCACATGTCCCAGGAGGCTGCAGATGCAGCGACAAGTCATTCTCACCTAGACAAGAATGGCAGTGGGAATAGGGCCTGATGGAATTTTTTTTTATTTTATATTGGGGGGGGGGGGGGCAGTACAGGGAGAAAAAGTCAATCTGAGCAGTGAAGGCCCACTTTAAATCAAATGCCATAAATGTAGGAGCAGGGCTTCACAGTGGTCAGTATGTGTCATCAGGGTCAGCCTGAAGACTCCTGATGAAGTCAAAGAAAAAGTTGGCAGCGTGGAAGAGTGGATTGGCGGATCACAGCAGGACAATGCTGAAATGGCTGGGTAGGTGAGCATGTTTTCTGGTAAAAATGCAGCATAACAGGTAGTAGGGTATAGGAAAGAAAAAAAAGTTGAAGTTCTTTTTTAAAATAGAAGTTCACGTTTCCCCCCAAAAAATGCATATTTTTTTGCAGGTAAAAATATACATTTATAATTTTTTTATTAGGACCCTTGAAAGCATTGCACCAGAGATCAGCAGATCATGAGTGTAATGCCATGGTCCTGCAGACTGTCTGTGTAGCTGTATGCCACTACCTCTGAAATGGGCAGGCGGTTGCACTGTGACCAGAAAACTCAATCAACTACCTAGAGAGATCAACAAAGCCCTGATAGTTCATTGAGAACTACAAGACAACAGCTGCAAAGTCTTCTTTTCTTCCCAGTCATACATTTTTTTTCTTTAGATTGTGACAGGGAGCAGGGAGATAAGATCCCTTGCTTGCCCTCACAACTCGGGATCAGTGTGATGCGGGGACAGGTACATCTGTACCATGTTACACCCTGAATATGGGTGTAAAATGTTACAAAAGGTGAAAAGTCATTGTTAAAAAAGCAGCACAAGGAAGGTACTTACCTTCAATGTGATGTGTTCCTTGTGCTACTGGCTGCTATTAGTTGACATACAAAGTCCTCTGCCCCCCCCCCCCCCCCCCCACCCCACCCATACCACTATAGCTGTAATCTTCAGATGCTATGGCTGCGGAGGACAATAATATCGTCTGTACTTGTCGCCTGTGAGGCAGTCCTCAAGAGTGCCGACTATGCATGCCCTTACTCCATTCACAGAAGCTGTACTACCCTGTTTCCCCGAAAATAAGACCTAGCGTGATTGTCGGTGATGGCTGCAATATAAGCCCTACCCCCCAAATAAGCCCTAGTTAAAGTCCTTGCAGGTCTTATTTTCAGGGTAGGGCTTATATTGCAACAATCACTCTAGGTCTTATTTTCAGGGAAACAGGGTATATGGCCTACGCTTGTATATGAGCAGTGTGAACAGCAAGCTTTGACAAAACATTTGCAGAGCTTTCAGCAAGCTTAGTTGAAGCTTTTAAAGTACCATTCCGCTCCAGTATGTAAATATTGAACAAAGATCCTAATAGGAGTGCTAATTGCCACTTTAATCAAGCTGCTAGCAGGCTTTCAACAAGCTTCAAGAAGTGCTGAAGCCTGCTAGCAACTTGTTTAAAGAGTCAATCGGCACTCCAATTAGGATCTGTGTTCAAAGTGGAACTGAATGATACTTCAAAAGCTTCAACAAAGCTTGCTGAAAGCTCTGCAATAGCTTTGTTGATGTTTGCTGTTTACACTGCTTTTATACAAGCTGAAGACCATATGAAACAGGCCTATGATTGTTCCATGAAAAGAGATCTATAAAAAGCGGCGGCAGACCTTTTATTCATCTGCCCATGCACCATTCATAGAATGTTTGTTTATCCCCATGTTTCTTTTTGTAAATTTTATACAGCATTTCCTACATTTTTATTTTTTGAAAATTCTTAGAAACATAAAAGTTACAAACATAAAAAACATATTAAACATTCAGCACCACCATTCAACAGCACCAGTGAACATTGTAGCTCCCAGATAAATGAAAGCAGCAATCTTCTCAGAGCAAATGATGAAAAAAAGAATACTAATAATAATAATAATAAAAAAAAATGATATATATATATATATATATAATGTAAATACAACATAAGTACAGCAGCCAACACACGAAGCCTTACATTTAATTCCATTACACAATTCCTAAATACTGCTATTAAAGCATTAAAATGTGTATCTTTTTGCTCAAAGTGTATTTCTGCACATTCATAGTATGTGTTTAATTTCATGATTACAAAAAATAATTTTGCTGAATGGGAGGGGGACTAGAGAAAGTGGTGTTAAAAAGAAAAAAAAAATTGCCCCAGTTTTCAAATATTCTAGGCGCACCACTGTAATTACACGGCATTACACTGAATGATCCATTTTTCTTAATGGTCATTACTTGTAATAAAATCAAAAGGAAAAGCTAGTAACATATATTTCATATTATAGTTATTATTGTTATTGGTGATATTTATTACCATTAATAGTATGCTTTAACTTTTGTACTTTGATATTATACATGCTAAATGGGTCCACATAGATATCAAAACAATAATGCATAAGACTGGGTTCACACTAGAGCTGCACGATTAATCGTTAAAAAATCACAATCTCAATTCCCCCCCCCCCCCATCTCTCCTGCTGAGAGTAGGCGATTCTTTCATATAAACAAGTGGAGAGATTATCTGCTCACTCAACTGTCAAAAGAAAACATCTGGGGCAATCTGCCAAGTTTAGCACTTGAAACATTGTAACTAACCCTTACTTCTTAGATCAAAGGGATAGAACTTCTTGTGTAAGCAAATAATCTGGGCAGTCTGCCAAGCTTTCAACCAGTGTAAATGCAGGAAGTTTAACCACTTAAAGTCTAAATCTTTTTCTGACACTTCTTTCTTCAGTTAAAATCAATATTTTTTGCTAGAAAATTACTTGGAACCCCCAAACATTATATATATATATATATATATATATATATATATATATATATATATATATATATATATATATATATATATATAATGTATATATAATATATATATATAATTTTAGCAGAGACCCTAGGGAATAAAATGGCAATTGCTGCAATATTGCAATATTTCATGTCACACTGTATTTGCCCAGCGGTCTTTCAAATGCAATTTTTTGGGAAAAAATACACTTCAATAAATAAATTAAAAAAACGAAATAGTAAAGTTAGCACAATTTTTTTTGTTTTAATGTGAAAGATGATGTTACGCCGCGAGAATCGTGAGAGAATCGTGATCTATCTTCTAAGCAAAAAAATCCTGATTCTCATTTTAGCCAGAATCGTGCAGCTCTAGTTCACACTACAGCAGGCAGCAGCTCACAGCAGGGGTCTGGTGCGTCTCCATTCACCCTTTCAGGTCCGATTTCAGCCTGAATTTTGGGCTGAATTTGGACCTGAAACGAACCAAAAGACGCACAGGACTCCAGAGCCGCTGCGGAGATATGGGAACCAGCTCCATAGAGAGTCGGACACTATCTCCTGCTAGGCGAATTGGATGTGAGGAAATCTGCATCCAATTTGCATTACTGTGAACCCGGCCTAACTGATTTTGGTCGAAACAAATAATTGAAGCCAAGTTTTTCTTTCCTGGGCAAAATGACTATAATCAACTTTTGAGATAGTAGGAGTGCCATATAATGTTGCAAATTATATTGTAAATTATTTTATAAATTTGTGAGAAAGTGTTAATTTTATGACTTAATGGGTTATACAAGCTACTAGCATAATTTAGTGTCCATTTATAAAACCCAGCTGTACTGGTGATATAAATAAATGCTCATATACAGATTACACAGCAAATGTATGGAGAGTGTGTTTGGTAACAGTGACATCTCCTGGTTACAATGCATTATGACAACACAAACTTTCCAGAACAGGTCACCTTTTCTTGCTCAAGGAGAAAGTACTGAGATAAAAATAGCAGCCTGAAGAAACCATCACTTTTTATAGAAATGTATCCAACAGACAGACATTTGAGTTCACCCTGTGAATGTTTTTCTTTTGACTCATGATTAACAAGCAAGAACTTGTTTTTTTCCAGTAAAATGATCGGGTAGGAACTATAATACAGAAATCAGTATAACCTATGCTTAACCAGTTTAGTGTTTAACCCCCTGGCACCAACCGCCTCCCATCCCTTTAAGAGTTCTAAAAGCCGGGAGGCAGAGAGAGTGGGCATTTGGGTCATGTGACCGCTGTGATTGGCTGTCACATGACCGGAAAGCTCCTTATCACAAGTATGCATTGGAAGATTACCAATCCCCGCCGGCTACTGTGCTGGGAGCATGCAGGGAGTGCACTCTCAGCATGGTAAGTAGTGTAGCGCCCTCCTCCTGATGGGCAAGCGCTATTATTTTTTTCAAATTTAGTTGTCTGAAGCTGCAGTTTGGGCTCAGACTAATTCTCTCTAAAAGTTCTGGTTTCTGTACCAGTCCAGCCGAGTTGCACTGGTTCCCACTTGACCATAGGTGTCGCTGTCACCGCCAGTGGGTGTGGAAATGCAGCAGGCTGGATGCATTGAATACCACCTCTTGTTTGGAAATAGGTCAGTGGGAGTGGTTTCCCTGCTGTGCATTCTGGCAGAGGGTATTTAAGGTACCAACACCATTTTTCAGGGTTCTTTTCCAGGGTCCGCTATCCAGACCTCATGGCTCTCCTGGCCTGGGGTCTGTTTTCCATGATCCTGCACCTTGGGGCCGGCTGGCCCGAGGCTCTGCTACTGAGAGTGTAGGCCCAGACATGTTTTGGGGCCTACTGATACAGGGGTGGTCCTGTGCTGTCTCGCCTGCGGGGAGAAGCCAAGAAAACTGGAGGATCCAGGGGAGGACTTTTCCGGTGGAGGACTGAGCGTAAGGCTGGTGTCTCTGGAGGAGCGTGGAAACTCAGTTGGAGGACGCAACCTGGATCAATACCCATACAGTATCGCCGGGCCGGCTGAAAGAATATGATACTGTATGGTAGTTCTTCTAAAGCTCTCAAGATTTCTAAGTTCAATTGACAAGTCTGTGGCAGAGACTTTGTTGAGCATCTCATTGGCTGCTAGGTCAAGGGAGAGGGGCCTATTTGGTGATTGCTGGATCCAGTTTGTGGAGCTGTTTGTCCTCTGGATCTGACTAATACCTCTAACCTGCAATTACTAGGTGCCTTTATCCTATAACCCGCTATTGAAGGACTTTTTGTGTTATTCTTGAATAAATCTTAAAAAAAAGGGCTAAGTGTCGGATTCATCATCATTTGGGCTACTTTCCAACGGGACCCCTAAGACAGAGGCGAGCAGGTGAGGTAATGGTAAGCCCAAACAAAACCAGCAGCTCCTTCGGGGGTTAGTGCTACAGTAGTTTACACAGGACCGCATATGTGCAGCCATTCAGCATTAAGGCCCACCTGCCGAAAGGCAGCATATATGCGTGCTGTCGGTGCCAAGAGGTTAAAGAGATGCTGTTGCATTGCCCTTGCAGGGCATTGTGGTAATATACCTAAAAGGCATAGCTCACAACTGTCCCTGATTTTGAGGGACTGTCCCTGACTTGGAGCAATGTCCCTCTTTCCTCCTCATTTGTCCCTCATTTTGGTCTGATCTATATAGTTGTATATAAAATTAACTTTTTATCTTTCAAAAAGTGTTTCCCAGTGCTAACCCTTTCATCCAAATTCGAAATTGCTGCATTTTTCAATTTTAAAAGCCAATATAAAGGAATAGTAGTGGTATATAAAAAAAAAGCACTTGTGGATTGAATTAACCTTTTTTTTTGTTATTTCCCCTTTAAGGGTGTGTGACAGGGGGCGTGTCCTATGCCTACATACGTTTGCTAGTAGGTGTCCCTCATTCCCATCTCAAAATGTTGGAGAGGTATGACAAAGGGCATCTGCTGACCCCCATATATTTATATTGACTTGTACTCCAACACAGCTCCTTGTTCCCTCACAGCCAGCAAGAGTGCCTGTCACTTGTGAGTATAAGGGAGCATCTGAGTAGCTCCTCTGTGACAGTGCCAGGATCTAGCAGCCAATCTCATGGCCCAAGCACGCAAGTCACGTGACTTTGTAAGCGATGTCTTCACTTTACTGGGTCTCTAACACAAACAATTTCAGTATCATATGCGGCGGTGGGACAAGAAGCTAAGAGGGAGCGCAGGTAAGTTGAATGTATGGGGGTCAGCAGATGCCCTTTGCAAAGAAACTGTCACTTTTGCTTGTATGGGGAAGGTGAAGTGTCTCTTCAAAAGGAAACCCCTACTAATACAGGTGAGGAGACTACCACTTCCTTTCTGAAAAAGATTGCTGCCTGGCTGTCTCTGGCTTCAGTCACTGATCCAAATGAAGCATGCAACTATTAAAGTCAAAGTGAATCAGAATTTCTTACCTGGATATTTGTTTCAAGTCAGTGACCCAGAAAGCAATAAAATCAAAATAAATCAGCAAACATTTTTGGAAGAAAAGATTAGCAATAGCAGCTTTCAGATTTCTATCCTCACAGATTCACTTTATAAGAAGTTTCTGGATTATATTTACAGGCAGTGGAAGAGGGTCCCACACCCCTCCTGCTGACGTCTCTCCTGCGCGATTGGGGAGCCCAGTAAGGATGCAACAGCGACATTCGCTTCCTGGGACACAGCGAGAAGAATTGATGTTGTTCCTTCCACTGTATGATGTCAGAGACCGAAAGCAAAGAGGATTTTGTCACTTCTGGTCTTGTCTCATGTAAACAAGCCATTACTGGCTTGAACAAGCATCTGATCAAACCGATCTTGGTTGGAGGGCAGAGGAGGGATCTGGGGTCTAATTGAGGGCCTGTCACGGTTATCACAAGGGATGCTGTTTATCCCTTCTGACAGCAATAAACAAGATACAGTGTAGTTCTCTTTTTAATAAGATAATAATAAAAAAAAATTAAAGTGAACCCCCACCTCGTGCTCGTGTGCAAAACGAACACACATATAGGTTGTGTACGCGTATGTAAACAGTGTTTGCACCACACATTTGAGTTATCACTGAAAACATTATAATTATTATTATAGCAATAATTCTAGCACTAGACCTCCTTTGTAACTCTAAACTGGTAACATGTAAAAGCTTATAAAGCATTTGCCTATGAAGATTTTTAAGTACCATAGTGTGGTACCATTCCACAAGCATGCGTCAGGAATCAGCGTAATCAGAAGCTAAAGATCAGGATCAGGAACCAGAAGAAATGTCAGCCAGGCAAAGACAAACATGAACACAGCAGAAACACGCTGGATATGTTGACCAAGGCAAAGGCTAAACATTCTGATTACGCTTATTCCTGGCTCCCTGATTCTGGCTCATCTGATTACCCGTTTTGGCTTCCTAACCCTGGCTTCTGTTTTTGACTACATTTCTGGACCCTGATACATTGGATCTGTCCATAACTAACAGACACAGATAATCAGTGGATGTCCTTTTGAAGTGGAAATACAAAGATATATCTTGGATGCTTGATTATACCAGATTTATGGTGAGTTTGACCCCAAAGGGGAAAGTTTGCTACTCACGTAGTGACAAGCCTGGTGTTTGGTGCAGGATATGATGAACTCTTATCATCTTAAGAATATTTTTGTTTTACTCACCTGATACCACTTCAATGGACTGATTAAGTTATCTATGTGTAAAAATAACAAAATAATCTAGAATGGGTGACTGGGGACAAAGAGAAGGCTAATTTATTAAATACTTTCTTCAGTTCTGTGTACACAAAGGAGCATGGGGGAGCGCATGTCCATAATGGGGGTGGTAGTGACACACAATGGCTCAAAAGTGATATGGTCCAGAAATATTTGGACAGAATAAAGGTGAATAAAGCACCTGGCCCTGATGGCATCCACCCACAGATCCTAAAAGAATTGAGCTCTGTAATTTCAGAGCCATTGTATCTAATTTTTAGGGACTCATTAATGACGGGAATAGTCCCACTGGATTGGCGCAGGGCGAACGTGGTGCCTAGATTTAAAAAGGGATCAAAGTCTTTACCAAGTAACTATAGACCTGTTAGCTTAACTTCTATAGCTGGGAAGATACTGGAGCGTTTAATAAAAGACCACATGGACGAGTTCTTGCTGAACAAAAACACTTTAAGCAACAGACAACATGGATTCATGAAAGACAGAAGTTGTCAGACAAATCTGATTTCTTTTTATGAGGAGGTAAGTAAAACCTTGGACAGAGGGGTGGTGGTGGACGTGGTATACTTGGATTTTGCGAAAGCGTTTGATACAGTTCCGCACGCATGGCTCATGTGTAAGGTAAAGTCTACAGGTTTGGAAATATCTGTTTGTAAATGGATAGAGCATTGGCTAAAAGGCAGAATTCAGAGAGTAGTAGTTAATGATTCTTAATCTGAATGGTCTAAGGTTATCAGTGGTGTACCCCAAGGTTCAGTGTTGGGACCCTTACTTTTTAACATCTTTATAAATGATATTGGGTCTGGAATCAAAAGTAACATTTCTGTCTTTGCAGATGACACCAAGCTATGCAGTGGAATAAAGTCCTTACAGGATTTAATTTACAAGCCGACCTCAATGCTCTGTCTAATTGGGCGACTATGTGGCAGATGAGGTTTAATGTTGATAAGTGTAAAGTTATGCACGTGGTGACTAAGAATATGCATGCATCATACATGCTAGGGGGAGTACAACTGGGGGAATCCATAGTGGAGAAGGATCTAGGGGTTTTGGTAGATCATAAGCTCAATAACAATATGCAATGCCAAGCTGCTGTTTCCAAAGCGAGCAAAGCCCTTTCTTGTATTAAGAGAGGTATGGACTCCAGAGAGAGAGATATAATTTTGCCCCCTGTTCAAATCATTAGTAAGACCTCACCTGGAATATGCAGTTCAGTTTTGGGCTCCAGTTCTCAAAAAGGATATCAGGGAACTGGAGAAAGTGCAGAGAAGGGCAACCAAACTGATAAGAGGCATGGAGGAGCTCAGCTATGAGGAAAGATTAGAGGAACTAAATTTATTCACTCTTGAGAAGAGGAGAATAAGGGGGGATATGATCAACATGTTCAAATATATTAGGGGTCCATATAGTGAACTTGGTGTTGAGTTATTCTCTGTACGGTCAACCCAGAGGACACGGGGGCACTCTTTACGTCTAGAGGATAAGAGATTTCATCTTCAAGTATGGAAAGGTTTCTTCACAGTTAGAGCTGTGAAAATGTGGAATAGACTCCCGCCAGAGGTAGTTCTGGCCAGCTCAGTAGATTGCTTTAAGAAAGGCCTTGATACTTTCCTAAATGTACATAATATAACTGGGTACTAACATAGGTAAAGTTGATCCAGGGAAAATCCGATTGCCTCTTGGGGGATCAGGAAGGATTTTTTTCCCCTGCTGTAGCAAATTGGATCATGCTCTGCTGGGGTTTTTATTTTTATTTTTTTTGCCTTCTTCTGGATCAATTAGGGGCATAAAATTGGGTATTTGGATTGTACGATTATTTTTTATTTTATTTATTTGTTTTTAAGGTTGAACTGGATGGACTTGTGTCTTTTTTCAACCTGACTAGTGATGGCCGAACGGTTCGCCCGGCGGTCGTTTCGCGGCGAATTTCCGACTTTCGCCGTCCGCGGGTTCGAACGCCTTTTTCCGTCGTTCGCCCCGGCGGACTTACGTGTTTAATGTATACAAGAACTTTAACCTTTCGTGACACGTTTATCATGTGTTACAGGACAACCAATTGAGACATGACAGCTCATGGACACTTGGACATTCCCCCTAACCTATAAATACACCCGATCCGGTGGCCATTTTACATTCTTTCTTCTGTCACTGTAGGGAAAGGATCCTGTGTGGAGTAGGGACAGAGAAAACGCTAGCTATTTGGTACACAAAAGTTCTTTTCAGGACTGGTATAGGTGTTAGGTCAGCAGCCTGAGTTTCTTTTGTCAGTTTAGATAAAGGGACAGAGCGCTGTATGCTGCTATTTTAGGGACAGCTCAGCCAGATTAGTCTTTCTTCATCATCATCATCATCATCATCATTAGCTGTTACTATCAGGTCCACAAAAGAGCTGTTCCAGCTAATCGTTCCAGCCTACTCTTTTTTGCCAATTTGTATAGGGACAGGCAGGAAGCAGTGTTGTCAGGCAGTGAGGATAATTTTAAAGACTTGCTGTTACTATTAGTTCCACAAAGGTTCTTTTCAGGACTGGTATCAGTGGTACGGTAATAGGCTTGTACACGTATAATATTCTTTCTTCCAAATATAGAAAGAATATTATACTTGACTGCTGCCCTTCTGCTGCAGTCTGCTAATCATTCACAACTCACTTGTTCCACAAAGCTCTTTATCAGGACTGGTAACTTGGTCTGTCTAGGGTGCTACGGTACATAGGCTTGGGTGCGGTACAGTCTGCTGTTCTGTAAGGACCGCTATCGGTCCACAATACATAGGGTTGCCGTGCACTACTGCTGACCGCTGCCCTATACTGCAGCAGTCCTTCATTGGTATAGGGACTGACGTACAGTCTGCTAATCACTAACACACAACCTGCTTGGTCCACAAAAGTTCTTATAAGGACTGGTAACTTGGTATAGGGTGCTACGGTACATAGGCCTGAGTGCAGTACAGTCTGCTGTTCTGTAAGGACCGCTATCGGTCCACAATACATAGGGTTGCCGTGCACTACTGCTGACCGCTGCCCTATACTGCAGCAGTCCTTCAGCGGTATAGGGACTGACGCACAGTCTGCTAAACACTAACACACAACCTGCTTGGTCCACAAAAGTTCTTATAAGGACTGGTAACTTGGTATAGGGTGCTACGGTACATAGGCCTGAGTGCAGTACAGTCTGCTGTTCTGTAAGGACCGCTATCGGTCCACAATACATAGGGTTGACGTGCACTACTGCTGACCGCTGCCCTATACTGCAGCAGTCCTTCAGCGGTATAGGGACTGACGCACAGTCTGCTAAACACTAACACACAACCTGCTTGGTCCACAAAAGTTCTTATAAGGACTGGTAACTTGGTATAGGGTGCTACGGTACATAGGCCTGAGTGCAGTACAGTCTGCTGTTCTGTAAGGACCGCTATCGGTCCACAATACATAGGGTTGCCGTGCACTACTGCTGACCGCTGCCCTATACTGCAGCAGTCCTTCATTGGTATAGGGACTGACGTACAGTCTGCTAATCACTAACACACAACCTGCTTGGTCCACAAAAGTTCTTATAAGGACTGGTAACTTGGTATAGGGTGCTACGGTACATAGGCCTGAGTGCGTTACAGTCTGCTGTTCTGTAAGGACCGCTATCGGTCCACAATACATAGGGTTGCCGTGCACTACTGCTGACCGCTGCCCTATACTGCAGCAGTCCTTCATTGGTATAGGGACTGACGTACAGTCTGCTAATCACTAACACACAACCTGCTTGGTCCACAAAAGTTCTTATAAGGACTGGTAACTTGGTATAGGGTGCTACGGTACATAGGCCTGAGTGCGTTACAGTCTGCTGTTCTGTAAGGACCGCTATCGGTCCACAATACATAGGGTTGCCGTGCACTACTGCTGACCGCTGCCCTATACTGCAGCAGTCCTTCATTGGTATAGGGACTGACGTACAGTCTGCTAATCACTAACACACAACCTGCTTGGTCCACAAAAGTTCTTATAAGGACTGGTAACTTGGTATAGGGTGCTACGGTACATAGGCCTGAGTGCAGTACAGTCTGCTGTTCTGTAAGGACCGCTATCGGTCCACAATACATAGGGTTGCCGTGCACTACTGCTGACCGCTGCCCTATACTGCAGCAGTCCTTCAGCGGTATAGGGACTGACGCACAGTCTGCTAAACACTAACACACAACCTGCTTGGTCCACAAAAGTTCTTATAAGGACTGGTAACTTGGTATAGGGTGCTACGGTACATAGGCCTGAGTGCAGTACAGTCTGCTGTTCTGTAAGGACCGCTATCGGTCCACAATACATAGGGTTGACGTGCACTACTGCTGACCGCTGCCCTATACTGCAGCAGTCCTTCAGCGGTATAGGGACTGACGCACAGTCTGCTAAACACTAACACACAACCTGCTTGGTCCACAAAAGTTCTTATAAGGACTGGTAACTTGGTATAGGGTGCTACGGTACATAGGCCTGAGTGCAGTACAGTCTGCTGTTCTGTAAGGACCGCTATCGGTCCACAATACATAGGGTTGCCGTGCACTACTGCTGACCGCTGCCCTATACTGCAGCAGTCCTTCATTGGTATAGGGACTGACGTACAGTCTGCTAATCACTAACACACAACCTGCTTGGTCCACAAAAGTTCTTATAAGGACTGGTAACTTGGTATAGGGTGCTACGGTACATAGGCCTGAGTGCGTTACAGTCTGCTGTTCTGTAAGGACCGCTATCGGTCCACAATACATAGGGTTGCCGTGCACTACTGCTGACCGCTGCCCTATACTGCAGCAGTCCTTCATTGGTATAGGGACTGACGTACAGTCTGCTAATCACTAACACACAACCTGCTTGGTCCACAAAAGTTCTTATAAGGACTGGTAACTTGGTATAGGGTGCTACGGTACATAGGCCTGAGTGCGTTACAGTCTGCTGTTCTGTAAGGACCGCTATCGGTCCACAATACATAGGGTTGCCGTGCACTACTGCTGACCGCTGCCCTATACTGCAGCAGTCCTTCATTGGTATAGGGACTGACGTACAGTCTGCTAATCACTAACACACAACCTGCTTGGTCCACAAAAGTTCTTATAAGGACTGGTAACTTGGTATAGGGTGCTACGGTACATAGGCCTGAGTGCAGTACAGTCTGCTGTTCTGTAAGGACCGCTATCGGTCCACAATACATAGGGTTGCCGTGCACTACTGCTGACCGCTGCCCTATACTGCAGCAGTCCTTCAGCGGTATAGGGACTGACGCACAGTCTGCTAAACACTAACACACAACCTGCTTGGTCCACAAAAGTTCTTATAAGGACTGGTAACTTGGTATAGGGTGCTACGGTACATAGGCCTGAGTGCAGTACAGTCTGCTGTTCTGTAAGGACCGCTATCGGTCCACAATACATAGGGTTGCCGTGCACTACTGCTGACCGCTGCCCTATACTGCAGCAGTCCTTCAGCGGTATAGGGACTGACGCACAGTCTGCTAAACACTAACACACAACCTGCTTGGTCCACAAAAGTTCTTATAAGGACTGGTAACTTGGTATAGGGTGCTACGGTACATAGGCCTGAGTGCAGTACAGTCTGCTGTTCTGTAAGGACCGCTATCGGTCCACAATACATAGGGTTGCCGTGCACTACTGCTGACCGCTGCCCTATACTGCAGCAGTCCTTCATTGGTATAGGGACTGACGTACAGTCTGCTAATCACTAACACACAACCTGCTTGGTCCACAAAAGTTCTTATAAGGACTGGTAACTTGGTATAGGGTGCTACGGTACATAGGCCTGAGTGCAGTACAGTCTGCTGTTCTGTAAGGACCGCTATCGGTCCACAATACATAGGGTTGCCGTGCACTACTGCTGACCGCTGCCCTATACTGCAGCAGTCCTTCAGCGGTATAGGGACTGACGCACAGTCTGCTAAACACTAACACACAACCTGCTTGGTCCACAAAAGTTCTTATAAGGACTGGTAACTTGGTATAGGGTGCTACGGTACATAGGCCTGAGTGCAGTACAGTCTGCTGTTCTGTAAGGACCGCTATCGGTCCACAATACATAGGGTTGCCGTGCACTACTGCTGACCGCTGCCCTATACTGCAGCAGTCCTTCATTGGTATAGGGACTGACGTACAGTCTGCTAATCACTAACACACAACCTGCTTGGTCCACAAAAGTTCTTATAAGGACTGGTAACTTGGTATAGGGTGCTACGGTACATAGGCCTGAGTGCGTTACAGTCTGCTGTTCTGTAAGGACCGCTATCGGTCCACAATACATAGGGTTGCCGTGCACTACTGCTGACCGCTGCCCTATACTGCAGCAGTCCTTCATTGGTATAGGGACTGACGTACAGTCTGCTAATCACTAACACACAACCTGCTTGGTCCACAAAAGTTTTTATAAGGACTGGTAACTTGGTATAGGGTGCTACGGTACATAGGCCTGAGTGCAGTACAGTCTGCTGTTCTGTAAGGACCGCTATCGGTCCACAATACATAGGGTTGCCGTGCACTACTGCTGACCGCTGCCCTATACTGCAGCAGTCCTTCATTGGTATAGGGACTGACGTACAGTCTGCTAATCACTAACACACAACCTGCTTGGTCCACAAAAGTTTTTATAAGGACTGGTAACTTGGTATAGGGTGCTACGGTACATAGGCCTGAGTGCAGTACAGTCTGCTGTTCTGTAAGGACCGCTATCGGTCCACAATACATAGGGTTGCCGTGCACTACTGCTGACCGCTGCCCTATACTGCAGCAGTCCTTCATTGGTATAGGGACTGACGTACAGTCTGCTAATCACTAACACACAACCTGCTTGGTCCACAAAAGTTTTTATAAGGACTGGTAACTTGGTATAGGGTGCTACGGTACATAGGCCTGAGTGCAGTACAGTCTGCTGTTCTGTAAGGACCGCTATCGGTCCACAATACATAGGGTTGCCGTGCACTACTGCTGACCGCTGCCCTATACTGCAGCAGTCCTTCATTGGTATAGGGACTGACGTACAGTCTGCTAATCACTAACACACAACCTGCTTGGTCCACAAAAGTTTTTATAAGGACTGGTAACTTGGTATAGGGTGCTACGGTACATAGGCCTGAGTGCAGTACAGTCTGCTGTTCTGTAAGGACCGCTATCGGTCCACAATACATAGGGTTGACGTGCACTACTGCTGACCGCTGCCCTATACTGCAGCAGTCCTTCAGCGGTATAGGGACTAAGAGTTTTGTCACAGGGTGATTTAAAAAATGACAGGCAGAGGAAGAGGCAGGCCCTTCCGCAGGGGTGGTAGGGGTAGGGCAGGAGCAACAGCCTTGAGCCAAAGTGGGAAGTTGCAGAAGGTGCGTTCAATTACTTTAAAGGACGCACCAGACTTGGTTGAGTGGCTCACTCAGCCTTATTCTTCTGCACCCTCCTCATCCTCTCGATCTGCACCCTCTTCTTCACTCTCTGCTATGTGCACCCCCAAAGACACTACCACCAACAACACGACCACCACCACCACCACCACATACCTTCCGCTTGAGTCACTGGAATTATTTTCCGATCCATATCAAGAGGACATTTCTGATGCGCAGCCACTCTTGGTATTGGATCAGGAAGAGGAGGTAGCAACAAGCGCTACTCAGCAGTCTGACGCCAGTACCCAGATCAGCCCAAGGAGGAGGTTGGTCCCCGGTGTTGCTGCCTACTCTACTTATAGCGGTGGGGAAGGTGACGTTGATGATGACGTGTCTAGTGATGTCACGTGGGTGCCCACAAGAGAGGAAGAGGAGGGGAGTTCAGAGGGAGATATGGACCAGCAGATAGGGAGGAGAAGCAGCAATGACTTACATTGCACAGCAGGGACAAAGCAGACTGCAAATGTATCAGGAGCGAGTCATCGACCATGTACGGTCACATCTGGCGCTCCCAGGACACCGGCACATGGCTCCGCAGTGTGGGCTTTTTTTAACGTGTCCGCTGCTGACAATAGCGTTGCCATCTGCAATCTTTGCAGTCAACGCGTTAGTCGCGGTAAGCCCAATACTCACCTAGGGACGACCGCCTTAAGAAGGCACATGAGCAGCCATCACCGAGCCCAGTGGGAGCAACGGAACACACAAAGCCACACTGCAGGCTCTCACCGTCCAGCCTCGTCTTCTACTTCTCCTTCTCCTCTCTCCTCACAATTGTCCTCCACTCCACCTTCCATCACGCCAAGCTCACATTTTTCTGCAAAAAGGCAGGCTTCCGTGGGCCTAATGTTTGAGCGTAAAAAAATGATGACGCCGGATAACCCTCTTGCCCAACGGTTGGCGGCTGGCTTGTCAGAACTCATAGCCCGCCAACTACTGCCATATAAACTGGTGGACTCGGAGGCCTTTCGCAAATTTGTGGCCATTGGAACACCACAATGGAAGGTCCCAGGAAGGAAGTATTTCTCAGAGAAGGGCATCCCAGAGCTATATGGCCATGTTCAGCGGCAAGTGAATGTATCTCTGGCACACAGTGTCGGTGCCAAGATACATCTGACCACAGACACGTGGTCTAGCAAACACGGGCAGGGAAGGTATATCAGTTTTACTGCCCACTGGGTGAACCTTCTGACGGCCGTCAAGCATGTAACCCGTGGCACCCGTGTAGATTTGGTTTTACCGCCACGGATTGCATGCAGGCCTGACTCTTCTTCTCCTCCTCCTACTCCATCCTCCTCCCTCTCCTCCTCAGCTGCCTCCTCCTTTTCCGCTGCTA
Source organism: Lithobates pipiens (assembly GCF_037356315.1). Lineage (NCBI taxonomy): Eukaryota > Metazoa > Chordata > Amphibia > Anura > Ranidae > Lithobates > Lithobates pipiens. The sequence goes on along the minus strand of NW_027507748.1, from coordinate 446,324,009 downwards.
GCGTCTCTTCCACTGCACCGCCCAAGCTCCCCAGAACCTATTCCACATGCCAGGTGAGACGTTGCCATGCCGTGCTGCGTCTGTTGTGCCTGGAAGCAAAGAGCCACACTGGCCCGGCACTCCTTTCAGCTTTGCGTTCACAGGCAGATGAGTGGCTAACACCGCTCAATTTGACAGTTGGTAAAGTGGTGTGTGACAACGGTGCCAATCTGCTTAGCGCATTGAAACAGGGCAAAATCACGCACGTGCCGTGCATGGCACACGTCTTAAACTTGGTCGTGCAGCGATTCCTTGTCAAATACCCTGGGGTCCAGGACATCTTGCGGCAGGCAAGGAAAATCTCGGCCCATTTCAGAAGATCTTACACGGCCATGGCTCGCCTTGCTGACATTCAGCGGCGACACCATCTGCCGGTCAGACGTCTTATTTGCGATTGCCCGACGCGATGGAACTCAACCTTCTATATGCTTGATAGGCTGCTCCAGCAGAAACGTGCAGTTAACGTCTACCTGTATGAACTCTGCGAAAGAAACGGTTCTGGGGAGCTGGGTTTTTTTTCACCGCGCCAGTGGCTGCTCATGCGCGACACATGCAGACTTCTGCGGCCATTTGAGGAGATCACCAAACTGGTCAGTCGCAGCCATGGCGCCATCAGTGACATGGTACCTTATGCCTTCTTTCTGGAGCGTGCATTGCGTCGTGTCATTGATCAGGCTGTGGAGGAGCAGGAGCGGGAAGATGAGGAAGTCGCAATGCTGGATGAATTCCCAGGGGGGGCTACTCTATCTGAGACAAGTCAACAACAGGAGTCTGATGAGGAGTCAGAGGAGGATGGTGCCGGGGCGGATGAGCAGGAGCAAGAAGAGCATGCTTTAAACCTTTCTGGGATCCCTGTTGTGCGAGGATGGGGAGAGGAGAATGAAGAGGACGACATTATCCTGGATGATGAGCAGGAGCCAGGCCACCACACCGCTTCCACTTTAGTGCAAATGGGGGCCTTCATGCTCCAGTGTTTTAATAGGGACCCCCGTATAAAAAGCATGAGGGTCAAGGACCAGTACTGGGTGGCAACGTACTTAGACCCCCGGTACAAACACAAAATGGCGGAAATGTTACCGCCGTCGCAGAGGGCTGTCAGAATGCAGCACTTCCAGGCCTTGCTTCGAGAAATGCTGCATTCTGCTTTTGCGTGCGCTGGCAGAGGAGCAATTCCCACTCCCAGAGAAGGATTTGCGGGTACCAATCCAACAGCGCCTGCAAGAAGAGGCCGGTTTGAAGATGTGTTGGTGACTTCGGATATGAGGTCATTCTTTCAGCCGACCCATCGACAGGTGTCATCCGGATCCAGCATCAGGGAACGCCTAGACCGTCAGGTGTCCGACTACATTGGGTTAACGGCCGATGTGGACGCTCTGAGGAGTGATGAACCCCTAGACTACTGGGTGGGCAGGCTTGACCTCTGGCCAGAGCTTGCCCAATTTGCAATCGAACTGTTGGCTTGCCCCTCATCCAGTGTCCTGTCCGAAAGGACGTTCAGCGCAGCAGGGGGGATTGTGACCGATAAGCGTACTCGCCTAGCTCACCACAGTGTTAACTACCTCACATTTCTAAAAATGAATGAGGCATGGATCTCGGAGGAATTCAACACATGTGATCAGTAGACCATGTATATGTCTATAAACAATTTTTGGAATCAAGCACACAGACCTTCTTAATTCATTTGGCTCACTTCCCTGACCCAAAAAAGCACACCGTACTATATGCCCCTACCCTCCTCTTTGAAGAGGTTGAGCGGTGTCATATTTCTACTGGGGCTGCTTATTATGAGGGGTTCCCACCATCCCTGTGCTGTGCTGACTTCCTCCTGGGTGTTCTTATTATGAGGGGCTCCCACCATCCCTGTGCTGTGCTGACTTCCTCCTGGGGGTTCTTATTATGAGGGGATCACACCATCCCTGTGCTGTGCTGACTTCCTCCTGGGGGTTCTTATTATGAGGGGATCACACCATCCCTGTGCTGTGCTGACTTCCTCCTGGGGGTTCTTATTATGAGGGGATCACACCATCCCTGTGCTGTGCTGACTTCCTCCTGGGGCTGCTTACGGTGCTGCTGTCAGCGCTGTATGTCACGGAGCTGCTGTCAGCGCTGTATGTCACGGAGCTGCTGTCAGCGCTGTATGTCACGGAGCTGCTGTCAGCGCTGTATGTCACGGTGCTGCTGTCAGCGCTGTATGTCACGGAGCTGCTGTCAGCGCTGTATGTCACGGTGCTGCTGTCAGCGCTGTATGTCACGGAGCTGCTGTCAGCGCTGTATGTCACGGAGCTGCTGTCAGTGCTGTATGTCACGGAGCTGCTGTCAGCGCTGTATGTCACGGAGCTGCTGTCAGCGCTGTATGTCACGGAGCTGCTGTCAGCGCTGTATGTCACGGTGCTGCTGTCAGCGCTGTATGTCACGGAGCTGCTGTCAGCGCTGTATGTCACGGAGCTGCTGTCAGTGCTGTATGTCACGGAGCTGCTGTCAGCGCTGTATGTCACGGAGCTGCTGTCAGCGCTGTATGTCACGGAGCTGCTGTCAGCGCTGTATGTCACGGTGCTGCTGTCAGCGCTGTATGTCACGGAGCTGCTGTCAGCGCTGTATGTCACGGAGCTGCTGTCAGCGCTGTATGTCACGGAGCTGCTGTCAGCGCTGTATGTCACGGAGCTGCTGTCAGCGCTGTATGTCACGGAGCTGCTGTCAGCGCTGTATGTCACGGTGCTGATGTCAGTGCTCTGTATTACGGTGCTGCTGTCAGTGCTCTGTATCTCCTGCACCCTCTTGTTTGCCTACCCTGGTCCCTGACCTTCCCTCTCCTCCATTGCCTTCATTAGCTCCATAGTCCTGAATTGTCAGAACAATTTCCCAAATAAAAAAAAAATGCTTGTAGTTATCGATCCCAAATTCACCTCATACATGTATTATGCTATTGTCCAGGTGGTGGGACTACGTGCTACCCCCTAATAATTACCCCGTGGCCGCAAATTCGACCTAAAGGTTTGCGAAATTCGCCTCCCATTGAAGTCAATGGAGCCCGCGGCGAACGGTCGTTTTCGCGAACGTTTGTGCCCGTTCGCGTTTCGCGTTCGCGAAACGTCCCGTCGGAAGTTCGTCCATCACTAAACCTGACTAAATATGTAACTATATATATATATATATATATATATATATATATATATATATATATAGAGACATGTCATATACATCCAGATTCACATGAGCGCTGCTATGATGGTCTAAAGTTGTTCAATTATTTTATTTCATCATCTGTCTATACATGTGTGTTTTTTTTATTTTAGTAGCTGCTATTTAGGTTTTAGGATCACAAGCAGTGACATAGACATTTATTACCTTGAAAGAGAATATTTGAACGGTGTGTTTGGGTCTTTTTGTGCACTTTTTGTGTTGGATTATATCTTTTCATGTGACAACACTGAATAAATTACACTTTGCTACAAGGTAAAGTAATGCATGTACAACTTATATAACAGTGTAAATTAGCTGTCCCCTCAAAATAACTCAACACACAGGCATTAATGTCTAAATCGCTGGAAACAAAAGTGAGTACACCCCTAAACGAAACTGTCCAAATTGCGCCCAATTAACTATTTTCCCTCCCCGGTGTCATGGGACTTGTTAGTGTTACAAGGTCTCAGGTGTGAATGGGGAGCAGTTGTGTTAAATTTGGTGTTATCACTCTTTCATACTGGTCACTGGAAGTTCAACATGGCACCTCATAGCAAAGAACTCTCTGAGTATCTGAAAAAAATGATTGTTGCGCTACATAAAAGCCCAGGCTATAAAAAGATTTCCAAGACCCTGAAACTGAGCTGCCGCACAGTGGCCAAGACCATACAGTAGTTTAACAGGACAGGTTCCACTCAGAACAGGCCTCGCCATGGTCGACCAAAGAGGCTGAGTGCACGTGCTCAGAATTCAGCTGCTTAGCTTCACACTTCCCACAGTGCACACAGGAGGAGAGTGGTGGGAGGAGAATTAGCAGATCTGCTCTCTCGTCTTCCATCCGTGTGAGGGAGGAGGGAATGAGAACTGTCAGTTCAAGCTCTGGGCTGTATAGGAGAGATGATCTCAGCTCAGAGCCCCTCAGCCAGCAACCCCGCTGGGGCCCTCCGACAGCGGTGGAATGCCAGGGCCCCGTCACAAGTGTGACCTTTGTGACCCTGGCGGTTCTGCCACTGAACAGGCTTTATCTTGAAAAAACATTAGTGTGTTGATTTATTTGAGACACAATAGCCACAAATATTGTTCAGTGGCTGAATTGTCTGTAAGCAGCTTGGTAGGCCACAATATAAGAGGGAGAGACAAGATCGTTTTTTTTTTTATAAACATTACAGTGTATAATTTGAAACACAATAACCACAAATATTTTACACTGGCGGGATAGTATGTAAGTAGCTTGGTAAGTCTGCAATATAATGGGGGGAATGAGGCAGGATTTATCTTGCAAAAATTGTATATTGATAAACCCACAACAGTCTGTATATATAGTAAAACATGCTTGTTATACCCTCTGTGGGACCTAAGGGGTTAATCCTTTGCATTGTGTAAAAATGCTGTTTGTTCCTGTCTTCTCTGATCTTCCCCTCCTTCCACTGTCCCCTGATAATTTTCTGATAACACAGAGTCTATGGGGTCAGGCTGAATATGCTCAGTTTGATGTGTATTGCTAGAGAGTTTTTTTTTTTTGTTTCTTGGGATCAGCACAGGGCCAATCAGCACTGTCCAGACAGAGGTTTAGGTGTCTTGCAGTCTCATAGGTTAATCAGAAAAATCCCCCTACAAGCTTTAACCAGTGCTTTGCTGGACACTGATAGAAGTCACAAGACTGCTCTAATTGCTGATAAGAAAAGGTATTTAGCAGTTTATATTTACTAAAATAATTGCATTTCCATGTTCTGTGTACTGTGGGAGACCAGATTTAGTGAATGCAGGGTCCTGGGTTTAGTAACACTTTAAGAGACAATGGCCACAATTGTTTAATGGCCAGACAGTATGTAAGCAGATTAGTTAGGCCAAAATATGTGAGGAAAAGATGAGGCATGTTTTATCTTGAAATAAACATTAGAGTGTCTTATCTGAAGGTAGATTTCCACAAGTGCTGAGGAACTGCAGCAGGCTGCAAAATTTGAGGCATAACACAGGACTTACCATGCTGTCGAGCATTAGAATAGGCCACAAACTTCAAGGCACAATGCAGGATTTACCATGCAGCTAACATCAGAAATTTGGTAGCTGAGGTCCAGCTGCGGATACCTTTCATGGCACCTTTACAGTGCCAGAGCATGTGAATTGGTCAAAAAAGGTGGCAGGAGCTAGTAAGGGTGACAAGTATCACTTTTTTTTTTAAAGGGGCAGAGTGGAAGATGGAGTGAATGACAATTAAAAGTTAAGCCTGTAGCACCAGCAGCAGGGTTTTGAAGTCATTGGTAATCCAAGACTGGATTACTGTCAGGTCTGGGCTCAGCCCTTCCTTCTCTGAGCTGGCCACTCAGCTGTCAGCTAATTGCCAGCTTCTATCTCTCCACAGCTACTCACCTGTTGATTATATTCTGCTCATCAGATCTGCCTACTTAAGCCTTCCAGCCCAGAGGATCTCTGCCAAATGCAGGCCATACACGGTCGAATTTCGAACTAATTTTCTTTTCAAAATCAGAAAATTCGTTTTTTTTGTGATCCGATGATGCCAACATTGATTTTCGAAATTCAGCCGACCTAGCCTTCAATTTCACCTCATGTTGCTACAGAAAAGAATTTTCTTGGCTGGGAATCTTCTTTTCTCTCCGTAAATTTTCTTTTATCTCCGTACATTTTCTTTTATCTCCGTACATTTTCTTTTCTTATTACGTTTCTCGCACGATTCTCCCATCATTGATTAGAAAATCGTTTGTTTTTCTAAAAATTTCCAACATGTCCGATCTCTCAAATTTTATTTCTGAACGAAAATCGGCTGTTGCTGCAGCCCACTAATGGTGCGAAATTCATACGAAAATTCTTAGATACGATTTTCGAAAGAAAATTCTTTCGAAATTCGAACCGTGTATGGCCGGCATTAGTCTCTGTGATGTTGACCAAGACGATCTCCTGCATTCCTGTTTAACCACTTGCTTAGTGGGCACTTAAACCCCCCTCAGTCCCAGACCAATTTTCAGCTTTCAGCGCTGATGCACTTTGAATGACAATTGCGCGGGCATACAACACTGTACCCAAATTAAATTTTTATCATTTTTTTCCCACAAATAGAGCTTTCTTTTGGTGGTATTTAGTTACAGCTCGGAGTTTTATTTTTTGCTAAACAAACAAAAAAAGATGCAAAAAAAAAAAAAATCATGTTTAATAGTTTGTTATAAAATTTTGCAAACGGGTAATTTTTCTCCTTCATTGAAGTGCGCTGATTAGGCGGCACTGATAGGCTGCACTGGTGGGCCCTGATGGGCTGCATTGGTGGGCACTGATGGGCTGCACTGGTGGGCACTGATAGGCTGCACTTGTGGGCACTGATAGGCATAGTTAAGGCGGCACTAATAGGCACAGATAAGGCGGCACCGATGGGCACAGATAAGGCGGCACTGATGGGCAAAGATGGGCACGGATGGGTGGCACGGATGGGCACTGATAGGTACCACTGATAGATGGGACTGATGGGCACTGATAGGTGGCACTGCTGGGCACTGGTAGATGACACTGATGGGCACGGATGTGGCACTGGGGTGCAGCACCTTTGAGGCAGATTGTGGGCACTGCTGGGTGGCACTGTGGGTGGCACTGCTGGGTGGCACCGTGGGCACTGCTGGGTGGCACCATGGGCACTGCTGGGTGGCACTGACGGGGGGCACTTACTTTTAATACATTTGGCACTGCATGGGGCAGGTGGGCACTGGCAGGGGGCAGGTGGGCACTAGCAGGGCTGGCCGTGATCGGGACTGATGTCCCGATCACGGCCGCCGGTGATCGGCTTTTTTTTTTCTCCTCGCGCTGATAGCGCGAGGAGGAATAATAGCCGATTACCGGCTCCGTTATATCACATGATCAGCTGTCATTGGCTGACAGCTGATCACGTGATAAGGGGGTCGGGATCGACCCCTTGCACGGATCGGTGATCAGGCGAGTCTCATGGACTCGCAGATCACAGAGCGCGCTGCGCGCGCCGCTCGTGCACGGGACTACGTCAATAGACGTAGTCCCGGAAAAGGAGATCCGCGCTGTAGCCGTCATTTGGCCATATACGCGGATCTCAAGTGGTTAAAGACTTGCTTGGCTGACCTTCTGGCTCCAGATCCTGCTTGATGTTTCACTACACTGATCCCTGACTTTCTGGCTTGGCTGACTATCCATTCTGGTTACCGAACTTTGGCTATGTTTTGACTACGTTTGTTCTATCTACTTTTATTATTAGAAAAAAGGGGAAAAAAAACTGCGCTAAGGTGAAACACAAGAAACAATCACATATATTGATCCTAAGCGGATCAGATTTGGCTGCGGCTTAACTGTGTCACATAACCTCAGAAAAACAAAAGATAAAAAATAATAAGCCGCGCTAAATCACACAAACATCAGATTGTGTATAAGTAAATAAAAGTGAATTATGGACTGTTACCAGCCTCTAAGCATAAATTGAGATGAACTCACACCATAAATAGTAAATGCATATAAAAGTTATAAACCCAGGCCATGCGAACCGCTCATTCCTTGCAGTATAAGACCAAGTCGCATGCCCCTATATATAATAATACAAACTTTAAATACATACAAATCTATATAAGTAAATCAACAAAAAGTTCTTTCAAGAGTGTGAATGAAGTCCTCCACAAATGAACCATAAACGATCCACTGCTGTGTGCAATTAAGTAGTGCTTGTTCCGCCACCAAAGAAAATAAAATTTGCCGCTTACCAGAAAAACATGACCCCCCCACTACAGAGGGTCACAAAAGGCATATGGATATATACTCATCTTCCAATCCAGAGGGGTCCTCGCTATTCTCCTTGCGCCAACACTCCAGTATAAGGATTGTAGAGAAGCGCTCCCAAAGGTCTTTCTCATAAATTCAGAGGGACTCAGGATAGGTATACCAAGACCATGAAAGAGAGATAGAGCTCCAGATAGTGTAAAACCCTTTATTACTAAAAATTAAAAAGTAAAATTGCACTTACAGTGTATAAAAAAAATCATCAGCCTTGAGTCCGTTGCGCCGGCCGGACGCATGCGGACAGACCTGTTCTCCTGGAACTGTTCCAAACACGAGGTGACGTTAGCGTATCGCTCATCCATACGCGTTTCGCAACAAAATTGTGTCATCCAGGGGCACGCATGGCCTGGGTTTATAACTTTTATATGCATTTACTATTTATGGTGTGATTTCATTTCAATTTATGCTTAGAGGCTGGTAACAGTCCATAATTCACTTTTATTTACTTATACACAATCTGATGTTTGTGTGATTTAGCGCGGCTTATTATTTTTTAACTTTTATTATTAAACAAGTGTGATTTAACTGTACTTCTGTCTCGGTCTGATTTCATTGTTTCTGACAACTACAAAATTTAACATTTAACAAAAGTAAGCCTATCCACACCATCAATCAATAGCCAAAAGATCCAGTGCATTCTGTGCAAGCTCCAGCCAGTGCTGTCCACTTCAGTCCCAGACCCGATGTAGTAAGTAATCATGTAGTAAGTAACCAGGCCTGGCCACTGTCTAAAACTGTGGTCTGAAAAGTGATGCCAAGGCAGCCACTGCCACCACTGCTCCTCCTTTCAGGGATCAGAGGAATGGAGGCATGGTGGTCATCAGAGTTGACCATCAGGAAATGCAGCAAATAGGTTCTTAGCTAGCACCTCCTCAGAGTGCTGTATGTTGTGCTCCTTCTGAGAAGGAGGCAGTAGATCTGCCATTTTATCCTTGTACTGGATAGTGTTCCCTTTCTTTGATCACCCAAATCCTGGGGTTTTTGTGTGGGCATTTGATCATAAAAGACCCCATTCATCACAAAATGCCTGCGTCTGAGTCCTCACTGACACTGAGGACAACACTGTCCTCTACAATACTCATGGGGTTTCGGAGGCAAGAAATGTCCCCCTTGATGCCTGTCCAATCTCCATCTCTTTGTCATTTCTTCTATCTTCTCTCCTCTTCTTCCTAAATGAACTCACACGGATGAAGGAAGCATTGCCAGACATTTGGTGCCATTGTCATACACAGCCTTGCTTGCATGGAGATGGCCAACAGTGTGGCTCCTATCCCACAGGCAGATGAGCTGCAACAGAACATGGTAGCATTTATCCTGGGACACTACATGTACTTTGGGGGGCTGCTGGTTCAGAAAAGTCAGAGGCTGAGATAAGTGAGGAGGAGGGTGTTCAGGTGACAGCACTGTCACCATTGGAAAATACACCACCAGCTGCAACCTATCCAAAAATCTTCCAGTTAGCAATCCCCACGTCCTGCCTTATTGCTAGGACCATTGGTTTTTTGCTCCTGAAATGCCTGGAGTGAGCATCCAATTGTTTTCATGTCCTATCAACAAGGCAGGTTGTGGGGATTGGTAACTTTTGGTTTTTCGGCCAGGCTCCTGGAAGACCCAAATGGCCTACGGGTATGATAATAAAATAAAACATTTTGCAAAGCTGCACAGTTTAATATCTATTGGGACCCCTTAAAATAGAACTAAAGTCTCAGATTTGAAGACTGCATGCAGCCAGGTTCTTTGTTGGAGGAGAGACATAGACTAGTGTACCAGGATGACTGAACGTTATTGGTCATTATGTACACTACATTGAGAAAACCACTGTGTTCTGTAAACTTTACTGAACATTGCAACCCCTGACCAATGTGTTCATTGTCTCAGCAGTTGCTGATTGCCATGTAAATTTACATCTGTCTAAATAAAATTATTCTTTAACTACTCTATGCCTACTCTATACCCCTTCTAGCACAAATCCTCTCTTCCCTTCTATCACAAATTCCCCTAAGCGCATATTCTCCCAGTGACGATACTAGGGGGGGAAGAGGGGGCCATGGCCCCCCAACATTATACTGTGCCCCCAACTAAAAAAACAGACAGACACTGGGAATGTAGGGGACATGTATGGACTGGGCGGCTGAGTTTCTGGCTCCAGCTCCACCTCCTGAGTCTACTCCCGGTGTCTTGTCATATAACGTCCTCCATCCGATAGTGTCCGCTGCATACTGCGCATGCGCAGCAACACAGATTCCGAAAGTTGTCGAGGATGAACGGCGCCTGCGCCGTGAGTCCAGGTTCTATCTCCACTATCCAAGTGGACATAGAGTAGGAATAAAAAAGAGCCGGTCGCAGCGAGGCCGAGCCCGAAGCGTGGCGAGCGAAGCTCGCCCGCGAGGGGCCCTCTAATATTCACAACCCTATGTCCGCTTGGATGGTGTGGCAACCCCCTCCACTCACGGAGCAGGCGCCGTGAAGCTGTCGTCTGCTCCGTACTGCGCATGCGCAGTACGGCCCGGACACTATTTGATGGCCGGACATTATACGGCAGAACACCGACCACTGGTTGCTATAACTGCCTTGCGTCTAGCAACCAGTGACGTCAGAGCCAGCATTAATGTCTCTCTCACTGAATGATACACAGCCGATCCGCTCCTTCTCCCCCTCCCCTCTCCTGTGTGTGTACCTTAGCTTCACACTTGACTTCCCTGGAGCACACACAGGAGAGGGGAGGGGCAGATCAGCTGTGTATCATTCAGTGCGAGAGAGGAAGCGGAGGAGAGAGAGACATCAATGCTGACTCCCGGGCTCTGAGCTGTTCCATGAGAGAGACGCTCTCAGCTCAGAGACATGCTGGAAGGCAGACTGCATTTATGAGGCACTAATGGGGTCTGCTGCTACCAGTGACAGTCCCACCTCTACGTGTCCAGAGATGGCAAACAGAATCCCAGGGGCAGGGCTAGAGGATCTCATTCATGTGCCCCTTGCAACATAAGGAGGGAGGGAGGGATCCTGGAAGCACCTGCTCAGTTTTATCCAATCATGCTGTGCTTCTTCTACTACAACCCCTCCCACTTCCCCTGCCACCTTGTTTTGATTTCAGGCAGCTCCAGCGGAAGAAGAAGCCAGACCACTCAGCTTTATAACTCCCATGTGAGTCTCTTTTTATGTATACTTTAAGGAGGTGAGAAGAAGTTTGTGTAGCTGGCAGCTTGTAGGGTGATAGGTGTGTGGTTTAGTGCAGGCAGTGTTCTCCATAGGGGGACAGGACAAGGGGAAAACATGCTCTTATAAGTTATGTATGTTGTAATTACCAGGCTGTTAGATGTTCAGCATCAGAAGACAAAACACACACCTCATACATTGATTTATATCAGCAAAAATGTTTATTACAGAGACTTCTGTGATAGGGAGAAAAGAATGCATTAAATCTGTGTGTTCTGTCCCTTTACTGTCTCTGCCAGCTCCATCTTTAACCCTTTTGGCTCCTCCACACTAGTTTTGCCCTCTGAAGAGCAATCAACATTTAAATTGCTCTTTAGGAAACATTAGGCAGGTGGTGAAAAGGGGTTGTATCACCTCCTCCCTGCCTACTTTATCTCCTTGAACCCCACGCTAGTACACCACAACTGTGCATTGCAGAGCAGCCCTATTCACTTGAATGGGTTGGTAGCGCCTGCCAAAGCCAAAGGTTCCTACCATGACATAAAACATCAAGAGTACAGCATGTGTACACCTCCAGCTGCTGCCTATGCAGCTAAACGGGTATCAGTTGGGGGTGGTAGAAATGTGGCTCAATTGAAGTATTTTACAGCCCCCTAACCACTAGTGTGAATGAGCCATAATATTGCTGGTGTGGTGTCACAATCAATCTCAATATAAGTGTAGCACTAACCCCCCGAAGGAGCTGCTGGTTATTTTTGGGCTTACCGTTACCTTTCGTTCTCCTTGTGACACAACTAGGGGATGTCCAGTGATAGATAGCCCAGTAACTTGAGACTAACAATAGATTCAGGTGAATGGATTTTATTTGCAAACGTCAACCATTGAACAGTCTTTTAACTTGGGACAGGAGGGTTGGAAAGGAAAGTTCAGGTACACTCAATGTCAAAGTCTATAAACGTTAAGGATCTTGCTTACTTTGACTGCATCCAGAGAATAGCCATTCGCAGCTGGATGAGCACCCAGGTTGGACAGTCCCTCTCCCACAAGGCCTAGCAGCCAACAAGGTGCTTGTTCAGGATTCAGGAACAAAGTCTTTATCACCGACATTGTTGCAGAACACAAATGGTAAACTAAGCGGTAGAACACTTGTACGATACCTGGATCTTTCAGCCCACTTGCCGATATCCCCGAGACCGGATTCTCTTGGTTACTTCAGCCCTTCCAGGCTCTTGTTAAGAAAACCAACCTCTCACGTGGTGTTCTTCTAAAGAGTCCTATCCTGGAATGCTCGAAGTACACCGGACTTGGACTGGAGACAGCACCCATCCACCTTGGAATCCTTCCTTATTTCCCTTGCCTTGGGCTAGCCAGCCCCGAGGTATTAAAGTGGGGTGGAACCGCACCCCAGGCCATAGCCTTCCCGGGTGCTGGTCAGGAGGACCAGGACCATATACTCAGCACAGCATACTGGACCGGAACCTAGAACCACGTGACATAAATACCCTCTCCCAGAGGGCACAGCAGGAGGGCCACTCCCACTGACCTGACTCCAAGAGGGAATAATTCAACCTAACCAGACCATAGTTCCACGTCTGCCACCAGAGACAGTGCCCCCTGTGGCCAGGCTGAACATCTCACAGTCCAGTCAGACTGACACAGAAGCCAAACTTAGTCAAATAGGCCCAAACCAAACTGTAGTTTGGGTAAAGCTTTAACTTTGAAAAACATAGCACGTGCTCTTCAGGAGCCCGCCGCTACACAAGTAAAGTGCACATTCCCTCTCCCTCCTCATTTTACCATAAATGTTTATTTTACTAATCTGATAAATGTATATGCCACCAATGTAAGGGCTCATTTACATTTGCAGTAAGGGGGCAAAAAAGTAGGAATTCGAGCCATGGTTTTATTGTCCCCTGAACCACTGGTCATGATCCCGGCAGAGCCTGGACTAGCTCTGTGACATCAGCTGACAGCGGGTTTTTGCGGAGGGGCAGAGCTGAAACAGTGATATCCAGAGTGGTGTGCACTTTGTGGATTGACTGTGGTTGTAAGCTTATTACTGGTTGGAAGCCTCTGGAGGCTCTCAACATTTAGAGTTAGGACCACAGAAAATGGGGTGCCTTGATGGGGCCCCGTAGCTTATGCATGTATTTGCAAATATATGCTGATTAACCCCTGTTTTTTTAACGCACACTGTTGGACAGAATAATTGAATTGGTTAGCAGGCTGGTCAATAAGTTTATCTGGGAATGTCTTTGGTATTGATTTGCATGTGTTGCCCTTCCATGTGCTCCTTGCTGCAAAGGCCAGTTATAGGTAAGGGCAGCGGCCATTTGTTTGTACTGAAATTTGAAAGTACAATACTTGAACTTTCAAATAATTTTTTTATTTTATTCTTGAAATATATAGGTATGGGTATGGAATTGCATTTTATAGTTGCCCCCCCCAACTTTTGTCCCTGTCGCCCCATGTGCCCCCCTAAATATGAAAGCTGGAGACCCCATTGTATCCTCATCCCCAACCCCACCCCCCAGCAAAAATCCTTCTCCCCTAATGTCCCTTCCAAGAAAAAAGTCCCCCACCCTCCCATCCACTTCTCCCAGCACAAACCCTCTTCCTCATCCCAGCATAACATCTCTCCCAATGCAGAGGGACCCTCTCCCATCTTCTCCTCCTGTTGTGCATGATACACGTCAGAGCCAAGGAGGAGCCTAAGGGAAGCTTCTCTCAGCTCTGACATTTTTGTGATAGACAGCCAACAGGGAGAGAGGTTCTAGCTGCCACAAAGTGGGCGATCGTGGTGTCAGGGATACAGAAGATGCAAGACGGGTCCCTGGGTGCCCAGTGCAAGAGCACCCCTGCAAACTGGATTAGAGCCCAGATCCATGAGGTGCCAGGATTTTATTGAAATACCAGGACCGTCCCACAGAACACAGAACTGTTTGAAAGCATGCCATAGGAAAAGCCTATCACAAGCCTGGGCACCTGAAACCAGGCATATATGGAAAAAATGTATTAACAGCGTAACCTTCAATGAAAACTGTATGTCTGAATTATCGGTAGGATTAGGAATTAGGAGCAGTCAAGCACCTCATCAAGTTGACTGTTACAGAAAAAGTCAGATTTGCATATAATCTATCTGTGTGGTGTATGACACAGGTAAGTTAAAGTGGATGTAAACTTGATTCATGAAATTTGAGCTAGGCACATATATCTGCAGTTTTCTTATCTCTCTTCAAAGAACTATGTCCTGTAGCTGTCTCTTTCTCCTTTGCTCTATCAGCCTGATAACTTCTCACACATTCTCCTAGAAGGGAGATAGGAGTGTGTGTCAGTGGAGGTTGCTTTTACCCCTTCACGCTGACCGTATGCAAATTTGCGTTCATGGCCTGAAGGGGTTAAACCAGGGTGATACCTGTAGCTGCTGCTCTTCCCGGGCTATCCCATCCCACCGGGAGACCCGAACCACAGCTGGCGCATTAGCTGGCAACGCTGAGACCCGAAAAAATCCAGTTTCGGCTTTGATCGGGTCTCCGGTGTAAAAACCCAGAAGCAAGATCACAACGTCACTTTCGGTTTACTCAGCTGTCAATGGCGCCGATTTTAAAAAATTGACAGTATTCAGAATCGCTAATTTTGCCGATCTGAATACTTTTAAGTGCAAAGGACGGATTGGGGGTCTCCATAAAGAGCATCTGTCAATGCCTATTACTGTCACAAGGGATGTTTACCTTCCTTGTGACAGCAATAAAAGTGATCAGAATTTTTTTTACAGGAACAATGTAAAAGAATAAAAATAAAATAAAATAAATAAGAAAATAAAAATATTTAAAGCGCCCCCGTCCCAGTGTGCAACAAAGAAAACACATACATAAGTCACACCCGCAAATGTAAACAGTGTTCAAATCACACATGTGAGATATTGCTGCGATTGTCAGAATGAGAGCAATATTTCTGGTAAAAGACTTTCTCTGTAAAGCCCCATACACACTATCAGATTTTCTGTTGATTTTTGTCTTTACCAAAACCATGTAGTACAAGGGCCTGTCTGGTCGCATACAAATTTAAACTTCTAAGGTTTGACCTCATATAATATGGTTTTGGTAAATCTGAAGGAAATAATCAGCAGAAAATCTGATAGTGTGTATGGGGCTTTATTCTAACCTGGTTACATTAATTTTTCTTAAATGTTGCCTATGGAGATTTTTTAGGCACCGTCGTTTGTCACCATTCCACGAGTTTGTGCAATTTCAAAGCATGGCATGTTAGGTATCTATTTATTCAGCATAATATCATCTTTCACATTATACAAAAAAAATGTTTCGTTTTTTTTTTTTAATTGATGAAAGTGCCTTTTCAAAATGCGTTTGAAAGACTGCTGTGCAAATACAGTGTGACATAAAATATTGCAATGATTACCATTTTATGCTCTAGGGCAGTGATGGTGAACCTTGGCACCCCAGATGTTTTGGAACTACATTTCCCATGATGCTCAACTACACTGCAGAGTGCAGGAGCATCATGGGAAATGTAGTTCCAAAACATCTGGAGTGCCAAGGTTCGCCATCACTGCTCTAGGGTAAAAAAACAATTATATAAGGCTTGGGGGTTCTAAGTAATTTTCTAAGCAAAAAATACAGATTTTAACTTGTAAGGAACAAATGTCACAAAGGCTTAGGCATGAAAGGGATAAATAGATTAGCAGTCAGCTTGCCGCCTAAGAACAGAACTATGCACATTCCTTTCTTTCCTTTGTCTGTGAGGAGAGGGGGTGTGTGCCTTTCCTTCAATCAGCTAACTTGGCTGTATTCCAATGATCCACTCCCAGTGCTAACCAGGAAGAGAAAAACTTTAACACGAAGAGCACTTTCTAAAGGATATATACACACACATCTCAAGTCTCCCGGAAGGTGCGGGAGACTCCCGCATTTCTGCGGTGGCTCCCACACACCCGCAAGCGCCTCCTGATCTGCGGGGAATGATCGGTGCAGCGCCTGTCCCTCCTGCTGCGCACCGATCAACCCCAGCTTCTCTGTGTACTCCTCCCGCCATCCCCCTCCATGTCCTTCTCCGCCACCCCTTGTCCCCTGTAACTGGCTCCCGTCCTCTCCTGCCAGCTGTGGGGGGGGGGGGGGGGGGAACTACTAATAGGACACAGTGAGTGAGATCGCTCCTGTGTCCTGTGATTACTGAGCAGCGTAAACTGTGTTCACTCTGCTCAGTTTATGAATGGACAGAAGCCTCTGTCTCCTGTTCATTCATCTTTAGTGCTAAGAAAGGGACTGGAGAATCTGTGTCCTCAGTCCCTTTGTCTGTCTCAAAGGGGATACATCTCACCAAAGCCAACCCCCCCCCCCAAATAAAAAATTAAATATTGTAAAAAAAAAAAAAAAAAATGAAAAAAGTGTAAAAAATAATAATAAATGCTTTGTGAAAAAAAATTGAAAACAAATTAAAATGTAAAAAAATCTATTATTTAAAGTAAAAAAAACTACTGACACCGTCCACTGCCACCCACCCCCACCCCCTTCCCCAGAAGCACTGCGAAAAAACAATATTGAAAGTGATTTAAATAATATTTTGCCACGGGGTGGTGGCGTTTGCGTGCGCAAAGCATCAGCTCCCTGAAATTAGTTTGCCATCTCCCTGAAACTAGTTTTTGCAGGTTGGGATGTCTGTATACAGATGAAGACAGCAGATATACATGTATAACATATATAGGGAGATTGGTTTTATCTCTGTGTATCATCTGAGGCTATTCACTTCACTGGGTATATGTGAGGGTTTACTTCCACTTTAATGTTTTATTCTGCAGTCTGGAAAAAAAACGCTGAACCACATTTTGCACAGCTGTGATAAGTCATGCAAATATAATGGTTTGTGCTGCAGTGCTCACAGTTTAACACACTGCTAACAAAGAAATACTAAATTGGGTCATACAGCATTCACATGAGCTCTTATTTCAAAAGCTATCTCTCACTTTAACCTCAAATGGAAATGTATAGACAGAAAGTGGGTGAGATGAGTCATTTATCTGTGTGTATAGATTACACCTTGAGCTATTGAACTCTGTACAGAGCACAGCACATGAAGTTAAAAAAAGTTAAGAAGTTAAGAAAACTAGAAAGCACAAGCCTAAACAATACGGACCACTTATAAAAAAAAAAAAAGTTGCATTAAACTAACAAAAATGTATATTTTTATATTAAAGAATGAAAAATTGGGACTACCACTTTACATTTTCTCTCCTTAACACTGCCTCTTCAGCCACCAGAATAAAAAAAACTACCCTTGAAGTGGGGCCTCCCCATACTGCAGTGGTAAATGCTAATTAAATCTACAGGAATAAGCTGTAATTCATATGTTTTGCTATGGCAGGCTTCCTCCACACTGTATGACTGTCTGCCGAGGCCTCTTCATTTTTCCAGCAAGATAGAAGAAGTGAGCACAGGAAGCCTGCTGGAGCATGGAATAAGCTAGATATTGCATCTTATTCTACCCCTAAATTTAAGGAACATTGCAGAGGGGGAAGGGGTGGGGGCAACTGCAAGGGTATTTTTTTTCTGCCAATCAGATTTAAACCAAGGGAGAATCGGATATTTTAGGGCTTTTGATTTTAAATCGAACTCAATAAGTGTACTCCAATTTTCAATCATGTTTTGCATGTATTTTTTCAGTCTATTTCGCTCATGTGTATACTGCTAAATTATTCCTCATGTGGGTACCAAGAGCATTGATCATCATGTTTTAAGGAGCTGCTGGTATACGGCTTTATAATTCTATCATAAATTCTAAACTTTGGTGACCTGCTTTGACCAATAAATGACTTATAGTAATCCCATAAATCATCTTGGTTAATTTAAATAATCATTTAACAGGCTGAACTGTGTTTGTTGTTATGAGTATCAAAGAGGTCATTTTATACCGCCTATTTATTCGGGTCATGGTTACAACAATGTGAAAACCCAGCTCTGTGAGGTTTAGAATGATGCTTTGCTGTGAAGTTAATCTTCTATATACACTGCTGCCTTTATACTGTAGGTGTCAGAGAATTTATTACAAAAGTCTATAGAGATGTAGGTTTTGTTTTTGGAAATTTCCGTGCTTTGTCAGCTCACTCGTTTTAAAAGGATGTGTAGCGCTGACATCCTTGCCTATTGATGTGATTATGTATGCTTAAAGTGGTTGTAAACCCTTACAACACACTTTGACCTACAGGTAAGCCTAGATTAAGGCTTACCTGTAGGTCCAAGAAATATCTCCTAAACCTATACGGTTTAGGAGATATTTGCCCGAAGACAGGCACCGGCGGCGCGCAGGCGCACTGAGCGCGGCATCGTCAACGACGAAGATGCCGCGCGTGTCGGCTCCCGTGCGAATGCGCGGGAGTGACGGCTTCGCTGAATGAGAACGGCGGAGCTGCGAAACCCCACCGAGAAGATGGATGCGCAGGACTACAGGGGACAGCGGTGACATCGCTGGCTCCTGTGTCAGGTAAGTGACACATAATGGACTACTATGCGATGCATAGTAGTCCATTATGCTTTGCCTTTGCAGGGAATGAAAGAGGAAGTAAACCCATCAGGGTTTACTTCTTCTTTAATGTAAGGTTTATGGACAATACTGTGGTTTTGTACCAGAGCCATCTAGTGACCAAATATGGGTAACACATCTGTTTATTATCACTTCAGAACAACCTAAAGACTTGTACAGGAAGTGACTGTTTGTTTGGATTCTGAAGGTTGACCTTGTTACCCAGGAGTCCGTGTGACCTACCCATGAACACTCTTTTATGCAGTGCATGCTGGGTAGGGGATAAAAGGGACCCGAGTGGCCATTTTAGGTCTCTTGGGATCACCCTGCCTGTGCGGATCTGTGTAGAGGTTTCTCGGAGACAGCGGCCTACAGCCACCGCAGAGCGTCAGCCTGTTTGTTTTGTGAGGTGACCTGAGGGAGCCAGAAAGATGGTAGTAGGATTGAGAAGGTCCAGAGACACTCAGCGGAGAATTGGAGAACCGAATTTATTCAGCGGAGCGATACAGAGCTTTTGGCCCAGCTGACAGAAAGGTAGGCTACAGTCGCTGGACCAAAGTGATCACGCGGAACTCTGATCCAGTTGGTTAGTGGGTTGCGGCCCATTTGTTAACTTTTTCACGCAGTTAGACTCGCATATTCCATGGAGCCACAGCAGAGCAACTGACACTGAGCAGGCTTGGGGCCTATCTACCTTGGCGCCTCAAGCATTTGTAAATAAGTTACTGGAGTTACACCAGGAGCATTTCAGCTTAATCCTCCATGAACTTTGGATTACAAATACAAAGGAGTGACTTTAGTTAGCGAAGACCCCGGATAAAAGTACTTTAAGTGAGGCCTCACATAAAGCATTTAAAGCAGAGGGAGCTCCCAGGTTATACATATAGATACATTTTGTATTGTGTTATATTGAAATATATTGTGCTGTCGTCCTACGTTGGGATGACAGCACAATTCCTGTAATCGCCTGTGTAAATATTTTGCGGTAAAGATATTTCTGGTTAAGTATCCAGTTGTGTGGAGTACTGTTTCTTATCACCAGGTGAAGCCAGTGGATCCTGAGGGTACAATACAGGTACTTTGCATTGTTTTATATTGTACTGTATTACACTGCCCCACTGCTGTGCCAAGGGGACTGAGTCAAGTTAGTGGGGCTTCTAAGAAGAGTGCAGGCCCAATCTAATCAGCAGCTCCTTTGGGGGTTAGTGCTACAGATGCTTATTGCAATGCACCTTAATGTATGAACAAAAATGCAATGTACCAGCATACCAAGG
Source organism: Lithobates pipiens (assembly GCF_037356315.1). Taxonomy (NCBI): domain Eukaryota; kingdom Metazoa; phylum Chordata; class Amphibia; order Anura; family Ranidae; genus Lithobates; species Lithobates pipiens. Next base: position 446,304,027 of record NW_027507748.1, on the reverse strand, counting down.
TATGAATGGGCCCTAAAATTAGACAAGCCGTTGATGAAACAGAGACTACAAACTTTCTTTTTTTGACTACTCTTGTTGATTTTCTCTTGTCCCAGTTTAGTAGCCAGCATAGGTACTGCCAATGTTAACCTAAAATATTGTATAATGCCAGTTTTTTTTGTGCAAGGAATGATTTATAGATTGGACTTGATGGTCTTTTTTTTCAACCTCACCTACTATGTAACTATGACAAAAGTTTAATTTAAATAAGTATTATATTCACAGATCAGAAAAATGCAGAATTTAGAGATGAGATCCTTAAAAATGTATATTTAATTTGTGTGTGGAATCTATCAGGTTGAATCATACACTGGTATCTTGCATCGCCTAAGCATGTCAATGGATGATTTTTGTGGAATTCCTGGCTCTCTTTTTCTTCCCCTTTCTCCACAAAGTCCCTCTTCTGCTGATGCATTCTCTGTACCCCAAAATGCAATGCCCACATGTCGAAATCCTAACACTCCTTAATGTTTGTCAAACTTTTTTCAGTCACAATAAATGAAACAGGTACAGAGCTGATACTCTGAGAAAATTGTGAAATTGCAGTAATAAAAGAAAAGGAGCAATTCCAAGAATTGTCAATAGGTGGCAGTGATGGAATGTAAATACATTCATTAAAGGACAAATGTATGGTCCTTAAAGCAGTATTAAACCCAAGAGCAAATTGCAAATGACCAATTCTTAAATGTGGTTGCTGCAACCATTTTCATTTGTAGGCTTTCTTTCCTTTATTTTCATCTGGCGTTCCAGCCAGAAAGTCTGCACCTTTTCAAAAGAGCAGGCTCTCTTGCAGATTGGATCAGTTAGGGATGAGACAAACCATTTTTTTCAACAGGGGTGATTACAATGATCAGCTTTTATTTATGTAAAACCTTTATCCCAAAAGAAGAAAAACGGTTTGCTGTAACCGCTTATAAAGTGTTAGTTGGAGCTTGGCCTCAAATTGTTAGTGTGTCTAAATCTTCTAGTACATCTAACACTCCCTTCTCCCTATACCAGTGTTTCTCAATTCCAGTCCTCAAGATGCACCTTCAGGTCATCTTTTCAGGATTTCCCTCAGATGAAACCGCAGTGGTAATTACTAAGGCAGTGAAACTGATCAAATCACCTGTGCAAAATAATTGCACCTGAAAACATGACCTGTTGGTGCGCCTTGAGGACTGGAATTGAGAAACACTGCCTTATACTGACAGTGACACTGTCCAAATGTGCGTCCTCTTCCAGAGTGGGGGCATTCAGGATAGATCAGCAAGTGGAAAACAGAGCCTAAAAAAAAAAAAATCTGATGCAGCCACTACATCTAATGCCACGTACACACGATCAGACTATCTGGCGGACTTTCCAAATGAACGGATTTGCCCACACAGGGAGTAAAGTACATTCATTTTGAACGTGACTTCAGGTACGATGGGACTAGCGAAGGAAGTCAATATTGCCGCCTCCACCGGCGAGATTTACACCTGGCTAGCCCCGTCGCCTGGTATGGTTTTTAAGGGGGACCCCTACGCTGAAAAAAATGGCGTGGGGTCTCCCCAAAGGCCACACCAGGCCGCGTGCTCTCACCATGGGGGGGTGGGTGCTTTGTTGAAGGGGGGAGCCCTGTGGCCCCCCCCACACTAAAGCACCTTGTCCCCATGTTGATGAGGACAAGGGCCTCTTCTCGACAACCCTGGCCATTGGTTGTCGAGGTCTGCGGGCGGGGGGCTTATCATAATCTGGGAGCCCCTTTAATAAGGGGGCCCCCAGATACCGGCCCCCACCCTATGTGAATGAGTATGGGGTATGATGTACCCCTACCCATTCACCTGGGGGGAAAAAGTGTAAATAAAAAACACACAACACAGGTTTTTAAAGCAGTTTATTAGGCAGCACCGGGGGTCTTCTTCCGACTTCGAGGGTCTTCTCGTCGGGCTCCTCCACTATCTTCTGTTCTTTTTCCGCTCTTTTGCTAGTGGAGATGCCTGGCTTTCTCCTTCGTCATCATCGCCGTCCAGGGGTCTTCTTCCGACTTCGGGGGTCTTTCCGGCCTCTTCTCCTGCTCTTCGGTTCTTCTTCTGGGCTTCTCCGCTATCTTCTTCCAGCTCTTTTACTAGCGTTGGTCCGGTCTTCTCGTTCGCCGCCGTCGCCTTCTTCTTCTCTTCTTCCGATGTTGACGCGACGCTCTCTGGCTGTAATGCCAGGGACGCGTTGTGTGGCGACTTATATAGGCATAAGGGGCGGGGTCACCGGGTGATATCAAATGGTGACCCCACCCCTTATGATGTCCAGGGGGATGCTGGCAAAAGAGCAGAAGATAGCGGAGGAGCCGGGCAAAAAGACCCCCGAAGTCGGAAGAAGACCCCCGGAGCTGCCTAATAAACTACTTTAAAAATCTGTGTTTGTGTGTTTTTTTTATTACCACTTTTTCCCCCCTGGAGAATGGGTAGGGGTACAATGTACAGCGGCAGGAGAAGATGGCATCGAGAGAGACAGTTGTGGGAGAAGACGGCTCGGGGAGGAGAAAGCTCAGAGCTATTTTTTAATAAAGAACTTGTCAAAAACCAGCTCGTTTATTTTTTATTTTTTTTTACATTTCACTGCTTTTTGGGGTGAATGGGTAGGGATACCATGTACCCGATACCCATTCACATGGGGGCAGGATCTGGGGCCCCCCTTATTAAAGGGGGATCCTGGATTCCGATAAGCCCCCCGCCCACAGACCCCGACAACCAACGGCCAGGGTTGTCAGGAAGAGGCCCTTGTCCTCATCAACATGGGGACAAGGTGCTTTGGGGTGGGGGGCCACAGGGCCTCCCCTTCCCCAAAGCACCCACCCCTCCATGTTGAGGGCACGTGGCCTGGTGCGGTTCAGGAGGGGGGGTGCTCACTCGTCCCCACCCCCTTTCCTGACCGGCTGGGCTGTGTGCTCGGATAAGGGGCTGGTATTGACTTTGGGGGGACCCCCACGCCGTTTTTTTGGCGTAGGGGTTCCCCTTAAAATCCATACCAGGCGACGGGGCTAGCAAGAATGAAGGCGGTGACATTGACTTCCTTCTCTAGTCCCGTCGTACCTGAAGTCACGTTTAAAATGAACTGCGTGTGAGCAAGTCCGTTCATTTGGAAAGTCCGGGGGACTAGCACAGAGACGAGCAGATTGTACGCCGGACAGCCGAGTTCTTGGGAAGAAAAAGTCCGCCGGAGCCCACACATGGTCAAATTGTCCGGCGGACCACTAAGTCCATCAGATAGTCATAATATGTCATGCAGCATAATGATTGGTAAGCTGCAATATATTGCATTTTTGGTTGTGGGTTTAATACCGCTTTAAATTAAGAGGAACAATGCTGGCAATATAGTTTTTCTTTAGGGCTAGGTTCACACTATTGCAAATTCAGGCTGAAATCAGACCTATTTATTTATTTTTATTTTTATTTTTATTTATTTTTATATTTATTATATTTTCTATCTATATCTCATTTTCTGTCATTTATTTTGGCATTTCTTTTTATTATGTAACTTATTTGTATTAAATTGTTGTCTCCATGCATGGATCAGTATTGCTTGCTGATGGCGTCGGCGGCATTGTGGTTTTATTTATTATTTTTTATTTATATATATTTTTTTAGTGGTGCAATGATGGTTTGAGATACATTTATGTGTCCCCGCATTTGTGCTATAACACTGCTCTTTTAAAGGTAACTAGAAATTTTTCTTGTTGTTATCTAATAAGCCCCATTTGAGGGCACCAGGTTGGTGCGTATGTAAGTTGCCATTGATGTGGCTCAATTCATATGCACTCCTCTGTGTTATTAGTTTCAATAGTTTTTATAACTCTTCCTCTCTCTCTGGTTATTATCTAAGTGTTAATTTGGCTTCCGGAGTCACGCTCGATGTGTGTTATCTCTGTGAAATTGCCTTGCGCACTACTTTCCTTTTCATTGGCTCAGTATCAGTATGCCAGCTTAAAAGCGGCCGTTCGACGTCACGCCGTCGCCGCTGATGAAGTCCCGCCTACTTTCGGGGACGCAACGCGTACGGACCACGTGACCTAAGCCGTGACGTCACCCGCGGGCTGCTATACTGATCCATGCATGGACGTTGTGACACATTTGTTTTCATGCCCAGCACTCAGCACTGGAGATCAGTGCACCAGAATGTGAGTGTATCTCTTTTACTTCTGTTTTAAATAAATTTGTGGAAACAGAGAGCACTAGATTTTGTTTTCTTATGTTTTTTATGGAATCATATTAAATTGAGGATACTGAAAAGGATTCAACCTTTGAGCACTACCGCTATATCTACTGAATGCTGTGAGTTACCCATGATGGGAACATGCGTTTTCTGACCTGTCTGTTAAATCAGGGGTCCATATTTTGAGGTGAGAGTCCATCTTGATTATTGGTGAAGGAATCACATCATCACTTATTTTTGTCGATTGAAGGCACATTGCACCAGCGGATCTCTTTTCTGACATCTCCATTTATTGTTCTTTAAATTTATGGACTTTTGTATTTTGATGCACTAATAGAGTGTCACTTTTTCATTTCACTTAGATTATTTATTTATGCGCTGTACTGTTGCTTTTACTTTGTAATGTGGGATTTGGTATTTTGACCTATAGTATTCGAGCTGCATTTTTTAATTAACTGTTTAATTTTTCACTTATGTGTTGTGTTCAGCGCTGATTGATTCGTTTTATAGTATATGAAATCAGACCTGAACCGGTGAATGGGGACGCACCGGACTGGTTTATCAAATGTGCGGCGCTTAAAGGGTTGTTCCAGCGGGGACATTTTTTTTTTTTTTAAAGTCAGCAGCTAAAAAAAAAAAAGTGCTGACTTTTAATAAGGACACTTATCTTTCCAGGGCGCCCACGATGTCGGCCGCCAAAGGCCAACCCATCCTTCGGCACCGCCATCCTCACTAAGGGAAACAGGCAGTGGAGCCTTGCAGCTTCACTGCCTGTTTCCTACTGCGCATGTGCGAGGCGTGCAGCGCTTTGTGAATGGGATGCGCTGTGTTAGGAAACACACAGTTCCCAGAACACAGCACGCCCCATTACCCAGAAGACAATGTGAGGAGGAGAGAAGACCAAAGATCAGGTAGGAAGAGGCAGATTAGGAAGACTGCCTAGCAACAGGGGTTTCTGGTACATTTACATTTTTTTTTGAATATTAATGCTGTTTTTTTTTTTGTTTTTTTTAAATAGCTACACAAATACCATAAATAACCAGAAAATATATCCTGTAATACAAAGGTAATTAATAAATGTCCAAAAACAATAATAATATAATAAAGTGATTGTGCCACGTGTATTGCACAAAGACCGTTAATAATGTAGTATCCTGTGATACAAGGGTAAAGTGTACAAAAATATATATAAATAAATTGTACGTGCCCCGTGTATTGCACAAAAATCCTTAATAATAATATTTCAAAAATCCATCAGTATGAAAACATAAAATGTGATGATGGTAATGATATCTTCATGCAGTGTGCACACACCCTCCACCAGATGTACCCTCACCTTGAGGGTCCTTTTACACGGGGTGGATCAGTGCTGATCCGCCCCGTGGATATCCGCTTGCTCAGCGAGGATCGCCGGAGCGATCTCCACTGAGCAGGAAAATTACAGATCTGTCTCTGCACACTGCGCAGGGACGGACCTGTCACAGTGCCCCTCTCCCCTATGGGAGATAGGGTGACGACGGGCCGCAGTGTCCGTCACCCGATCCAATCCGATGACGGATGGAAAAATAGCTTTTTCCTCCGTCACACTTTTTCGGATGTGGGGTCGGATGTCAGCGGACATGTCCGCTGACATCCGACGCTTCATAGACCTCTATGGAGCATCCGTTCAGGTCCACCTGAAAAACTGACAGTCGGACCTGAACGGATCGTCCCTGTGAAAGGGGCCTTAGGACTTTATATAAAAGCCTGTGATAAATATTATTACAGACTTCCCAACCTGCAAAAACTAATTTCAGGGAGGTGGCAAGCTCATTTCAGGGAGGTCACGCTCCGTGCTGACATCCGTGCCTCACTGAGCCATCAATGCAGCCTCACTGTCCCATCTGCAGCCTCATCAGTGCCAACAATGCAGCCTCACTGTGCTCATTTGCAACCTCATCATTGCCAACACTACGCAGCCTCACTGTATCCATCTGCAGTCTCACTGTGCCAACAATGCAGCCTTGTCAGTGCCCATCAATTCAGCCTCACTGAGCCATCAATGCAGCCTCACTGTGCCCATTTGCAGCCTCATTAGTGTCAACAATGCAGCCTCACTGTGCCCATCTGTATCCTCATCAGTGCCCATCTGTATCCTCATCAGTGCCCATTTGTAGCCTCACTGTGCCCATCTGCAGCCTCACTGTGCCCATCTGCAGCCTCATTAGTGTCAACAATGCAGCCTCACTGTGCCCATCTGTATCCTCATCAGTACCCATCTGCAGCCTCACTGTGCCCATCTATATCCTCATACTGGGCCAAAATTGCAACCTCACTGTGCCCATATGTATCCTCATCAGTGCCCATCTGCAGCCTCGCCAGTACCTTGATTACACACAGTGGGTGTCTCCTGCTGTGTCATGCAGCTGCAGTCTTAACTGTTCGGTGGCCGTCCACTCTAACAAAGCCTTGCCTCCTCATCCCCTATCCCCACCGCTCTGCCTTGCAACCTTGTGCAGTACAGCAAACCAGGGTTTAAAGCAGGCTGTGTTGTGTTGCTTTCTCACCACCTGCTTTAACCCCCGTAGAAGCATGCAGTTGTGGGGCATTTGCAGACTGGCCCTATTTACTTGAATGGGTTGTGATTGATAGGCATGCTGATGAATGTGCACACCTTTGGCTGCTGCCTCAAAAGCTAAAGGAGGTAGGGATTGCGGGTGGTAAATATGTGAATCAAGAATCATCAGAAAAATATATATAAATTAATCAAAAATATTTACATTGTAGCAAAGTGTAATTTCTTCAGTGTGAAAAGATATAATAAAATATTTACAAAAATGTGAGGGGTGTACTGTCTTTTGTAAGATACTGGGGGTTATTTACTAAAGGAAAATCCATTTTGCACTGCAAGTACACTTGGAAGTGCAGTCGCTGTAGATCGGAGGGGGACATGCAAGGAAAATAAAAAAACAGCATTTTAGATTGCAAATAATTGGATGATAAAATCAGCAGAGCTTCCCCTCATCACTTGCAGTGCAAAGTGGATTTACCTTTCGTAAATAACCCCCACTGTATGTATAATAGTGGCGGCCCATCCATAGGGGGCGCCTGGGCACCGTCCCCCCTGCTGTAGTAGGGTGACCACATTTCCAGACTTCCATTCAGGGACAACCCCCCCAACCCCCCAAAAAAAAGATAATTTTTGATACTTTTTTTTTTTTTGGCCAATTTTTGAGGCTGGGGCAGTGGCATATTATTAAATTAGTGGGCCTGTGTGCAAGATTATAAGTGGGTGCTAGGATCACTTTTCATAGGGACTACCACAGGGAGTACAGCAGGTCTATCCCTCCCTTACATCCTCCTCCAGGGTGCCCCCTTAGTACTACTGTACTAAGTGGCACTCCCAGGGTTGTAAGGGGACTCTCTGGAGGATGTAAGGGGGCACATTAGTGTGCCCCGCTTCTTACATTAGTGTGCCCCGCTTCTTACATAAGAGCGCCCCCTCCTTACATTAGTGTGCCCCTTTCTTACATAAAAGCACCCCCTCCTTACATTAGTGTGCCCCGTCCTTACATTAATGTGCCCTGTCCTTACATAAGAGCGCCCCCTACTTACATTAGTGTGCCCCCTCCTTACATTAGTGTGCCCCCTTCTTACATTAAAGCACCCCCTCCTTGTATTAGAGTGCCCTGTCCTTACATAAGAGCGCCCCCTCCTTACATTAGTGTGCCCTGCTTCTTACATTAGTTTTCCCCCCTCTTTCCCCTTTACATTAGTGTGCCCTCTACCTTAAGCAGCATGGCTGTAGCTCACAGTGGGAGATTGGATGAGGAGCAAGTGTGTAACATGGGAAGTTCTGTCCTCCTCTGGGAGCTGGGGGTTAGGACCCCACAGTGGATTTAGTATCCAATAACTGGAGGGAGAAGGGGGAGCACAGAGGTGTTCAGAATTTCAGAGCCCTATCTTAGGCAGTGCAGTAGTGATTACAGAGAACAGATCTTTCAGCTGTTCTTGTCTCTGTCGGCTGCTGCTAAAAGATTGGTTCTCTGTAATCACTATTCACTGCTCAGGACTCCAGGAGAGCTCAGCTAGGGTGGCATTCCTCCGTGTGCAGTGTAGAAGCACACAGTGGGCATGGCATGGGCTACAGGAGACAGATTTATAACTGCACAGATAAGAGACTGAGAGATGAGGCAGAGTGAGGATCGTTACAGTGCCGAGAATGAGGGAGAACAACAGTCACTCCTGGCAATGAGGCAGGAGAACCATGGAAGCTCCCAATGCACCCCCTCACTGCATATTGGAAAACCACCCAGGGCAGGTGCCCCTTCCACCCCCCCTGTACTGCCCCTGCCTGTGTGGCTTACTGCAGCTTCTTGTCGGTGCCACCTGCTCTCAGTCTTTGCGGTGAAGTGCAGGGAGGAGGAGTTCCGGAACGGAGTCTGGATACATTGTGCTCCTCTGGGGTTAGCCTGGCAGCCTCTGCCACTCCTGCTTCCTGGCACTGTCATCACTGGTAACCAGACCCACCGCCTACCACCCCATCAGTAGCAGCAGTGGGGAGGCTGACACACAGCAGGTGGGCTGGTCAGGGACCCGGGAGACACTGTTCTGACTCCCTGCTGCATGCCGCCGGGTGCCGGAGAAGGAAGAGGTGCTGACTGCCGAGGTGGGTGAAAAGAGCAGGGCAGCATTAGGCGCAGGCGTCGCTCCCGACCTCACTGTGCTGACATCACTGGTTACTAAACGCCAGGCGGGGCCAGCCCTAGCAACCAGTTCCACAAATTAAGTTAATAGGGTGGCTGCACTGGCTGTGTTCACTACTTCATTCCGGGACACTGTATTGTCCCGAAATGAAGGTGCCCGGGAGCAGGGACAGAGATGTCCATTGCAGGACAATCCTGGGCAATCTGGGACACGTGGGCACCCTATGCTGTAGTCACAAAAAAAAATGTTTGTTTGAAATGGCCCCTTTAAGAAAAGAAGGGAAAAAAAATAAATGGCCTTTAACTAAGTGCACTGTGTCCGGGCGCCGGACACAATGCACTATGGGAAGTGCCACTTCACTGCAATCACGAGATTGCAGACGTGGCGCGTCATTGGCGGGGTTTGGGGATGCTTTGTGGCGCAATTGATCGCGCCAACCAGCATCTGCCTGGCCGAGTGCTTTGTTCTCCGTGTGAGAACAAAGTTACTTTTGGCGGGCTACAAAAACATGGCCGCCGTGAGGACTAATCCTGGTGTGTTCAATGGAGAGGGGAGGCCCCTCCCCTCCCCTCTCCACTCTCCAATTAGCACATGAAAACAAGGAAGTAATGGACTGGCCACCGCTGCATTGGTAAGATTATTCCTATCACCTTGTTGCAAGAATTAATTCCAAACTGCTGACAAAGTGGAGTGTATAGGATTTCTGTTAAGAGCAGTCAAGGGGCTTTACTCAGCAGAGCCTAGTAATAGTTGTTTTATCAGATAACAGCTACGATCTCATCAGCACTGAAAATCTGAAATGAACTGGTGTCCTGCTTCACCTCTGTCCCCAGATATTCACTGCAATCTGCTGGATCAGTGTGACAGAGTGAGACATGTGCCTGGCAGGAGAGGAGAGGGGGGACTGCTGATCAGAGCAATGCTTCTTTATTCACCACTAAAGCCCTCTCTCACCTGTCCTATCTATCTATCTATCTATCTATCTATCTATCTATCTATCTATCTATCCATCCATCATCAATCCATCTATCTATCTATCTATCCCACCATCCATCCATCCACTTATCTATCTATCTATCTATCTATCTATCTATCTATCTATCTATCTATCTATCTATCTATCCATCCATCTATCCCACCATCCAATCATCCATCTATCTATCCCATCTATCTATCTATCTATCCATCTATCTATCCCACCATCCATCATCAATCCATCCACTTATCTATCTATCTATCTATCTATCTATCTCTCCCACCCAATATCTGTCTGTCTGTCTAACCCACCCAATATCTATCTATCTCACCATCCATCTATCTATCCCACTATCTATCCCACTATCTATCTATCCCACATCCATCTATCTATCTATCTATCCTTCCATCTATCTATCTATCGATCTCTCCCACCCAATATCTGTCTGTCTGTCTGTCTATCCCACCCAATATCTGTCTGTCTGTCTGTCTGTCTATCCCACCCAATATCTATCTATCTATCTATCGATCTCTCCCACCCAATATCTGTCTGTCTGTCTATCCCAACCAATATCCATCTATCTATCCTATCTATATCTATCTATCGATCTATCGATCGATCTCTCCCACCCAATATCTATCTATCTATCTATCTATCTATCTATCTATCTATCCCACTATCTATCTATCTATCCCACTATCTATCTATCTATCTATCTATCTTTTACAAAAGTTTTATTATTAACAAGTTTACATTCCAATACAATAGGCTTGCATTCAGATTACAGTACAGGTGTTTCACAGTATAGTGTAAATTAAAGCAGGCTGTTGCCTAAGTAATGCCAACATTTCCTGTGTCCGGGCAATCCCGGGTTTTCACGTGACTGCAACAGAAGCGTGTCGTACAATACATAGACAGCCCATAGTAATCATCTACAGTAAATTGGTAAGACGAAAAAAGAAGAGGGAGAGAAGAAGATGTTCTATGTGTCAAGAGCTGATTAAAAGAGATTGTAGAATGAAAAGCAGGGGAGGAGTAGTGAGGGTCAAAAAAAAGAGAAGGAAGAGGAGTCGAGGAAGAGAGGGGGGAAAGAGGGAAGAGAATGGGTTCACAGGGTTTGCCCAACCAGTCCCTACATTGACAATATAGCAACATCGAATCTAGGAGAATAATGGTATGTGATCCAGGGTTGCGAGACCCGTAGGAACTTGGCATGAGTGTCAGAAAGAACAGAAGACAATTTTTCATTGACCATAACATCATTCAATCGGTTCTTGACTGCCTCAAAACTCAGGGCTGGGGTTCTCCATGCTCTGGCTATTGTCAACTTAGTCGCAGTAAAGAGATGTTGCGCCAACTGTCGTTCTGGGCGTAATAGTTCAGTGATTGGTTTGCCAAGGAGTGCCTCAAACGGATCTCTTTTAAGATTTACTCGAAGTAGGCTATGGAGCAATGCATACACCCTGACCCATAGTCTGCACACCCGCGGGCACGTCCACCAAATATGGGCCATAGTGCCCTCTAGGGCACATTCCCTAAAACAAAGAGGGGAACAGGTTGGGACAAAGCGAGCCAGGCGCATCGGGGTATAATACCACCGGTACAATACCTTATATGCATTTTCCAAAATTACTACGTTGCGCAAGCATTTGGATATGGCAAGGGTCATTGCCTGCCAATCCTCCGGATCAAGCTTCTTCCCCAACTCTCTCCCCCACTGCAAATGATAAGACCGCACTGAAGGTCTCCTCTTAGAGATCAGAGCTGAGTATATCATAGATATCAGACCAGGAGAGTGGGGCCTGGATCTACAGATGCTCTCAAACGGTGTCAACCTGTATGGGGCGTCTTGAGATTTAATGAGACTCCGGAGGAAATGACGGATCTATAGATACCTGAAATACTCTCGTAAAGGTATGTCATGTGACAAGCGTAGAACTTCAAATGATAAGATCCTAGTGGGAGTAAGCAAGGAGTGTACGTCCCCGAATCCATTCATGGTCCACCACTTGAATTGTGCTGGGCTATAAAGGCCCGGGGGGAAAAGTGGGCAACGAAGAAGTCGCAGCAACGGAAGATGGGGAGAAGCCAGCCCTGCCGAGTACTTCACCGAGTCCCAAACTCTTAGCGTTTGATTCATACAAGGCCCTGTAATCTTAGGGCGGTGCATAGGTGTGAGCCATGGTAATGAAGAGATTGGGACGGGGTCAGTCTCAAGCAGATCAATAGTAGCCCATAGTGGGAGTTGATATGTCTCGTGGAGGTGAGAGAGCGGAGCAATGGTAGCAGCTATGTAGTAGTCTCTTATATTTGGGACCGAGAGGCCCCCATTACTTCTGTTGGCGAACATGATTTGTTTATTAATACGGGGGCGAGACGATCCCCAGATAAATTGCAGGATCCTACGCTGATGGGTATTGAGGACATGCGAAGGAATTGGGATAGGAAGAACCCTAAAATAGTATAGTAGCTTTGGGAGATACGCCACTCTGATGGCTGTTATTCTCCCAAACCATGAAAGAGGTAAGGAGGACCACGCTGACAACATATCCGTTCATTTTTTGAACAATGGTGGATAATTTGCCTGATATAAAGCCTGATATGTCGATGTGAGACGGATTCCCAAATAAGGCAAGGAGGAGACCCACTGGTAAGGAAAGGCCGACTGCAAGTCCCCCAGCAACTCCATAGAGAGGTTAGTCGACAATGCCTTCAACTTTGATGAGTTAATCTGGAGTCCTGAGAGAGATGCAAAGGTCTGTAACAGTGTGTGTAAGTTTGGCAGGGAAGTTCTAGGAGAGGTGACAGAAAGAAGAATGTCATCAGTGAATAAGGAAATCTTATGGGGGCAACCTGCTTTTTCAATGCCCCTGATATCCGGATGAGCTCTTATTGCATCCGCCAGAGGTTCCAGTGCCAACACAAAAAGAAGGGGTGACAGCGGACACCCCTGGCGGGTTCCCCTGCGGATATCAAAAATGGGGGATTCAAATCCGTAATATTAAATTTTTGCTCGGGGGGAATCATATAGGGCTGACATCCAAGTCATGAAAGAAGTCCCGGATCCATAGTGCGTAGGACAGACATGAGATAGGGCCAAGATAAGGAGTCAAAGGCCTTATTTATATCGAGGGATAGAAGCATGGATTCCAGAGAGCGAGCGTGGGCTATATGTTTGAGTTGTACTATACGTCGAATTGCATCGCCCGCCTGTCTCTGTGGCACGAAGGCAACCTGGTCTTTTGTTATCAAACGAGGGAGAAAAGAGTTTAGACGAGTCGCCAAAATTTTTGGCAGGAGTTTCATATCTACATTGATGAGCGAGATAGGCCCGAAATTGGCCCAAGATGAGTGGTCACGGTCCGGCTTAGGAATCATCACCACATTTGCTGTCAGAAGATCTGGGGTGAGAGGATAGCCGTTTTTCACCGAATTGTACATTGCTACCAGGTGGGGAGCTACAACCGATGCCAACTTCCTATAATAAAGCGCGGTGTACCCGTCAGGCCCAGGACGTTTTCCCACCTTTAAGTTCTTTTATTGCTTGTAGAACTTCGGAGAGCTGAATATCCCTATCCATGAGGGTAACGTGAGCCCCCGTTAAGGATGGGAGCGAAAGGCTTTCAAGGAAATCCGCCGTACTCTGAGCAGCATTTCCCTCTGGCGCCGCGTACAGCTTCGCAAGGCGAAACCCAAATTCCTCCAGGACATGTTTCGGGTTCCCTGATAGAACATTGTTTCAATCTCGTAGGGTGGTTGGGTTTAATTTAGGGGCAAAGGTTCGGAGTCTGTTGGCTAACATACGATTTGGCTTATTTGCTCTCACATACCATCTCTGGCGGGACCAGCGTAGAACACGCTCAGCACCCTCAGTGAGGCACAGATCAAGCTCCGATCTGGCTAGTTCCAGCAACTTACGGTTGCCCGGGGTGGGAGGTTGCTTAAACTTCTCAGATAGTGACACCAATCGGGACTCAAGCTCTTTCTGTTTTGTCTCTCTAGCTCTCTTACGGGCCGAAGCCAGACCAATTATCCGACCCCGTAACACCGCTTTATAAGCCTCCCAAAGGACCACCGGAGACTGCACCGGGCCCAAATTTTCACGAAAGTAGTCCTCCGAAGCTGCTGTCACCCCTGCATGTGAAAGAAGGGAATCATTCATCACCCAGGGAGAAAATCTAGGTCTACCTAGGATAGAGTGACAGACGACTAGCACTGGATCGTGATCCGACCAAGGAACAGCCAAGATTGAGGCCGAAACCACTAACGGAAGGTGACGTCTGAGCATAAACATATGGTCTATCCTTGAGTGGACCTGATGGGGGTGAGAGTAATGGGTGTAGTCCCTGCCCTGAGGATGACACTCCCTCCACAGGTCAACTAGTTCATGTGTTTGCAAAGAGGACGTGAATTTGCCGACTGACCGTTTCTCTCGGGCAGGTGCTTATCTAGTTTGGGGTTTAATATGAGATTAGAGTCACCCGCAAGAAGGAGGGTGCCCTTGCAGTGGGACATAAGCAGAGCGCAGACATGGGTCAAGAAGGGCCCTGGATTCACATTTGGGGCATAGTACGTCAGTACGGTAACCTCTGTGTCATGAATGGTGCCTTGGAGCAGTAGGTACCGTCCATCAGGGTCTGCGATCTGCTTAGTGCAACTAAATGGAACAGATTTGCAAAAAGCCACGAGAACCCCCCTTTGCTTAGTTGAAGCATTTGCCAAAAATACCTGAGGGAACTGAGCATCTAAGTACCTAGGATGGGAGGTCTCAGAAAAATGCATCTCCTGTAAACAAGCAATGTCAACTTGTTGCAGATATTTAAAAACCTTCACCTTCTTATGGGGAGAGTTCATGCCCTGGACATTCAGGGACAACCAGTTAATTGTCATTGGGATATCACTGGGTGGCCGTTAACCTGGAACCAGAGTGCACACCCTGCGAACCCAGAGGAGAAAGAAAGGGGTAGAAGCAGTGAAGAGGGAGAAGGAAAAGAGAAATAAAGTGTCATCTCAGAAAAGGTAGTAGAATCATGCAATGCTGTGAACATATAACTTTGTAACATTAAGATTTATATGGGTCGTGGGTTTAACATCCCACTACTTGGTCGGGTGTTGACTCGAACGTTAGTCCGGGTCAAGTACCACATCATGAGGGTGCAGTTGTCCAGTGGAAACCACTCGGCTTAACATAAACAATAACCATGAATATTAAAGAACATGTCAACAATGGCATATAGGTGTAAACCCCAAAAACGAGTGAAAAAAGAAAAAAAAGAAAAAAACAAAACAAAAAAAAAATTCTCTTTTTTCTTCTTCTTTCTCTCCCTCCCCTCCCCCCCTCCTTTAAAAAAAAAGATTAGTGTATATGGTGACCCTCTGCTCAGGAATAAACAACATGAACCCAGCGTCATCTGAGTGGAACTCAAAAACGGGTATGCCTATTAACCGCGGGGCGGGCGCAAGGCCTCACCCCATCAGGCTAATAGCAAGCAGGGGCCAAGTCCATAATGTATGTACACACTCTAAACTTACACTTTGAAAAAACACAAGGGGGAAAAAAAGGGGGAAGGGGGGGGTGGTCTGCCCAACACCCCAGTATGCGGAGATCTGGGCAATGGGGGGCGAGGAAAAAAATTCAAAAGCGAGGAAATTGAAAATTAAAATAATGATTAGAACTCCATATATAAAAAATAGACTATATTGGGAGAACCGGAAAGGAAAAAAAAAATTGAACACAACAAAAAAAAGCAAAAAGGAAGTGGGGAATTGAAAAAGCTTATGTTATTGAGGGGGGGGGGGGGGGGGGGGGGGAAGAAGACAGTCATTACCTGAGTGCAACAATTGTCCAAGAAAAGATCAAGACAGTTCCCCTGCCCATCATCACCAGCCGGCAAGGTGGGTCGCTACAGTCCAGGGTTGAGGATCAGCACAGTCTGTCTGTAATCAAATAAAGACTAGCTTACTACTCCTCACAGTTGTGGTTTGGAGGTGTCTCACTCCAGCCTCCTGGTGGCATTAATTGCAACTGGCTCAAGAGCCAGATGCCTGCCTGCTGTGCGAAGGCAGGGAAAAAACAAAAAAAAACTAAGCACAAACAAACAAACAAAAGGCGGAAGCAGCATTCTTCTAATGATGCCCGTCTGTAGAAACCTCATGAAACCTCTGAGCCTTGAGAGAACGGAGGGCTTGGGATCCATGCTGTGAGGATTGTGAGGATCTCGTTGGGGCCCGGGAGGGACCCGGCGGGCCACTGAAGCTTCGGGTTGAGAAGGAGGGAGGTCAAACTGCAGCTCCTGGAATTGCCGCCTCAGATCTGGCAAAGATGAGGCATTAAACTGACGTCCCAGGTGATAAAAGGAGAGTTTAAAGGGGAACCCCCCACCTATAGCGGATGTTTCTGGCTTGCAGGATTTGCAGATAGGGCTTCATATGCCACCTTTTAGCAATAGTGACCGGGGAAAGATCTGCAAACAATTGGAGGGAGTTTCCCTGAAATGCAATGTCTGGTAATTCTCTGGCCGCTTGGAGAAGCCGTTCCTTGGTTCTGTAGAAGTGAAATTTTATGATCACATCTCTGGGGGGAGCCCTATCTATCTATCTATCTATCTATCTATCTATCTATCTATCTATCTATACCTCTATCTATCCCACCATCCATCCATCTATATCTATTCCACCATCCTTCCCACTATCTATCTATCTATCTATCTATCTATCTATCTATCTATCTATCCCACCATCAATCTATCTATCTATACCTCTATCTATCCCACCATCCATCCATCCATCCATCTATCCCACCATCCATCCATCCATCTATCTATCCCACCATCCATCCCTCTATCTATCTATCCCACCATCCATCCATCTATCTATCTATCTATCTATTTATCCCACCATCCATCCATCCATCTATCTATCCCACTATCTATCTATCTATCCATCCATCTATCCCACCATCCATCTATCTATCTATCCCACCATCCATCTATCTATCTATCCCACCATCTATCTATCTATCTATCTATCTATCTATCTATCTATCTATCTATCTATCTATCTATCTATCTATCTATCTATCTATCCCACCATCCATCCATCAATCTATCTATCTATACCTCTATCTATCCCACCATCCATCCATCTATATCTATCCCACCATCCTTCCCACTATCCATCTATCCATCCATCTATCCATCTTTCTATCTATCCCACCATCCATCCATCTATCTATCCTATCTATCCAACCATTAATCCATTTATCTATCCCACCATCCATCCCACTATCTATCTATCTATCTATCTATCTATCTATCTATCTATCTATCTATCTATCTATCTATCTATCTATCTATCTATCTATCTATCTATCTATCTATCTATCTGTCCATCTATCCATCTATCCCACCATCCATCTATCTGTCCATCTATCCATCTATCCCACCATCCATCTATCTATCTATCCCACCATCCATCAATTTATCTATCCCTCTATCTATCTATCCATCTATCCCACCATCCATCTATATATCCCACCATCCATCTATCTATCTATCCCACCATCCATCAATTTATCTATCCCTCTATCTATCTATCCATCTATCCCACCATCCATCTATCTATCTATCCCACCATCCATCCATCCATTTATCTATCTATCTATCTATCTATCTATCTATCTATCTATCTATCTATCTATCCCACCATCCATCCATCTATCTATCTATCTATCCCACCATCCATCCATCTATCTATCTATCCCACCATCCATCCATCTATCTATCTATCCCACCATCCATCCATCTATCTATCTATCTATCCCACCATCCATCTCTATCTATCTATCCATCCATCTATCCTACCATCCATCCATTCTATCTATCCATCTATCCCACCATCCATCGATCTATCTATCCCACCATCCATCGATCTATCTATCCCACCATCCATCGATCTATCTATCCCACCATCCATCGATCTATCTATCCCACCATCCATCGATCTATCTATCCCACCATCCATCCATTTATCTATCTATCAATATCTATCTCTCCCACCCAATATCTGTCTGTTTGTCTATCCCACCCAATATCTATCTATCTCTCTATCTCACCATCCATCCATCTATCTATCCCACCATCCATCCATTTATCTATCCCACCATCTATCTATCTATCCCACCATCCATCCATTTATCTATCCCACCATCTATCTATCTATCTATCTATCTATCTATCTATCTATCTATCTATCTATCTATCTATCTATCTATCCCACCATCCATCTATCTATCTATACCTCTATCTATCCCACCATCCATCTATCTATCTATACCTCTATCTATCCCACCATCCATCTATCTATCCCACCATCCATCAATTTATCTATCCCACCATCCATCTATCTATCTATCCCACCATCCATCTATCTATCTATCCCACCATCCATCAATTTATCTATCCCACCATCCATCTATCTAACCATCCCACCATCCATCAATTTATCTATCTATCTATCTATCTATCTATCTCTCGATACCTATCTCTCCCACCCAATATATGTCTGTCTATCCCACCCAATATCTATATATCTCACCATCTATCGATCCATCCATCTATGCATCTATCTATCTATCCCACCATCCATTCCACTATCTATCCATCCATCTATCTATCCAACCATCAATCCATTTATCTATCCCACCATCCATCCATTTATCTATCCTATCTATCTATCCATCTATTCCGCCATCCATCTATCCCGCCATCCATCTATCCCACCCAATATCTATCTATCTATCTATCTATCTATCTATCTATCTATCTATCTATCTAACCATCCATCTATCCATCTTTCTATCTATCTATCTAACCATCCATCTATCCATCTTTCTATCTATCCCACCATCCATCCATCCATCTATCTATCCCACCATCCATTCCACTATCTATCCATCCATCTATCTATCCAACCATCAATCCATTTATCTATCCCACCATCCATCCATTTATCTATCCCACCATCCATCCCACTATCTATCTATCTATCTATCTATCTATCTATCTATCTATCTATCTATCTATCTATCTATCTATCTATCTATCTATCTATCTATCTATCTATCCCACCCAATATCTGTCTGTCTGTCTGTCTATCCCACCCAATATCTATCTATCTTTCTATCTATCCCACCATCCATCCATCCATCTATCTATCTATACCACCATCCATTCCACTATCTATTCATCCATCTATCTATCCCACCATCCATCCATTTATCTATCCCACCATTTATCCCACTATCTATTTATCTATCTATCCCACCATCCATCCATCCATCCATCTATCCCACCATCCATCTCTATCTATCTATCTATCTATTCCACCATCTATCTATCTATCTATCTATCTATCTATCTATCTATCTATCTATCTATCTATCTATCCCACCATCCATCCATCTATCTACCCCACCATCCATCCATCTATCTATCCCAACATCCATCTCTATCTATCTATCTATCTATCTATCCATCTATCTATCTATACCTCTATCTATCCCACCATCCATCTATCTATCTATCTATACCTCTATCTATCCCACCATCCATCTATCTATCTATCTATCTATCCCACCATCCATCTATCTATCTATCCCACCATCCATCTATCTATCTATCCCACCATCCATCTATCTATCTATCCCACCATCCATCAATTTATCTATCCCACCATCCATCAATTTATCTATCCCTCTATCTATCTATCTATCTATCGATATCTATCTCTCCCACCCAATATATGTCTGTCTATCCCACCCAATATCTATATATCTCACCATCTATCGATCCATCCATCTATGCATCTATCTATCTATCCCACCATCCATTCCACTATCTATCCATCCATCTATCTATCCAACCATCAATCCATTTATCTATCCCACCATCCATCCATCTATCTATCCTATCTATCTATCCATCTAGCCCGCCATCCATCTATCCCGCCATCCATCTATCCCACCCAATATCTATCTATCTATCTATCTATCTATCTATCTATCTATCTATCTATCTATCTATCTATCTATCTATCTTTCTATCTATCCCACCATCCATCCATCCATCTATCTATCTATCCCACCATCCATTCCATTTATCTATCCCACCATTTATCCCACTATCTATTTATCTATCTATCCCACCATCCATCCATCCATCCATCTATCCCACCATCCATCTCTATCTATCTATCTATCTATCTATTCCACCATCTATCTATCTATCTACCCCACCATCCATCCATCTATCTATCCCAACATCCATCTCTATCTATATAGACCTGAATCCAATCGAGAATCTGAGGAAAGAGCTGAAAACTGCTGTTCACAAACGCTCTCCATCCAACCTTACTGAGCTTGAGCTGTTTTGCAAGGAAGAATGGGCAAGAATTTCAGTCTCTCGATGTGCAAAACTGATAGAGACATACCCCAAGCGACTTGCAGCTGTAATCGCAGCAAAAGGTGGCTCTACAAAGTATTAATGCAAGGGGGCCGAATAATTTAGCACGCCCCACTTTTCATTTTTTTATTAGTTAAAAAAGTTTCAAAAATCCAATAGATTTAGTTCCACTTCAAAATTGTGTCCCACTTGTTGGTGATTCTTCACAAAAAATAAAATTTTTATATCTTTATGTTTGAAGCCTGAAATGTGGCAAAAGGTTGAAAAGTTCAAGGGGGCCGAATACTTTCACAAGGCACTGTATCTATCTATCTATCTATCTATCTATCTATCTATCTATCTATCTATCTATCTATCCCACCATCCATCCATCTATCTACCCCACCATCCATCCATCAATCTATCTATTCCTCCATCCATCTATCTATCTATCCCACCCAATATCTATCTATCCCCCACCATCCATCCCACCATCTATCTATCCCACCCAATGTCTCTCTCTCTCTCTCCCTCCCACCCAATGTCTATCTATCTATCCCACCATCCATCCATGTATCCCACTATTTAGCTATCTATCTGTAGGCCCTATTGCGGGCGAGCGACGGGGGGGGTATGGGGTTGGTGGGGGTTTTAGTTGCGCCCCCCCTCCCCAAAAATAGAGCACCAGCCGCCACTGGTGTGTGTGTGTGTGTGTGTGTGTATGTATATATATATATATATATATATATATATATATATATATATATATATAAATTATTATTACAGTAGTATAACCAGTCCTCCTTGCATCAGATAAATACTAAAACAGCGCTAAAAATGAAATAAAAATAGAAATAAAAAATTTATGGTAATGAAACCATAGGGCAATGGCAAACACCACGGCCAACAGTCTTTATGTAGATGGATATGTGGACAGTTCAGATAATTCAGTCACTTTTCTCTTAGCGTGCACCTTCCACCAGAGTAAGAATGCAATTATCCACCTCGTGAAGCAAACACCCCTCTGGGGTACAAACTCACCAGACGCCGCTAGAAAGAGAGACTTGTATCAGTGTACAAACACTGCTCTGTGCTAACACCCCACCTATCCAAAAGGCCCACTGGTATAGGTACTCTGATTGTATCATAAAACACAAGGATAGATGTACATAGCGTAATCCTGTTTATTATAATGCAACATACCCATACAGCAGAAACCCCCTTAATACTAGCTGCTTACATTTAAAATGTAATCAAGCATAAAGAAATACAATAGAGGGCACTATCACCATCTCCAGCCGTCCGCTGGAAGTGTGCTGTTCCTTGCAGACACTGTATTACACTTCTGGGTAGAAAGCAGAGTGCGGTGGAGTGCACAACATCACTTCCGGTTTCCGTGCTGGTCAGGCCCTGACCGGTTTCGTCGTTCGACTTCAACAGAGGGCATGACAGCACGGCGTGATGGCTTATAATCTCCACCCACTCCTTTTTAGCCAATGAGAATTGCCCAGTCACAGGTGACATATAACTCGCCTTATCAGCCAATTAGACAACATCAGCATGTAGGAATCCATGGGGGGAAATAATTAAGGCACAATGGATACAACTTAAAATTGACAGATCCCTGTCAGGTACAAACACTTGCATCATTAAGGTGGAGCCGGTGTCCTATCATATATGGTCCCCCATCGGATAGTGTCCGCTGTGTACTGTGCATGTGCAGTACACAGCACACACAGATTCTTAAAATACCAGAGGATTAACGGCGCCTGCGCCGTGAGTCCAGGTTCTATCCCCACCATCCAAGTGGACATAGAGTAGGAATAAAAAAGAGCCGAGCGCAGCGAGGCCGAGCCCGAAGTGTGGCGAGCGAAGCTTGCCCGCGAGGGGCCCTCTAATTTTCCCAACCCTATGTCCGCAGGTGCCGTTCATCTTCGGAGATTTTCCGAAGCTTCTTCTGCCCCGTACTGCGCATGCGCAGTACAGGGCGGACACTATATGATGGCAGGACACTATCTGCCAGAACACCGGCACTTATGGGACCATATATGAGAGACGGATGGGTAATCAATAAGTATAAACATTGTTACTGGTAAAAAATTCTTTATTATTTATCATGGATCTGCTACATCACAGATTAAAAGCGCTGGGTTATTCATTCTCCCACAAGAGCCCATTGTAATCATTTGTATCAAATATACATAGAAATGTCAATAACATTATTTATTCTCACAGGCATAGTTTCAAATATATATAGCTAGACCAATGACCCAGGTGGCAGGCATGTATCACCCCGCATGTATTAAACATATCCTTATATATGTAAAACCATATGCATGTAGAGGCACGTGTAAGGAGGACTTTTAACTAGTAAAGTAGTAAGGTAAACGCCCAATGTTCAAAAGTATTGGGCCAGTGCAACACGCTGAACAAGGCCAGACTGACCACCTAAATATAAAAGGGCGCCTTAATGGTTACTACTGTAGTACCGAGAAAATCCAGTACTCAAACGTTCAAAAGTTTTGGGACAGTGTCATGTGGTTGAAAACAGCACGGAAAAAAATAACTGAATTTGAATTATATTATATACATAGCACATAAGTTAATAGTCACTAATGAAGCAGTTAATAACCAAATCAACATTTAACCCTTTAGGCACCGTGTCCACTAGTTAAATCCATTGTGTTTCATGCTTGGAGAGTTCTCTGATTAAATTGGCACCTCTCCAACAGGGTTTTAAATGGTCCACCCCCCAGAATTTTAATCCGGAGGGATCTTGGTTATGGAAAATTTTAAAGTGCAGTGACACATTATGGTCTTTGAAACCTATTTTGATATTGGTGATATGTTCTGCAATTCTTATTCGTAGCAGCCTTTTTGTGTGGCCTATGTAGATCAGTCCACAAGGGCATTGTAATGCGTATACAACGAATGCCGTATTACAGGTGATGAATTCTTTGATTTCAAATTCTTTCATATTAGATGTAGACATAAATCGATCAAACGCTCTCAGGGGTGTTTTGACATCTTTGCATGCTCGGCATTTTCTACATGCGTAAAAGCCATTTTTATCCCACAATGAAGGGGGTCTTCTTGGAGGATCAGTCACCTTTTTTACAATTTTATCTGCATGGCTGCGTGCTTTGCTATATATGAATCCAGGTTTGGAAGGCAAAACTGGATTCAATACTTTATCCATATGTAAAATATGCCAATGAGTGGCAAAAATTGCTTCTACTTCTTTATATTGGGAGTGGAACCCCGAAAGGAAACTCCATTCCTGATTGTTGTTCTTTTGAGGATGGTCTCTGTCTTTTAGTAAGTCTGCTCTTGGTACCTCTGCAACTTGGTCAATCACTTGTTCCAGGTCCTTGTCCAAATATCCTTTTTCCAAAAATTTATTTTTAATAACCTGGGCCTGTGATTTAAAATCTTCTACCTCAGTACAATTTCGTCAAATTCTTGTCAATTGTCCCTTAGGGATATTTCTGTGCCACATCAGATGGTGGCCGCTCTGGATTGGTAAGTAGCTATTGGCATCAGTTGGTTTGAAATAGACAGACGTGCCCAATTTAGTGCCATGTCTAAAAATCTTCAAATCCAAGAAGTTTATATTTGTGTCACTGAATTCACTGGTTAAATTTATATTATTAGTGTTGTTATTCAGTTCAGCCAAAAACAATTGTAAAGATGCTGATGTTCCAGACCATATAAAAAACAAGTCATCAATATACCTTCTATAAAGTATTAGCTGGTCTCTTTTCATGGAAAAGATGGTCTTGTCTTCCCATTCCCCCATGAATAAGTTTGCAATGCTTGGGGCAAACTTCGCACCCATTGCCACACCACGTTTCTGAGAATAAAAGTTGCCGTCGTACCAAAAGTAATTGTGGCTTAAGCAAAAATCCAGGGAATTTCGTAAAAATGTTTGTCAGATCATCTCTTGTGACTGGGCAATTCTCATTGGCTAAAAAGGAGTGGGTGGATATATATATCAGCCATCACGCCGTGCTGTCATGCCCTCTGTTGAAGTCGAGCGACGAAATCGGTCAGGGCCTGACCAGCACAGAAACCGGAAGTGATGTTGTGCGCTCCACCGCGCTCTGCCTTCTACCCAGAAGTGTAATACAGTGTCTGCAAGGAACAGCACACTTCCAGCGGACGGCTGGAGATGGTGATAGTGCCCTCTATTGTATTTCTTTATGCTTATTGATTGCATTTTAAATGTAAGCAGCTAGTATTAAGGGGGGTTTCTGCTGTATGGGTATGTTGCATTATAATAAACAGGATTACGCTATGTACATCTATCCTTGTGTTTTATGATACAATCAGAGTACCTATACCAGTGGGCCTTTTGGATAGGTGGGGTGTCAGCACAGAGCAGTGTTTGTACACTGATACAAGTCTCTCTTTCTAGCGGCGTCTGGTGAGTTTGTACCCCAGAGGGGTGTGTGCTTCACGAGGTGGATAATTGCATTCTTACTCTGGTGGAAGGTGCACGCTAAGAGAAAAGTGGCTGAATTATCTGAACTGTCCACATATCCATCTGCTACATAAAGACTGTTGGCCGTGGTGTTTGCCATTGCCCTATGGTTTCATTACCATACATTTTTTTATTTCTATTTTTATTTTATTTTTAGCGCTGTTTTAGTATTTATCTGATGCAAGGAGGACTTTGGCTCTTGTGGTAATACTATATTTATATTTATTTAAACAGCTGCTTAGTCGTATTTTATGTTTTGATTTCATCTCTATATGATATTGGTAATTTTATGTTTATCTATAATTTTTTTTGTTTTTATTAAATTTTATTTGATTTTAATGTCTGAGAGTGGCTGACCCATAGTTATACATCATTTATCTATATATATATATATATATATATATATATATATATATATATATATATATATATATATATATATATCTATATATATATATATATATATATATATATATATATATCTCATTTTTGTTAATGAGTCTTTATAAGGTTGCTTTACTAAAACTGGAGTTCACATAATCTTGTGCAGCTGTGCATGGTAGCCAATCAGCTGCTTACTTCAGCTTGTTCAATTAAGGAGGAGTTCCAGGTCGGGATTAATAGTCTGATTAGAAACTACAAATGAACATAACCTGGGAAATGTCCCAAATTAAATTCATCCCACTGTCCTGCCCTCTCAACACACTGACCCCCTTTTCCCCTGCATGCACTGCAGCTACTGTAAAAAAAAAAGAAAAAAAAAATGACAAGCTTGGCAAGGATTAAAGGCTAAGTTTTCCCCTGATGATGCACTTTGAGTGACGAAACGTTAGGCGGAGCCTGGCTTAACATGGGACTTGGACAGACTGCATTACATCGACTATTACTGAAGCGCTGGACGCTTCAGTTGTTTGCCCGTTTTAATCAACTTAAATGTGAGTGGAATTGTTTTCCTTAATAAATTGGGCACTGCTTTTTAAGATATTTGCGCAATGAGCGATGTAATTTCTCTTTATCTACATGACTGCTGAACTGCATGGGGATCTAAATACCTGTTCATGATTGGAGACATTTCTGGTTCCAGTGTACTGCTTGTGAGGATTTGTGGAGCAGAGTGGTGTTTCTACTTGTGCATTATCATTGTACTGATGGTAAGGGTCTGTCGTGTTGGGTGATGAGACCCTTACTATCCTTGAACGAGGTAGTGGGAGATTGGTTGTTGATTCATTGAACTTTCTTTACCTCTTTGGACTTTCATACATGATTATGTCTCTATAAATTTGTTTATATTTTTTTGCTTTGTGCGCCGCATTTTTTTCTGCTTATAAGTTCACCTTTTGTTCACTTTTTTTTTTCTTTTCTAAATTCCAGCTCTGCTATGTACAAATACAGCATTGTTGTACTTTTTTTGCAAAAATAAAACCGCTTTCCATTTATTCTACACATGCTTACCTCGCTGACTTTATGGCTGTTTCAAAACACTTATCCCTTACTTCCTGGACAGACTTTAGGTTATGACACAGGAAGGAGGGTAGATTATGCAGGGTGTGGCGAATGGGATCAACTGGTCAACTCCTTCCTGTGCCATGACCTAAAGTCTGTCCAGGATGTAAGGCAGAGGTAATGGAGCAGCGAGGTAAGCCTGTGTAGAATAAATGGAAATCTCTTTTATATTTGAAAAATAAGTACATTAATGCTATATTGGTACATATAAGGTGAACTTATCCTTTAAAGCATACGTCGTTGTAGATTACAGCCTATAATGGGCTCCCATCATCATAGAAACCTTAGCGGTGCTGGCTGAGAGTGAGCAGGATGGCAGCCTGGAAGCAACCATTTTTTTGCTTGGAGTGTAAAAAAAAAACTCCACTTCCTAGCACAAATATCTACCAGCACACATCCCCTGTCTACTTCAAGCACAAACCCTCTCCCCCTCCCAGCACACATTTTCTTCCCCTTCCAGCACCCCCCCCCCCCCAAACTGCCCTTCTAGTACAAATCATCTTTTCCCTTCCCCAATCTTCACTCCCAGCACAACCCCCCCCCCCCCCCACCTTGTACAAAACCTCCCTTCTTTCTTACCTAATCATCCCTCTCACCACAAATCCTCCCCCAACCCCTCCATCTTCTAGAATCCCATCCCACACAAATCCTCTTATGCCACAACCCCCCCCCCCCCCCCCAATCATTCCTGTCAGCTACACCCTTCATTGTGCCCGCTCCCCCCATAACATTTTCAGACCCTATTTACAGTGTGGCTCAATGCCAATTCTGCCATGCCAGGCTCCTCCTCCTGTTGTGTCATGAGACAGGTCAGAGCTGAGGAGGAGCACTGGGGAAGCTGTCCATGGCTCTGGCCTTGTGAATTTGTAATAGGCAGCTGGCCGTTAGAGATGCTGGCTGTCATAGAGAAGATTGATCATGGTGTTGAAAACTTGGGGCACCCCACAGAAGATGTGAGGCAAATGCCCTTAGTGCCTGGTACTAGCGCACGCCTACACGGTACATTAATAAGGCCAAGTACTGGAACTTGCTCTAGAACTCCAATCCATGGGATGCTGGCATTTTGTTGAAATCCTAGGACAGCCTGTGGAATCTGGGATGGTTGGGAAGTATGCCCTTGTGTACTGAAACAAAATGTTACTGTGCAGGGCATGCTAGTCAAAGGAATTCTTAAAGCTCCTGCTTATATTGTTAACTAACTTTCCTGAAGACTTTAATTTCTCCAATGGGGACATGTCTAAAGCTATGATTTATCCCATCTTATAGTTCCTGTCTGGGAATGTTATGTGCAGGTATTAAGGAAGTAGTAATACAGAATATGCTTATAGTTTTGTTCTGTTTAATGCTTTAGCTTGCAGAAATAAAATGATTAACCAGGGTAACAAAGGTTACATGTAATTGTGCAGATAAGCAGAGTGCCTAACGAGAGAAAATATACCGTATATTGTCTGTGACAAGTACGTTTGCTTTACAGAGATACATAATTGTCTCTTGTCTGGATATCGTTTACATTTGAAACTCAGTTGCACTGCAAGGTGGTGGTTCTGAATTCCACAACAGTAAGTACTATTTAAGCTACTTGACTATGGTGCAAAACTATGCTTATTTGATGTCTGTTAAAGATAGTGGCTAAATGCCTGTTAAGTGTCACTCGCTTTAGTCGACTGTTTTAGGGCTGTTACTGATTAAAATTTTCGTGTTCGATTAATCGTTTTTTTAGTTGATTAATCGACTAATTTGGATTAATTATAACGTACATACAGATCCAACTACTTTTAGCTGATCTCCTTGCATTGCAACTCTGCATTAGTCAGTGGTAAATATGGTATACACTATATGTAATCATCCGACACTAGTTAGGTTCCACAATCCATGACTTAACTTCACAGTTCACACAAATACGTTTTAAATTCAAACTGTAGCACTGACGTAAGTATTTTTTTTTTCCCACAGTAGCATGACAATACCTCCACCTCCGGTCTAACTAATCACTCTCACCTTATAGCATGGACCCCTGTGCAAACAGGTGGTCATGCAAGCGGTTATCAAAAGGGTTAACACGGACCATAAACTTCTCTCACATCTCCTTAGATCTCAGCAAGGACGCCAGGTCATGGGTAGAAAGAAAAGATCTAAGTGCTCACCGCTTAAGTATAAGATTACATTTTTTGTGTTCAAACACAAACTACTCACATAAAGATGATAAAAACACAGCATGTAAAGCCGACAACCGTGTTAGTTCCGTAGGGCAGCAGCAAGTGACATAATGCGTAGCTCCTTCCTCCGTACGCGTTACGTTCAATCAGAACTTCAACGGACTCCTCCTTGGGGAAAAGGGGGGAGGAGCCCAGTGATGTCAATGTGTGTGACATCACCAGATCTCCAACAGAACTCCCTGAAGACCTGGAAGTACAGATCAAAAAAATGAACAATTAATCGAGGAATTAATCTTTAATTTCCACAGCCCTAGAATGTTTATATGCCAAGATAACAAAATGCCTTTGCGTATTTTGTATAAAGTGGCACTTGTGTGTAGTTAGTATATATATTAAAACCGCTAAGCTTGCCTTTTTATTTTAGAAGAATTTATTTTGTATTTAAACAGTGGGCAGTGGGATAGGAACTTCCTGCCCCACACCCGGAACAAACTTGAGTCGGGATAAGTGCTGCTCAGCCATTCACAGGGAGCTTTGTATTTTCTCAACGAATACAAAGCTTCATATGATTGGCTGAGGTGAAGACATGTCATCCACCTGGCTCTCCACTTCAGCCAATTAGAGGACGTTTTGTATTTAATTAAAATATAAAGCTCCCTGTTAATGGATGAGCAGTGCTTAGCTCAATTTAATTTTGTTCCGGGCGTGGGGTGGGAAGTTCCCATTTCACTGCCGGAACACAACCCTGTATACGGTAAATAGCTGTGGCTACAGTTCATACAGTGCTGAGAGCCACTGCATCTCTTAGTGAAGTAACTATTTTATTTGGACCAGCTTGGCCAAGACGATCTGTTTAAACTTCACAATAAGCTGGAATACAGCTTTACGTTTTGGACAAAGTTGGGAAGGATTATAACCTCTGTTAACTTTTTACCACTGCATCCCTATTTACAAGATTTCCACTGACACCTTGTCCACTGAATAGTCATCAGCAAAAATGTGGAAAAAACATCTTCCTTCCCAAACAAGCATGAGAGAGGTTTTAAATCTCTGTCAGGATTTTTTGGTTTTCTGTGCACCCATGAAGGAGATTTCACCATATTTCCTGTCAAGTTGACATAAAGAGAAAAATCTCCTCTATGAGGACACCATGTTTAAAAAGCCAACAGAGGTTCCATTTCTTTCATGCTCTATTCAATGCAAAGAAAAGAATGGCTGGAGTTTGGTTTTTGGTTTTTATATGGTTCCGTAGGTAGATTTTCCTTTTGGCACAGAATTGGAACTGTCGAGTTCAAAGACACATTATCAGATGTTATTTATGAGCGCTGCATACTTATCTATGCAGTGTATTGTGTGAAAATATGTACATTTTTACAAGTGGTGTTACATGAAGTGAGCATAGGTGGCTATGATTTGGAAGTCTATGGGTAAAACCTCAACAAGAACCATTTTAATATTTTTTAGATATACTTCAGTAAATCTCAGTAACTGGTGCTGAGGTCAAGTTAACAGATCAGTGTGCCTTTTCAAAATGTATTTTATGATGATGGTTATACATTGCAAAAACATGGTGCAAACCATAGATTCCAATGACCTTCCTGGATCACTGGCACATTAACAGGCTGTTAGGTGACTCTTTGCTTGAACAGCAATTTATGCAACTATGGTTAATATTTGTTAATCTCTTGTGAATGAATATTCAGTATATGTTGACTCAGGCTCTTGCACAGCAAACAGAGAGAATTATTTTTCTTCTTGGAATACTTTCAAGTGCTCTATTTTAACATTTGAATTACTTGCTAATATATATTTTTTTCTTTTGAAAGAAAATGCCTAAAAAGTTGTTGCTAGTGGATGTGGACTGTGGGTTGGACGATGCCCAAGCCTTGATGATGGCTCTGGCAGCTCCTGAGGTTGAGATTCTTGGGATAACCTGTTGTTTTGGGAACACCACGGCTGAAAATGTCTGCAGGAATGTACTACGTGTTCTCCAAGTGTGTAAAAGGATGGAGGTAACCCCTACATTAATTTTATTTATAGCAAGAGATATGTAACATTTACCTTATTGGGGGGACCACTTCTAAAAGAAGCTACCAGGATCTTCCAGCTTGGTTGCCTAAGTGTCACATTTGCTGCTATGGAGAGAGAGGGGGAGTAGATGAACTGTAGAGGGCTGCTTAACTTTAAATGGGATAAATAACCTGCCCAATTAACAGCACAGTCAGACAGTGGCTCACTGGTGGGGGCCTCCACTAGACATTGGATCATTGCCCAATCTATTAAAAATAAAACTGGATATCTTAATGATTTTTTTTTAAATGAATAATTTTAATATAAATTACTTTGTCAACGTGATACCATTAAACAAAAAAAAGGATATTCTCTGTGGACAATCTTGCATGCTGAGATCAGTCAGTATGAGAGACTGCTGACTGCATTATTAGACATACAGGTTACTCCTGAAGCAATCATGTTAATTAATTGACCACCTTGTCTACACCTTTCAGTTTTCTTCTTTTGCCTTGGTAATTTAAATACATGTATTTTCTCAACAACTTCTGTTGAACAACAGCCAGAGCTTTTGAAAATGATTGATAGACAAAAATAAGTTCTGGAAAATACCATTGTGTCCACCAGATATTACTTCTAGAGTCTTTCTAATATGCAAGTTCCATGATTGAAGGTACTGTTTTTGATTTGCATTTAACAGTGTTTCTAAGGTGACTAGACACAATAAATGTGTCTAGTCAGTATAATGGATATAAAAAGTTTCTGGTAATCCCTTTCTGTCAAAGAAGCATATATACAAAGATAAATGTTAAAAGTACTATGGTATTAGTTTGCATGATTTAGACGCTTACTTTCTGATTAAAGAGACAAACGCAAGGTGCTTATCTGTTATCAAAGTATTGCAGGCCATTAATGTTGCCAAAAGCACACTGGGATCAATTTACCAAAGGTAAATAGTATGTTCAATTTGCAAGGAATATTTCCCTAGAGCAGCCTTTCTCAACCTTTTCAACACAGAGGAACCCTTGAAATAGTTCTCCAGTCTCGGGGGAACCCCTGCTGAAAGTTATAAAACTACAACTCCTGATACATTAGTATGTTGGTCAGTGGGAAGAATGGTCCTTACACTTGTGGTGACTGGGAAGAATTACCTCCTTACAGATAGCTAAAAAGATCAATGGTGTCAGCCGGAACTTATCCGAGAGGCAGAAATGGCCCAATGTTGGAGGAACCCCTAGCAAGCTCTGGAGGAACCCTGGTTGAGAATCACTGCCCTAGAGCTTGGTGAGTGTGGTGGAATTTCACTTTGCAAAAAATTGCCCAATCGTATGCAAGAGAAATGAAAAAAAAACTGTATTTTTCTTGCACATGATTGGATGATGGTCATCAGCAGAGCTTCACCTCATTCAATAATCCCTGCGAGAATACTACCTTGCACAGCAAACGGTCTCTTTGCCTTTAGTAAATTGGTCCCATTGATAGCATCACTGCTATCCTGTGGGTTCTACCAAATGAGTATTGGTACAGAATTTACGAAGGATGTATAAAGTTGTGTGAAAAAGTAAGCTTACCCCATAAAATGTGTTTTTTTTTTTTCAACATATATGAATAGGCAAAAATATAATCTCTGTGCAAGCTGTGCCCCAACAGATACGTAAGTGATATACTTGAATAAAAAAAAAAAAAAATGAACCTTTTGACTTTTTTACCATATGTTCAGCAAAAATATCAGTAGATGTAAATGTGGACTGCAGAAACAGAAAGTGTACCCTTGGTCTCAGAAACTTTTATCACTCTCTTTAACAGGAATTACTTTTTTTGTAGGGGTTTTGGATAACGGTCCACAAGTTATTCCTTGGTAGATTTTCTAGAATGCTTTGGATTATTATCAAGTTAAAAATGTATTTTCAGTTCACCTTTAGCTTTTGAACAGAGGGCCTCACACTTTGATACAATGCAGAATTCATAGTTGATTGACTGCCAGCTGCCCAGGCCTTAAAGCAGAAAAGCAACCCCCCCAACCATACATTTCCACCACCATGCTTCACAGCTGGTATAGGTTCTTCTCTTGCAGTGTCGTCACTGAGGAGGTCAGAGGGGGACATGGCCTCACCAACATTATACTGTGTCCTCCCCATAGATAAAACTTCTATTTTTGTATTTTTATCAGGTCCCCAAGGCCCCACATCTTACTTGGGCAGCCCCCAGAATAACACAGGCTCTCCTGAGAGGGAGAGCATCCCTGTCAGCTGCCGCGGGGGATTTCTCCCACCTCCTCCTCCTCGCTGACACTCTACATAATGCGAGCACTGCTCACGCAGCCATGTCCTCCCGATCTGCTCCCTCACTATGCATCCTCATTGGCAGGGAGGAGAGTGACTTTCAGGAAGGACTCCACCAGCAGCACAGGATTCTGGGACATGTAGTCAGGGCCGGCGCCAGCATAAGGCCCTCAGTGTGCACCTTTATTGGCCTTGGAAACACATCAAGAAGAAGATGACGAGGAATGATAATGTCACAGGTGTGCTGTATGGGGATTGGGGGGGGGGGGTGATTGGAGACATAGGTGGGTGTGCTGGATGGGGGGGAGTGATTGGAGGTATAGGTGGGTGTGCTGGATGGGGGGGCGAGATTGGAGGCATAGGTGGGTGTGCTGGATGATTAGAGGCATAGGTGGGTGGTCTGGATGGGGGGGGGTAGTTGGCAACATAGGTGGGTGTGCTGGATGGGGATGGGGGGTGCTGGGAGGCATAGGTGGGTGCGCTGGATAGGGGGGTGATTGGAGGCGTGGGTGGGTGTTCAGGATGGGGGGTGATTGGAGGCATAGGTGGGTGTGCAGGATGGGGGGGTGATTGGAGGCATAGGTGGGTATGCTGGATGGGGATGATTGGCAGCATAGGTCAGTGTGCTGATTGGAGGCATAGGTGGGTGTGCTGGATAGGGAGGGTGATTGGAGGCATAGGTGGGTGTGCTGGCTGGGGGGGGTGATTGGAAGCATAGGTTTGGTGTGCTGGGGAGGTGATTGGAGGCACCATAAGTGAGTCTGCTGGATGGGGGGTAGGGAGGGTTGGAGGTATTTGGTGGGTGTGCTAATTAGGGGAGGGGTGATTGAAGCCATAGGTATGGGAAGGGGGGGTGATTAGAAGCATAGGTGTGCTGGATAGTAAAGGGGGAATGATTGAATACATTGTGCTGGATGGAGGCCGAAAGTGGAAGAGGTTTGCTGGGGGAGGGTGCATCCGTGAGTGGGGGAGAGCTTCACAATAGACCCAATGGCTATTAACCCCCACAGCATCAGTTCAGAGACTAGTAGAAGATGGATCATCCCTGTACAGATTTTTTCAGGATCCAGCTGCTTGGAATAACCTTCACTACTGGTAAGTAAGCTTGCTAAATCTAGAGATTTTTTTTTTTAGCTAAACTTCATCTTTAAAGTTGTAGTAAAGTCCAAGGGCCCCCTGCAGTTACCGTATATACCATAATGGGCTAATATGCACAGCATATTAGCTCATTATGGCAGACGTACCTGTCAAAGAAGCCCTCCAGCACTGTAGTGTGATCGATTCAGCTGGTCCCTGGTCCCATTGCAGAATTATGCATTTACCGCTTGCCTTCACTGGCTATGGGCAGCTACGGCAAACTAAAACTTGCATGCTGCACTCGGCCATATGGGGGTGGCATTGGGGAGGGGCACCAAAATGCACCTTCGCCTGTGTCGATAAAAATACTTACACCGGCCCTGTATATAATATATGTACTGACTTCACAGCACTGACAGAATTTTACAGCTGGACATAGCAAACTCACTGACATGTACAGTATGTACTGACTCCATTGACAGAATTTTACTTTTTACAGGACATACAATTTAGTTTTTGCTTTTGATGCCCATTATCAGGATATATAAAGTAGTTGTATTTGATGCCCATTGTCAGGAATATTTAATGTTTATGCGTTTGATGCCCATTGTCAGGGGTATATATATATATATATATATATATATATATATATATATATATATATATATATATATTTGATAAAAAACAAAAGGAAAAAGTTACTTGCACACTATCTAGGTATGCAGTGAAATAACGTCCAAACAGAATGTCTCCAATTTACCAGCCAACCTATGTGGCAAATGAGGTGTAATGTTGAATGTAAAGTTATGCACTTGGGGCTAAGAATATGCATGCATCATACATACTAGGGGGGGTACAACTGGGGGAATGTATAGTGGAGAAGGATCTGGGGGTTTTGTAAGATCATCAGCTTAATAATAGCATGCAATGCCAAGCTGTGGTTTCCAAAGCGAGCAAAGTCCTTTCTTGTATTAGGAGAGGTATGGACTCCAGAGAGAGAGATATCATTATGCCCCTGTAGAAATCATTGGTTAGACCTCATCTGGAATATGCATATCAGTTTGGGCACCAGTTCTCAAAAAGGATATGAGGGAACTGGAGAAAGTGCAGAGAACGGCAACCAAACCGATAAGAGGCATGGAGGAGCTCAGCTATGAGGAAAGATTAGAGGAACTGAATATATTCACTCTTGAGAAGTGGAGATTAAGGGGGATATGATCAATGTGTACAAATACATAAGTGGTCCATATAGTGAATTTGGTGTTGAGTTATTCACTTTAAGGTCATCACAGAGGACATGGGGCCACTCTACGTCTGGAGGAAGAGAGATTTCATCTCCAAATACGGAAAGGTTTCTTCACAATAAGTGCTGTGTGAAAATGTGGAATAGACTCCCTCCAGAGGTGGTTCTGGCCAGCTCAGTATATTACTTTAAAAAAGGCCTGTATTCTTTCCTTAACCCCTTCCCCTCCACACTATAGCCAACTGATGGCTACAACATGGACCTACATTGCCGGGAGGCCGTCAATAGACATCCTCCCCTTTGCACGCTCCCCGCGTGCCCCATAGCTGGGATTGCAATGAGACTCGGGGATCACAGATTGGAGTAAAGGGCCAATCCCACCCCCTTAACACGTGATCAGCTGTCAGCCAATGACAGCTGATCAAGTGATGTAAACAGAAGATCGGTAATCGTTTTTTTTATCCTCACGCTGTCAAATAAGCCGATCACCGGCTTCTGTGAAAGGGACATCCGTCCTGAAGAGGCACCTCAACTGTGCCCACCAGTGCCGCCTGCCAGTGTGCACTAGTGCATATCAGTGCCACCTATCAATGCCCACCATTGGTGCCAATCAGTGCCACCTAGCAGTGCTGCCTATCAATGTAACCTACCAGTGCCTATCACTGCCACCCATCAGTGCCACCTATCAATGGCACCCATCAGTGCCCACCAGCGCCGCCTCATCAGTGCCACTTATTAATGCCATTCAGCGCAGCCTCATCAGCGTACATCAATAAAGGAGAAAAATTACCCATTTGCAAAAGTTAAAATAACAAAATATAAAACTTTTTTTTCCCAAAATTTTTTGACTTTTTTCAATTTTTTTAACAAAAAATAAATAAATGCAGTGGTGATCAAATACCACCAAAAGAAAGCTCTATTTGTGGGAAAAAAATATGATAATGTCATATATGACTCCAGTGTTGCATGCAATTGTCATTCAAAGAGTGACAGCGCTAAAAGCTGAAAATTGGGCTGGGCAGGAAGGGGGTTTAAGTGCCTAGTAAGCAAGTGGTTAACGTACATAATATAACTGGGTACTAACATTTATAGGTAAAGTTGATCCAGGGAAAATCTGATTGCCTCTCGGGGGATCAGCGCTCCTGTCCATTGGTTAAAATGTGACCGGCATTCACATGTGAATCATATGAGAAGAAAATATTATAATAGTGGGTGATAAAATAGTTCTTAATAGTGGGTGAAGATTCAGGTTGATAGTCTATGAGCGTGCACCCAACACCAGAGTCATACTCCCCTAGGGCAGCCATGAAATTTTCCACTCGTATTTTGCTAGTGGAAAATGAGGGCTCGAGGGTGTGGGCTGCCTGGGGAGGGGGGCAAGCACCGCGGCAGGGAGCCGTTCTCCCATCGATCACCCCGGGGAAGAAAGCGTGAAGGAAGAGGAGAGCCATCGGATCACAGAGCGCGGATAAAGCCCACTCTAACAGCTTACATTTGAATTGTCATCTGCGCGTGGTTACACACAGCCCCACCTCCTGACCTGGGCCTGTGACAGACAGAACGCCGGTCCAATACTGGGTTGTGTTCTATCACAGGCACAGGTCAGGAGGTGGGGCTGTGTGTAACCACGAGCAGATGACAATTGTAATGTAAGCTTTTACAGCGGGCTATAGCTGCACTCTGTGATCCAGCGCTCTCCTCTTCCTCCGCACTTTCCCTGTGATGATCCGGCCGACATCTCTCTTCCTCGGCACAGGTGAGGCTGCAATGATGGGCACAGGTCACACTGCAATGGTGAACACAGGTCAGGCTGCAATGATGGTCATAGGTGAGGTTACATTGGTGGGCACAGGTCACGCTGCATTTATGGGCAAAGGTGAGCCCACATGTATGTGCACTGCTGAGGCTGCATTGATGGGCAAAGGTGAGCCTGCGCTGATGGGCACTGGTGAGGCTGCATTGATAGTTGTTGTAAATAATAATTTTTGTAACTTAATTCTGCATAAAACATTAAGTGTCATTTCATGAGCTAATTTACGAGGGCATGTTTAGCGGCGGTGCAGGGTAGGGATTGGGTGGAGCAACTGGTGGTGAGTAACCTTTAAGGCATGGCTAGTAGCTCAGGACTTGAAATTTTGAGCCCTGCCCTAAGGGTTTAAACTCACCTAAAATTAGTAAATCAAACACCTTGAATAAGATAGATGTCATCCAATTGGCAAGGTTTAGCTTGTACTGCACATCACTCCATGGGTGGTAGATCATGCTTAAAAAAAAAAGACTCCACATAGCGTGATCCTGTTTAAAGCGTTTATTAAAAGACGACCCCCTTTAAAATCACACTTACAGAGTATAAACAAGCATTTGAGCTAAAATTGCATTGTCACAGGACAGTGGAAGCCAGCCTCCGCACTAGCGGCGTTGATAGTTGTAACACGCATGCGTCACATCTGGTCACACCCTGAGAAGTTTTGTCATCATGACATCATCTGAGGGCGTGACCATATGGTGCAGCTTGGGATAAAGATCTGTTTGCTTGTTCAAGTAGGTTGAAAAAGTCAACGATTTCCATGGAGTGTTCTTACTTTTTCACATGACTGTATCTGTATAAAGAACAGCACAAAGAATAATAATAATAAACTGACTCGGTGCTTTGCTACTGTTTACATTTTAAAACTTTTTTTTTTTTTTAGATTCCAGTTTTTTGTGGAGCATCTCAATCATTATTAGGAAATATTAATCAAGAATATGAACATTTTGGAGGTGATGGGTTAGGAGATGCGGGAGACCCAAGTAGTCCAGGACTGGACCACATACAAGAAGAGGATGCTGTCCATGCTTTAATAAGGATAATTAGTCAGTATGAGGGCCAAGTAAGATGTTTTAATTACTGTTCTCTTGAAGAAGCTCAGCTGATATTAGACATATCCCCTGTATGAAGGGTATATCTGTCCAATAATGTAATCTGTTAGGCCCAAAGTACGAGAAAGTTAGAAGATGGGGACGGACACTTAGTACTCCTTCCTACTGCTGGATTAGCACTCCCTGATACCAGAGACCTAAAGAGTATAGAAATCCCAATCGTTCAGTACAAACTTCAGTCCTGATGTTGTCTAGTGCTTCTCTTCAATTCAGGAGTTTGAGCAGGAAATATGAACAAACCATATCCAACCATCATTTTGTAATTTACTTTTACATTTACATGAGTGGATACATAGTTTACTTCAAATTCAACCGTGTCCTTTTAATGGATTTTATACACGCACAATAAAAAAAAAAAAAAGTGTTTAATTTACTTTTATTTTCCTACGTGGTAAGGGCATTGAAAACCACATTCCTATGTTAGGCACACTGTGGCTTAGCTGTTCAGATGCTGGGGTGCTAAGGGGTCTCAATCTATGGGATTGTTCACGCAGCAGTGCTTTGCTGCTTACCTACTAAGGAAACAGGGCAGCACATCAAAACTTGAAGAATGTTGTTTTTATGTACAAATAAAACTGTACGCATTGGCCTAGCAACAAATGCACCCCACAGACCACTGGAGGGAGGCACGTCCCTTTCTCTCTGACTTTTTCTCTCCCTAGCTCCTCTCTGCAGTTTAGTGTCTGTAGTTCATCTGCTACCATACCGACTTGTTTTGCAGTGTCCCATGTTTGTTTCTTGTTATATCTATTTATTTCAGATACTTGTGTAGTGCTGACAATTTACACATACTGTATATTGTGTGTAGCACCCTCTAGTGTGTGTGCTAGAAGTTAGTATAGGTAAAATATAGTTTGGCTCAGGGCTAAACCTGAACCATGTAATTTGGGTCAGGGTTCATTAAAGTTTAGGGCTGGATGACTTATCCTGGCGGTTTTTCTGGTGCCTCTCCTTGGTCTAGGAGGTTGGAGAATCTTCTAGAATTAGAGGTCGGGGGTTAGGGGGAGCTGCAATGAATATTTATCAGGCCTTAGCCAATCCCCAGTAATGGGCTGGCTGGGGGCAGAGAATACCTCAAATAGGCATGGGCCATGCCAACGGGGCAGTTGGGTGAAAGATGGAAATACAGTGCTGAGGTGGCTGACAGTGGCCCACAGGAGTCTGGGTGTTCTGCCTTGGGCTGGGGCTCGGGAGGGATCCTGCGAGAAACACATGGGGGGGGGGGTCTTCCTGGAGGCACAGGAGAGGGCAGAGTGAATGGTGTGGTGGGGGGGACTGCCATGTGGCCAGTCTCCCTTGAGGGCAGTGGTGTACTTAAGTCTTCAGACCCTTCCCTGAGAGATCTCCTGGGAGTTGGCTGCGTGGACTGGTGTAGAGGGGCAGCCAGGGGGGCTGGTGAAAGGGGCAGCTGCAGCCAGGTGAGCTGGCAGTGCCTGAAGAGGTCGTGCTGGCATCAGTGGCCACAGAGGAGACATTACATGCTCTTTCACTATATCTGAACTACACTTAAAGGGGCTGAGAGTTCTTGTCTGTAATGGGCTGTTGCTAAATCTGAATGGGAGACTGTCAGATCATCTCAAGAGTGATTCAGCTGAAACAAGCAAGTGTTTGTTTATGAGCAGAAGAGACTGTATATAGGAAGTTGTCCCTGAAGTTAAGTGGGCATCACATGGCCTTCCATCCCTATCCTAGTTGTTAGACCTCTAATGGATAACAAAAACAAAGCCACAGACTGTTCTGACTCTGGGTGTTTGTGGGGATTCAGTGTGTCTGGCTGTGCAGGTGTGGGGGATCCCTTTCATCTGTAACTCCTACTGGGGTAGTGCTGCATGTAAATTTACATCAGTCCCTAGCCCTTAAAATCAAGGGTCCCTAATGCATAATTATGCATACACATATTAGGGCCAGTTTTACATATGAGCCAGTTAACCTACCAGCATGTCTTTTAGGGTGTGGGAGGAACATGCAAACTCCACACGGGTAGTACCATGACTGGGATTTAAACCAACTACTCTAGTGCTGCTAAATGGAAGTTCTAAACACTGTATGATTATTATTGTATTTATTACTTAAATAAAATATGTGATGGAGAAAAGTGAGATGGAGCAGGTAACTATTCTGTATTTAAGAAAGGAAGGGATTCCGGCGCTCCAGTTTTTGTAACGTCTTATTAGAATGGTGCAATACAAGCTTAAATGGCTCATTAAAATCAGTCACTATTTATTTGCAGGTGAGAAGGCAGCCATCCTCAGAGGGTGTCCATAACCTCAGTATACAAGCAAAAAAGACAGGAAGGGGTTTTTTTTGCAGGCGCCAACTCCAGTAGCTCCATTACATAAATATATATTGTTTTTTTTAACTTACTGGTTTGCAGGTTCATAAAGTGGTGATGTCCATCAAAGGTTAAAAAATCCTGGAGTGCGTTGGTGATAGGGTGCAGGCTCTGCTGGCAGTCCTTTTGCTGTAAGGATGTTAGTCCTGGTTGTTTTAGCAGCTAGTCCCTGTTGTACATAGTGTGGGAAGCTCCACGCTAACCACCCTTGAACGCGGGG
Organism: Lithobates pipiens; assembly: GCF_037356315.1. Classification (NCBI taxonomy): domain Eukaryota; kingdom Metazoa; phylum Chordata; class Amphibia; order Anura; family Ranidae; genus Lithobates; species Lithobates pipiens. The sequence goes on along the minus strand of NW_027507748.1, from coordinate 446,263,492 downwards.
GAGGAATGATGTCAGCAGTGCTCAGCAAGCATCCAGACAGTATAGAATGTACAGGCTACGCGCTCAGGGCTCAGGGCTCACAGCTCCTTCTACTGGCCGGTTTGCTCTCAGGAGGAGAGCAACTTAAATACAAGTGCAGGAACTCCAGCTGGGAATGTGGGCGGGAAGTCTGCGGCTGTGGAACCATAACAGCCAGCAGACCCGCATTTTTGAAAAAAGTGAAAGAAAAAGGGGAATGAGGATTAAAAATCTTTTATTTAATACAAAAAATTAAATTAATGTAAATTCATACTAGAATAAAAAAAAATTAAAAAATTTTTTTTTTGAAAACCAGATAAAATGTTTGGGTTTGGGTAATATAACTGGGTACTAACATTTATAGGTAAAGTTGATCCAGGGAAAATCTGATTGCCTCTCGGGGGATCAGCGCTCCTGTCCATTGGTTAAAATGTGACCGGCATTCACATGTGAATCATATGAGAAGAAAATATTATAATAGTGGGTGATAAAATAGTTCTTAATAGTGGGTGAAGATTCAGGTTGATAGTCTATGAGCGTGCACCCAACACCAGAGTCATACTCCCCTAGGGCAGCCATGAAATTTTCCACTCGTATTTTGCTAGTGGAAAATGAGGGCTCGAGGGTGTGGGCTGCCTGGGGAGGGGGGCAAGCACCGCGGCAGGGAGCCGTTCTCCCATCGATCACCCCGGGGAAGAAAGCGTGAAGGAAGAGGAGAGCCATCGGATCACAGAGCGCGGATAAAGCCCACTCTAACAGCTTACATTTGAATTGTCATCTGCGCGTGGTTACACACAGCCCCACCTCCTGACCTGGGCCTGTGACAGACAGAACGCCGGTCCAATACTGGGTTGTGTTCTATCACAGGCACAGGTCAGGAGGTGGGGCTGTGTGTAACCACGAGCAGATGACAATTGTAATGTAAGCTTTTACAGCGGGCTATAGCTGCACTCTGTGATCCAGCGCTCTCCTCTTCCTCCGCACTTTCCCTGTGATGATCCGGCCGACATCTCTCTTCCTCGGCACAGGTGAGGCTGCAATGATGGGCACAGGTCACACTGCAATGGTGAACACAGGTCAGGCTGCAATGATGGTCATAGGTGAGGTTACATTGGTGGGCACAGGTCACGCTGCATTTATGGGCAAAGGTGAGCCCACATGTATGTGCACTGCTGAGGCTGCATTGATGGGCAAAGGTGAGCCTGCGCTGATGGGCACTGGTGAGGCTGCATTGATAGTTGTTGTAAATAATAATTTTTGTAACTTAATTCTGCATAAAACATTAAGTGTCATTTCATGAGCTAATTTACGAGGGCATGTTTAGCGGCGGTGCAGGGTAGGGATTGGGTGGAGCAACTGGTGGTGAGTAACCTTTAAGGCATGGCTAGTAGCTCAGGACTTGAAATTTTGAGCCCTGCCCTAAGGGTTTAAACTCACCTAAAATTAGTAAATCAAACACCTTGAATAAGATAGATGTCATCCAATTGGCAAGGTTTAGCTTGTACTGCACATCACTCCATGGGTGGTAGATCATGCTTAAAAAAAAAAGACTCCACATAGCGTGATCCTGTTTAAAGCGTTTATTAAAAGACGACCCCCTTTAAAATCACACTTACAGAGTATAAACAAGCATTTGAGCTAAAATTGCATTGTCACAGGACAGTGGAAGCCAGCCTCCGCACTAGCGGCGTTGATAGTTGTAACACGCATGCGTCACATCTGGTCACACCCTGAGAAGTTTTGTCATCATGACATCATCTGAGGGCGTGACCATATGGTGCAGCTTGGGATAAAGATCTGTTTGCTTGTTCAAGTAGGTTGAAAAAGTCAACGATTTCCATGGAGTGTTCTTACTTTTTCACATGACTGTATCTGTATAAAGAACAGCACAAAGAATAATAATAATAAACTGACTCGGTGCTTTGCTACTGTTTACATTTTAAAACTTTTTTTTTTTTTTAGATTCCAGTTTTTTGTGGAGCATCTCAATCATTATTAGGAAATATTAATCAAGAATATGAACATTTTGGAGGTGATGGGTTAGGAGATGCGGGAGACCCAAGTAGTCCAGGACTGGACCACATACAAGAAGAGGATGCTGTCCATGCTTTAATAAGGATAATTAGTCAGTATGAGGGCCAAGTAAGATGTTTTAATTACTGTTCTCTTGAAGAAGCTCAGCTGATATTAGACATATCCCCTGTATGAAGGGTATATCTGTCCAATAATGTAATCTGTTAGGCCCAAAGTACGAGAAAGTTAGAAGATGGGGACGGACACTTAGTACTCCTTCCTACTGCTGGATTAGCACTCCCTGATACCAGAGACCTAAAGAGTATAGAAATCCCAATCGTTCAGTACAAACTTCAGTCCTGATGTTGTCTAGTGCTTCTCTTCAATTCAGGAGTTTGAGCAGGAAATATGAACAAACCATATCCAACCATCATTTTGTAATTTACTTTTACATTTACATGAGTGGATACATAGTTTACTTCAAATTCAACCGTGTCCTTTTAATGGATTTTATACACGCACAATAAAAAAAAAAAAAAGTGTTTAATTTACTTTTATTTTCCTACGTGGTAAGGGCATTGAAAACCACATTCCTATGTTAGGCACACTGTGGCTTAGCTGTTCAGATGCTGGGGTGCTAAGGGGTCTCAATCTATGGGATTGTTCACGCAGCAGTGCTTTGCTGCTTACCTACTAAGGAAACAGGGCAGCACATCAAAACTTGAAGAATGTTGTTTTTATGTACAAATAAAACTGTACGCATTGGCCTAGCAACAAATGCACCCCACAGACCACTGGAGGGAGGCACGTCCCTTTCTCTCTGACTTTTTCTCTCCCTAGCTCCTCTCTGCAGTTTAGTGTCTGTAGTTCATCTGCTACCATACCGACTTGTTTTGCAGTGTCCCATGTTTGTTTCTTGTTATATCTATTTATTTCAGATACTTGTGTAGTGCTGACAATTTACACATACTGTATATTGTGTGTAGCACCCTCTAGTGTGTGTGCTAGAAGTTAGTATAGGTAAAATATAGTTTGGCTCAGGGCTAAACCTGAACCATGTAATTTGGGTCAGGGTTCATTAAAGTTTAGGGCTGGATGACTTATCCTGGCGGTTTTTCTGGTGCCTCTCCTTGGTCTAGGAGGTTGGAGAATCTTCTAGAATTAGAGGTCGGGGGTTAGGGGGAGCTGCAATGAATATTTATCAGGCCTTAGCCAATCCCCAGTAATGGGCTGGCTGGGGGCAGAGAATACCTCAAATAGGCATGGGCCATGCCAACGGGGCAGTTGGGTGAAAGATGGAAATACAGTGCTGAGGTGGCTGACAGTGGCCCACAGGAGTCTGGGTGTTCTGCCTTGGGCTGGGGCTCGGGAGGGATCCTGCGAGAAACACATGGGGGGGGGGGTCTTCCTGGAGGCACAGGAGAGGGCAGAGTGAATGGTGTGGTGGGGGGGACTGCCATGTGGCCAGTCTCCCTTGAGGGCAGTGGTGTACTTAAGTCTTCAGACCCTTCCCTGAGAGATCTCCTGGGAGTTGGCTGCGTGGACTGGTGTAGAGGGGCAGCCAGGGGGGCTGGTGAAAGGGGCAGCTGCAGCCAGGTGAGCTGGCAGTGCCTGAAGAGGTCGTGCTGGCATCAGTGGCCACAGAGGAGACATTACATGCTCTTTCACTATATCTGAACTACACTTAAAGGGGCTGAGAGTTCTTGTCTGTAATGGGCTGTTGCTAAATCTGAATGGGAGACTGTCAGATCATCTCAAGAGTGATTCAGCTGAAACAAGCAAGTGTTTGTTTATGAGCAGAAGAGACTGTATATAGGAAGTTGTCCCTGAAGTTAAGTGGGCATCACATGGCCTTCCATCCCTATCCTAGTTGTTAGACCTCTAATGGATAACAAAAACAAAGCCACAGACTGTTCTGACTCTGGGTGTTTGTGGGGATTCAGTGTGTCTGGCTGTGCAGGTGTGGGGGATCCCTTTCATCTGTAACTCCTACTGGGGTAGTGCTGCATGTAAATTTACATCAGTCCCTAGCCCTTAAAATCAAGGGTCCCTAATGCATAATTATGCATACACATATTAGGGCCAGTTTTACATATGAGCCAGTTAACCTACCAGCATGTCTTTTAGGGTGTGGGAGGAACATGCAAACTCCACACGGGTAGTACCATGACTGGGATTTAAACCAACTACTCTAGTGCTGCTAAATGGAAGTTCTAAACACTGTATGATTATTATTGTATTTATTACTTAAATAAAATATGTGATGGAGAAAAGTGAGATGGAGCAGGTAACTATTCTGTATTTAAGAAAGGAAGGGATTCCGGCGCTCCAGTTTTTGTAACGTCTTATTAGAATGGTGCAATACAAGCTTAAATGGCTCATTAAAATCAGTCACTATTTATTTGCAGGTGAGAAGGCAGCCATCCTCAGAGGGTGTCCATAACCTCAGTATACAAGCAAAAAAGACAGGAAGGGGTTTTTTTTGCAGGCGCCAACTCCAGTAGCTCCATTACATAAATATATATTGTTTTTTTTAACTTACTGGTTTGCAGGTTCATAAAGTGGTGATGTCCATCAAAGGTTAAAAAATCCTGGAGTGCGTTGGTGATAGGGTGCAGGCTCTGCTGGCAGTCCTTTTGCTGTAAGGATGTTAGTCCTGGTTGTTTTAGCAGCTAGTCCCTGTTGTACATAGTGTGGGAAGCTCCACGCTAACCACCCTTGAACGCGGGGGAGGAATGATGTCAGCAGTGCTCAGCAAGCATCCAGACAGTATAGAATGTACAGGCTACGCGCTCAGGGCTCAGGGCTCACAGCTCCTTCTACTGGCCGGTTTGCTCTCAGGAGGAGAGCAACTTAAATACAAGTGCAGGAACTCCAGCTGGGAATGTGGGCGGGAAGTCTGCGGCTGTGGAACCATAACAGCCAGCAGACCCGCATTTTTGAAAAAAGTGAAAGAAAAAGGGGAATGAGGATTAAAAATCTTTTATTTAATACAAAAAATTAAATTAATGTAAATTCATACTAGAATAAAAAAAAATTAAAAAATTTTTTTTTTGAAAACCAGATAAAATGTTTGGGTTTAATAAAAAAAAAAAAAAAAAAAAAACGATTCTGTATTTATCTGTGATCATTTGTTTTCTTTTCTGTGTGTTTTGTGTAAAAAGATCAGCGTAGTAGCAGTGGGGCCCTTGACCAATCTGGCTTTGGCAGCAAAAATGGATCCTACTCTTCCAAAGAAGATTAACAAATTGTATATCATGGGAGGGAATATGGAAGGTAATAATCCTTATGAATCTCATTATTATTGCAAAGCTTCATGTGTAAGACCAGCCATAGACAAGCAAATATCTGAAAATTGTAGGTAGGGGGACAGCTACCTCATATAATAGCTGGTACCTGACCCAAACCTTATCTGACCTATGGTGCATAAATTAGGAGCATCGTGTATTAGTACCTTAGTGAGGAGAAGCACTGGTCAGCTGCTTTATTAAAATTTTATACAGGGAAAATCGGTGCTTATAACTCTGCTTAACGCCGCACCGATTCACCCCTGACTGCCCAGGTATCGGGTGACGTATACTCCTGAAAATGTTCAGTATCGGTGCAACCCTTCTTGAATGTTTTACAGTATCTAGCATAGTGGGTGTGTAGGGATTCTCCAACCATTTTGACCAAATCCTGTCATATTTCCTTAGACACTATGTACAGTGGGGAAAATAACTATTTGATACCCTGAAAATTTTGTCAGTTTGCCCACTTACAAAGAAATTAAGGGTCAACCTGATCTGCATAGGTGTATTTTAAATGATAGACAAAATATCAACCAAAAATCCAGAAAAAACACAAAAAACAAATGCTATCAATTAAGTTGCAATTCAGTGAGTGAAATAAGTATTTGATTCCCAAGCAAAACATGACTTAGAACTTGGAGGAGAAACCCTTGATGATGGCAAGACGTTTGCTGTAGTTGGTGACCAGGTTTGCACACATCTCAAGAGGGATTTTGGTCCGCTCTTCTTTACAGATATTCTCTAAATTCTTAAGGTTTCTTGGCAGCTCAAATTTTCTATAGGATTTAGGTCTGTAGACTGACTAGGCCCCTCCATGACCTTAATGTGTTTTTTGATGAGCCACTTCTTTGTTGCCTTGGCAGTAGGTTTTGAGTAATTTTTATGCTGGAAGACCCATCTTCAGTGTTCTGGCTGAGGGAGGAAGGTTCTCATCCCAGATCTTACAATACATGGCCCTTCAATGCGGCAAAGTCGGCCTGTACCTTTAGCAGAGAAACAGCCCCAAAGCATCTTGTTTCCACCTCCATGCTTGACTGTAGAGATGATGTTGTTAGGGTCATAGTGAGCATTTTTCTTCCTCCAAACACAGCGAGTCCAGGTAATGCCAAAAAGCTCAATTTTGGTCTCATCTGACCACAGCACTTTCTCCCAATCCTTCTTTGAATCATTTAGATATGCATTGGCATGACTGTAAATGCAGCTTCTTTAGGAGGGGGACTCGCCGTGTTGGAAGGAAAATGCCGACTATGACCCTAAGAACACCATCCCTACAGTCAAGCACGGGGGTGGAAACATTATGCTTTGGGGCTGTTTCTATGCTAAAGGTACAGACTGACTGACGCATTGAGGAGCCAATGGATGGGGCCATTTATTGTAAAATCCTGGATGAGAACATTCTTCCCCCAGCCAGAACACTGAAGATGGGTCATGGATGGGTCTTTCAGCATGACAATGACCCAAAACATACCAACAAGTCAATAAAGGGGTGGCTCAAGAAGATGCACATTAAGGTAATGGAGTGGCCTAGCCAGTCTCAAGGCCTTTATCCTATAGAAAATTATGGAGAGAGCCGAAACTTCGAGTTGCCAAGTGAGTTAAGAAAACTTAAGGATTTAGAGTAGAACTGTAACAAAGTGGACCAAAATCCCTGAGATATGTGCAAACCTGGTAACCAACTATATGAAACGTCTTACCTCGGTGCTTGCCAACAAGGGTTTCTCCACCAAGTACTAAGTCATGTTTTGCTAAGGGATCAAATACTTATTTTACTCACTGAACTGCAACTCTATTTATAAAATTTGTTTTTTTATCTGGATTTTTGGTTGATATTCTGCCTGCATCTTTTAAAATTCACCTATGATAAAATTTTTAGACCTTGCATTTCTTTGTAAGGGGGCAAACTTTAAAAATCTGCAGAGGATCAAAAAGTTATTTTTCACCACTGTATATGTGTCTTTCTATTGGGGGGGTAAATATTAACTAGTTGTTGCAAAGTAGGCATTTGCAACAATATTAATCACAGTTATAACCACTTCTCAAAAGCTGGTAATCACAGGGCGTGTCCAAAAAACATGGGAGAAATCGCCTGGGGAGTGATCACAACTCCAACATTCCTGTGGAACTGAGATCAATTTATGACGCCTATATGGGGTATAATAGGCCTGATGGACAATTTTAAATTGGATGAGTCTATCTCTCAATGAGACTAGATTGAGAAAAGGGAAGATCCCACACATTCTCCCAATCGTCCAGATCTGGGATGTCCCTCAGCTACCTCTGGCTGAGATTAGAAAGGTCAGGGAGAGGTCAAAAGGAGATGGTTATATAGTATGGAGGTGAGTTTTTCTGAACACACCGTCCGAAGTACATGTTCCAAATCAGATTGCATCATCATCTGCAATGACCGTCATGGGAACTGGCAATCAAAAGCATAGGACAACTGTAAGTATTTAAATAAGAGGCAGGGACATGTGAGGAAACTGAGGCAAATTGAGTTACTATCAACCACATGCAAAATTAGTTTTTTTTAACTTGGCCCATGCCTGCGGTTCAGGGAATGAATACACGTGTGGCCAGTACCAAAGCAGTATGTGGATAACCTTCTTGAGCTATGCCTGTTTTCCAAGCCTTGAGGGTAGTAAGTATGGGGGGGGGGGGTCAATTAACGAGGGAACTTGGGTACTCTGAATAAGAGGGCCTCTAAAGAATGTAAGATCACAGCTTCCAAGGCAGTAGTAACTGGGTTGGATATATCAGGACATAGCCACCACTGGGCAGTCACCAATTGGGAAGCTATGTACATTTTTTTTATGGCAATCAGGAAGGTCCAGGCCACCCCCAGAGGTGGGTTGCATCAAGGTGGTCAGTTTATATTTAGGGCGTGGGGGCCCAACAGAAAGGAGAAAAATAGTTGATTTAACTGTTTAAAGATTACAGAATCCATTGTGAAGATTGTTGAAAAAGGTTGGTAACCCCCAGGAGAATCTTCATCTTTAGTAAGTTGATGCGGTCTAAAAGGGACAAACGCAAGTTCTCCCATGCTTTTAATTGTGCCTTGAAAACTTGATACATGGGAGATTGAGGTCTACATAGTTACATTCCGAGAAACGGTCACCTCCAAGTATTTAAACATTTCAAACCATTGTGATTGGAGATTAGATAAGGCAGATTAATTGCCATCTTTATTGCATGTGTTAAAACCCATGATCAATTGTTGTTTGAGATTCTAGCCTTTAAAACATCATTCCTGTTAAGAATTCATGATAAGCAGTCAACTCCAAATGAGAGTATGCTTTTGTCTTTGCTTTAGGTAGAGGAAACAGGACCGTATGCGCGGAATTTAACTTCTACCTGGATCCAGAAGCTGCTTATATAGTAACAAACGAATTTACATGTCCCATCTTTATTGCTGCCTTAGAGTTTACTTGGGAAAATAGCCTAACAATGGTAAGACATTTTCTTTTTGCATTCTCTGTAGTCATAACTACAACCCATGTAATTTTCTCATGATTGTTTTTAATTATGTATCCTTTGCTGGATAATTGGGCAGCCATGATAATAGAGCAAAAATGGAAGTTTCTCAATGGATGAGCAGTACAAATATGTTTGCAAATGATGCAGTTACTATAATGTGGCTGTGATTGCTGGTAACGAAACATATACATTGCATACTTGTTTGTCTGGATAAGACTGGAAACTGCACTCCACAACCCACAAAAATGTTTTAGCAACTTGAGTAAATAAAAGTTGACAACTGGTTATTAGTCCTTAACACCTATTAACCTAACACAAACTTTTCTCCTCCTTTCAGGAGTATTTCAGAAACTGGGTGGAGCAAGACACTGACAAAGCCAGATTTATGAAGAAGATCACAGCTAAGTGGCAACAGAAACATGGTTTTGTTTCCTATGACTCTTACGCCATGGCTGCAGCAATTGATGAAAGCATTGTAACAGAGTACCTAGAGTGTGCAGTGAGTGTGGAGCTTCATGGCAGATATGCCAGGGGGATGTTGGTGCTGGACACTGAGGATAAGTGGAAGAAACAACAGAAAGTCGTTTTGATGAAAAAATGCAACCTAGAAAAATTTAAAGAACGATTATGGGCTGCTCTTCAATAAAATAAATAGATCTGCATTTGAATGATGAGCTTTTTTTTTTTAGCCTGAACTACAATTTGACATTAAAGTAAATAACAAAAGCTTTCATCCAGACCAAGTATTTCTGATAGTAATACTTTCTCCTCTTGAATTACCCATAAACGGGTTTGCCAAGTATACAATTAAAGTAATAAATCAATCATCTCTTAATTTTACTGATATACCTGTATCTTTGGTTACCATAATTAACACTTTGTTGAGCATGACAGAACATTTTAGAACCAGTGTAACAAGCTACTAGATGCACATGCACTCTATAGACCAGTGTTTCTCAACTCCAGTCCTCAAGGCGCCCCAACAGATGAAACGGCTGTGGTAATTACTAAGGCAGTGAAACTGATCAAATCACAGGTATAAAATAATAGAATGCCTGAAAACATGACCTGTTTGTGTGCCTTGAGGACTGGTGATGAGAAACACTGCTGTAGACTACATGGTTTCAATGTATAGACTACAAATGCATGCCCATTAAGCAATATTTTTTAAACAAATTTATCCGTGTAGAACATCAGATACTGTGTCAATTTAAGGATGTGCAACCAGTAATTTATTTCATGCAAGGTCTGTTTTAAACAGACCCAAATTTCCTAGGTAAAATGGTTTCTGCAGTCTTCCTAGGAAGTTGTTTCATGGTTTGTCTGCTGAGAAGGAACTTATCTACTGAACCTTTGGGGTTCTATTTATATAGTTTATCATGTTGAAAAAAGACACAAGTCCATCTAGTTCAACCAATAACAAACTCTATACTTAGTTGATCCAGAGAGGCAAAATAAAGGAAAATATATAAAGCTTTGATTTGCTTCAGCAGGGGAAAAATCCTTTCTGATCACCCAAGTCAATCAGATATTCCCCGGATCAACAATCTCAGATTTTTTTTACCCATTTAGGAATGCATCCAGCTTTTTTAATCAAATGAGTTGGCCAGATCTAGTTCCTGAATCTATTCCACATTTCACAGGTCTTATCTGTATGTGGAGGTTAAGCCTCTTTTCCTCCAGACATAAAGAGTGCCCCCTTGTCCATTGTACTGACCTTAAAGTGAGTAACACTGCACCAGGTTCACCAATTAAACCACTTATATATTAATACATGGTGATTATATCCCCCCCTTTAATAACCGCTTCTAACCGAAAGAATAATAGTAATAACCAATATACTTTTTGTGAACTGGTGCCCAAAACTGAACTGCATAATTATTATTATTCGGGATTTAAATAGCGCCAACAGTTTGCGCAGCACTTTACAAGGGGGCAGACAGTACACTTACAATACAAATTAATACAGAGGGCCCTGCTCGTTAGAACTTACAATCTAGAAGGAAGGGTCAAGTGGTACACAAAAGGTAATAACTGTGGGGGATGAGCTGATGGAGAAAATGAAAATACAGTTGTTAAGTGTGGGTAGGGTAGACTTCTCTGAAGAGAAGGGTTTTCAGGGATCATCTAAAAGCTAATAGAGTAGGAGATAATCGGACAGATTGGGGTAAGGCATTCCATAGGTTTGGAGAGGCTCTGGAAAAGTCCTGGAAGCGAGCATGAAGAAGGTGACGACGGAGCTAGAGAGGAGGTCTTACTAATGAGTCATACCAGGCAAAATGTTGTCTCTTTCTTTGTCTGGACTCTATACCTTCTTTTTATACAAGAATGTATTTTTCTTGCTTTAGAATTGTCAGTTAGGCATTGCATGCTATTAAGTCTAAGATTTACCAGAAAACCTAGAACATTAAATCTCCCAGTTGTATTGCCCCTAGAATATTATCATGTTTTTAGTCCCCATAGCTTTACATTTAACATCACTACACCTCATTTGCCACTTAGTTGTGGCCAACAGGGCAATAAGGTCTGCTTATAATTTGAAGACGTTCTATAAGCAGTGACGTACTATGGGGACAGCGGCGAGTAAGGGGGTAGGGTGCAGTCCAGAGAGTCCCCGCCTACTGCTTCTGCAACAGTTCAGAGTGAGGGGAAGTCCCCTTCCCTGCTCTGGTCATATGACAGAGCTGAGGGGAGGACTGCCACTGCATCTGTTCTGCTTTGGTGAGTTTTTTTTGGGGGGGGGGGATCTTTACTGAGGGGTCTGTATTGGTGGTAGGTTGGTGTCTACTAGAGCCCAGGCATGTTTGAATACTAGTTTGAACCCGCATTATTTATCCCACCAGGAAGCTGTCACTGCGGATCGGCAGTCAAGGCTTTCCCTGTCTGGCAGCTGCACGTTTATCAAGGGGCATGTATATGAAGTGGCGGGGCAGAAAATGCTTCAGCCACTTATGATTGGTGGTCTGCAGTGATAGTATACTGGTGAGATAGCGCAGGCGGTTTTGGACAAGTAAAAGTGGAATGGCGCCAAACTTCGCTCCTTAAAAATCCCCATAGGCGACGTTTACATTTTTTTTTACTGGTTACAGGTTTTGAGTTACAGAGGAGGTCTAGGGCCAAAATTATTCTTGCTCTGACGTTCACAGCGATATCGCACATGTGTGGTTTGAACACCATTTTCATATGTGGGTGGGACTTACGTATGCGTTCGCTTCTGCATGCGCGCACACAGGGACAGGGGCCCTTTAAAAAAAACATTTTATTGTTCATTTTACTTTATTTTAGTTTGACACTTTTTTCCCAAAAATATTTTTTTTGATCACCTTTATTCCTATTACAAGGAATGTAAACATTCCTTGTAATAGGAATATGGCATGACAGGTCCTCTTTGCAGTAAGATATGGGGTCAATAAGACCCCACATTTCACCTCTAGTCTGGAAAGCCTGAAATAAAAAGAAAACAAAAAAAACAAAAAACAATCCTGGCTTCGATTGTAGATTTTTAAAGTGTTGCCTATGGATATTAAGTATCATAGTTTTTTGCCATTCCACAAGCGTGCGCAATTTTAAATCTTGTTGAGTTTATATATTTACTTAGCGTAACATCAGCTTTAAAATTTTACGAACAAATTGGGGTATATATTGTTTTTAGTTTACTTCATTAAGTCCTGGTTTACCTTGATGTGATTTGGCATGCAATTTGACATGTCAAATCGGGGGCTATTGCCGTAATGGAACTGTCCGAATCGGGGGCGATGCCGCACCGATTCCCAAAAGTAGTCTCTGTACTACTTTTGGCGACTTCAATAGACATCTGTGCAGGAAGCCACACAGATGTCTCTGAAATCATTGGACTGACATGAGGGAATAAAATTGTGCGAGTTCTGCTGAACTCGCATGATTTTAATCCTGCATCAATGTAAACTATGGCTAAAAGTGTTTTTGTTTTTTTTCAAACTGCATTGAAAAAAAAAACTGCAATACCATGTTACATACAATATTGCAACAATCTCCATTTCATTCTCTATGGTCTCTGTAAAAAAAAAAAAAAAAAAAGAAAGAAAAATATACACACAGTATCTCAGAAAAGTAAGTACAACCCTCACAAGTACACTTAGGGGTGTACTCACTTTTGTTGACAGTGGTATAGACATTAATGGCTGTGTGTTGAGTTATTTTGAGGAGACAGCAAATTTACACTGTTGTACAAGCTGCACTACAAGTAGCACAGTGTCATTTCTTAAGTGTTGTCACATGAAGAGATGTAATAAAATAGTTACAAAAATGTGAGGGGTGTACTCACTTTGTGAGATACAGTATATAATAATTATATATACATTTTTTTATATTACGCACACATATATTTGGGGGTTCTATGTAATTTTCTAGCAATAAAATACTGATTTAAACTTGCAAACCATCTCAATATTTATATCATCCAATTTTCCCATAACAATAGAAAGATAGTTCCATATGGTTTACACCAAACACTTTCTAGGTTTTTGTAAAAATAGCTTGAATGTTTTGAAATATTTTCTTATTCAGGGGCAGAAGGTACATTCTATAGGTAAAAAAAACAAAACACATACAGTAAAAGCCACCAGCTTGTGACATCAGTACAGTGTATTACATTGAGGGGGTAAGCACACACTAGCTGGGCAGAGATGACCCAGGCACTTAAATTGGGGCAGGCTGTGCCAACAGAATTGGGGGTGGTTTCCAGGATGTCATTCATTCAGGGAGGAGGTTGTATATGAAAGCAAGGGCAAAAATGACACCGCCCCCAGCATGGGTGTGCCACGTCACCAATTTACAAAATGGAGTAGCATAAAAAGGGTCAGGGGAAGCACACACAAGCCCCCCTTTTTTTTGTGGGGGCCAGACTCGGTTTCCAGGTGGGTATCTATTCATGTTAAGGTAAATTTAACATTTGACCAGTTATGCAATGTTCCTGTATATTTTTTTTCCTGGAAACTGCTATAATTACATATTTAGAATATCATCAATAGTAGCTTGTGTGTCAGGTTGCATAATCCAGTATATCTGTTTTTTGTAAATGTATTTTTTAAAAATAACAAAGATGTCATACTTACCTACTCTGTCCAATGGTTTTGCACAGAAAAGCCCCCATCCTCCCTTTCTGGGGTCCCATGCTGGCAGGGATCCTGGCTCTTACCCCCCTGCCAAGTGCCTCCATAACAAGCCACTTGCTGTGGGGGCACCTGTGCATGCTCAGTCCTGCCAGGCTGTGTGCATCCACAGACACACAATGTGGCTCTGCCTGGAGCTGCACGATTAATCGTAATAAGATCGCGATCTCGATTCACACCCCCCCCCCCCGGCGATCTCCAGGCTGGATGACCCACGATTTTGATATTCCCGCCAGTGGAAGTCATGATGCGTGGGCGGTACACTGTGGCTGGGAAACAAACACAGCACAGCAGTGAGTGCGCACTGTGCGTGCGCGCCGTGGATCTGATTTCCAATTCCAACAGGTGAGTGAGCTTCCTTCCTTCACTAACTGAAACTTAGAAGTATGTCAACATATATATTACATACATATATTATGAACACCTATTATGAACACCACACGGCGTGACCACAGTGAGTCAGCTTCCCCAGGCACAGCTTACAGCAGATGATAGTCATGGCTATTAAAGTGGGGCATGTGAGCCTGTGAGTGATTGAGCTGAGCGAGGAGTGGACCACTGTCCCATATTATGAATATATTACCACAGCACAGTCACAGTGACATTCTGAGTCAGCTACCCTACCCCATATTATGAATATCACCACAGTCACAGTGACAGAGTGAGTCAGCTACCCCATATTATGAATATTAGCACAGTCAGCTAGTGCGACCCAGAGTCTGAGGTAGCTGACTGTGTTAAGATTTATAATATGGGTAGCTGACTCAGACTGTCCCTGTGGTAATATTCATAATATGGGTACTAGCTGACTCATAATGTGGTAATATTCATAATATATTAAGGGACAGTGGTTGTTGCCAGTATTTTAAGTCCACTCCTCACATGCCCCTCTTTAATTCTTTAATAGCCTAGCCTGTCATCTGCAAGTGGTTTGGGGCCCAGCTATGACAACACCAGGTTGTGTGACTTAAAAAAAAACACTGTTTTGTTGCCTTTTAAATGTCAGTGCAATAGTGCATGCATGTGCATAGCTGCAGCTTGAGACAGTGTGCGCTCTAGCTACATACAACATTGTCAACAGATCTGTCTGCTTCAGTCCACCACACCCAGCTGAATATAATGGAAATCGAGAGAGCTGCAGCAGCGCCTTAGCAATTGGAGAATATAAACAGGCCTTTTCATCCCAGATGGGGTCTTCTCTATCAGCACAATCACTGGTGCCTGCCTGCAGTGCCTGGTCGTAGAATAATGAGTGAGGCAGAGGCCGGTGCAGACAGTGCAGAGGCTGCCGCAGGCACAGACTCAGAGGCAGAGCAATGCGCAAGTGAGTCTGATAAAATTAAAAACCCAGATGTTTTTGCTCCAAAAAGAGGAGCTTATTCCCAAGTGTGGGCTTATTTCGGATTCAAACCAGATGATGACACTCAGCAAACAATCTACTGCAAGCAATCTTTAGCTGTTTGTGCACCAAAGGGTAGCACCACCAATCTGTTTAATCACCTGAAATGTAATCACATACAAGAATATGAGACGGTAGGGAAAAAGAAAACTGCTGAATCAAAAAGTACCTGCAAGCATACGAAACAAACGTCAATTAAAGGAACATTATTTAATGCAACACCATACCCAACAAACTCTCTCAGGCGCAAAGAAATAACAGAAGCAATCACATTTCACCTGGCTAAAGACATGGCTCCCGTGACCACTGTTGAAAAAGAGGGGTTAAAAAACTCATTCAAACCCTTGATGAGCGCTTTCAAGTGCCCTCTCGTACTTATTTTTCACATGTTGCAATCCCTGGTCTGTAGTCAAATGCCTCAATTGCGAGATGTACTTAATTTTGCAGCAACTTCAGATTTATGGTTCAGCAGAGCAATGGAACCATACATGGGTTTAACCATCCATTTCATTAATGATGATTTTGAGATGACAAGTCAGTGCCTACAAACTGGGTTTTTCCCTGAGGACCACACTGGCAAAGCTTTTTTTTTTTGTTTAAAGGTGTTTATTTTAGTTTTCAACATTACAACTTAAATGTTAAGTAGTATACATAATAGATAACAATTATACCTAACACATATAGACAACGTTATATACCCTTAATGCTTATATATTAAGTACTGTATAAGTTGGTACAAGTAACCGTTGGTATGAGTAACCACCCAGCCTAAGCGTTGTCATACAGCTCCCCGCTACCATATTCATGACAGCTAGGGCAAAAATGTTACTCAATTACATCAAAAGGGTACTTCAGAGAAATAGAAGCTAAGAAACAACAAAAACGAAACAAAAGACAGACAAACATACCAAGCACACATACCACATTCATACACATCACCGTCCCACTGTTCATGTCATGTCGTGTACCAAAATACTCATCAATTCAGTTTCTTATTACACCGGCTTTCCTTATAATCTACACTTCCTGTTAGTATCCTACAGCTCATACCAGCATCCACCAGGCACAATCCTACCCCCAGCAACTCCAACCAGAATATTTGCGAGGATAGGACCGTCCCCCAGAAGGAGCCAGAGACATCCAACCATGGCTGCCACACTTTATTACATTTTTTTAAACAAGCTCTATTTTTATATACAATTTTGAATTTGGGAAGTTCCCCATTAATAATACCATACAATGATTGGGTTTTGGGGGGGTCACTCTTTCCAGTTCAACAAAATCACTTTACGTGCATAAAATAAGATGGCACGGAGTAAAATCCGAGCAGATGCTTTGTGAATTAAGTCATTCAGGATGCCCAGTAGTCGCACCTCAGTCCGGGGTATCGGCAGGGCAAGTTGGTCTTCAAAGAAATTGAACAGGTCCTTCAAATAAGAGTCCAGTCCAGGACAACTCCAAAACATGATATAGACCAGCATTATCAAAAGTACATCTAGCACAGGATGCATTAACTCTCAAGCCCATACATGCCAGCCTGGCTGGGGTATAGTGCAGATGGTGGAAAAACTTAAATTGAACATATTGATCTACTGTGCTTATAATATCCTGAAAACAGACTTCGGTAGCCTCCTCCCAACCCTCCTCTGTCAATTTGGGTATCAACCTTTGCCACTTTATGTAGGAATTCTGAAATGGATCCACCCCTGCCCTGGAGAGATGACTATGAAAAGTTGTGACCAGTTTAGTAATATCTGGGTAGGACAATAAATCCTCCATTGGAGATTCCTTGAACTCTATGGTCAGGGAGCCAAACTGAGCCCGGATGGCGTGCCGGAGGAGCAGGTATTTATAAAAGAATTTGTGATCAATGGCATGACTACCCCTTAAACTTTCAAAGGATTCAAATACATTCCCCTAAATTATATGTGAAAGATGCATAATTTGCAGCCGGGTCCACCATTGGGAGTCTGGATCCCCATAGATCTCAAGAAGACTAGGATTATCCCAAAGCGGGGTTTGTGGTGACTTTCCAGGAGTTGTTTTTGAGAGCATTTTTTTCCCCCTCTCTCCATGCCAGCAAACCCACATCCACAGGGGAGAACCTAGAACACTTAGAGTTAGTTGCCCTATGCAGTACATCATTAGCTGTAGCAAACGGTACATGAAAAGATGACAAAAGAGTAGTGGAAGGGGTCTGAGGATCGGCGTGCAGCCATTCATAGACATATGTAAGTAGGGAAGCAATAAAGTAATTGTACAAATTTGGGTGGGCCAGGCCTCCTTTTTGTTTAGAGGACTGTAAGGATGCCTTGGCTATCCACGGATGGGTAGTCTGCCATATAAAGGAGGACAATATGGATTCAATTTTCAGGAATAACTTCTTAGGGAGATAAACTGGGGCAGCCCTAAAGCAATATAAAAATTTTGGGAGGAAGATCATTTTGAAAACATTTATGCTTCCTATTAAATTAAGAGGGAGCGTTGACCATGTTTGGAGTTTGTCTACCATCTGCTTAGTGATGGGAGTGATGTTTAGATCTTCATATTTTGGGAATTCGTTATGGATCTGAATACCCAGGTATGTAAAGGATTGAGTTGTCTGGAGATTGGAGGTTTTCAAATAGTCATACGGACAGGGGGGGGCCAATAGGAAAGGCTATGGACTTATCCCATCCGACCCTCAGACCAGACACTTCCCCAAACTCCTCCACCACCTGCATGAGACCCCTAAAAGAGCTTTCCTTGCCATCTAAGTAGATCAGTGCATCATCTGCATATAAATAAATCTTTTCCTCCAGCGCCCCCAAACAAGATGTCCCCTATCCCCAGGGTCTGCCGCACCGCTAGAGCCAATGGCGAGAGCGAACAGGAGTGGAGAGAGGGGGCACCCCTGCCTAGTCCCCCTCCGCAATAAGAATGGTGAAGAGACATCTCTATTGGTTCGGACCCTTGCTCTCGGGTTTGCATAGAGTAGGCAAACTCATTTTGTATACTGCAGACAAAACCCCATGTTTGGCATGGTCTCCCACAAGAATGTCCAACGAACCGTGTCAAAAGCCTTTAACACATCTAATGATAAAACCAAACTACTGCTTTTGTCTTTGCATGCCCTATGGATATGTAGATATAATCTTCGTATATTATCAAACGTGCTACGCCCAGGCATAAAACCAGCCTGATCTGGTGGTATAAGAGACAGTATAACCTTCTGCAGGCGATAAGCCAGTATTTTGGCCAAGATTTTTGCATCATTATTCAGGAGTGAAATGGGTCGGTAAGATTCACATTGCAGCTTGTTTTTCCTAGGTTTAGAGGTAGGACCACAATTAGGGCTTTGTTCATTGAATCAGGGATAATTCCCTGGTCCAAGGACGCACGATAAGTGAGCAGAAGTTTGGGAGCTATCAACTCAGTATATGTCTGATACCATGCTGAAGGGATACCATCCAGGCCCGGGTCTTTGAGGATGGTAGGGAACCTATTGCTGCTTCCACTTCCTCTATAGTAATCTCCTGCTCTAAGAGGTCCCTCTGAGCGTCATCCAATAGGGGGAAGACCATTGAAGAGAAGAAACCCCCAAAGGTGGTGTCCGGGGGGGGGGGGGGCGCTGGATCGTCATATAATTTGCTGTAATACGATGCGAATTCCTGATTAATAACTAAGGGATCTGTGGTAGTAGAGCCGTCAACCAATTGTATAGCGGAAATTGAGCTGTCTAAATATTCTGTATGGGCAAGAAAGGCAAGCATTCTCCCATTTCCTCCCCCCCATGTTCATGAATTTTTGCCGTCTGGTATAGTTTTTGCTTTTTGGTCATATCCATTAGATGTAGCTGTAATGTGTTATGGGCGTTAATTAGTTCCCCACAAGTCACAGTTGATGGATTTAGCGTGTGTCTGGATCTAGCCTTCTCTAGGGTTCGTTCAAGTGCCGAACTGCCTTAAAGGCATCCCATGCGGGGCCCGGTGATGTGTCAAGGTTGGAGGACCAGTAATTTACCATGTCCACCGGGATAGCCTCTTGTATCTCGGGCGTGGATATCCACAGGGGACGAAGTCTCCACACACGAAATGAAGGCCTGTGTCCTAAGGTGAGAGTAACCTGTATAAGTGAATGGTCCGACAAAGTTTGTGGAACATATTTAATTGCCCTGATAACCGGCAGTAGATCTTTGGTGGCAAGTGCGTAATCCAACCTAGAGAGAGAACCATATGTCTTTGATTGACAGGAGAATATTTTTTCATTAGGAAACTTCCAACGCCATATATCTACATATCCATACGCCTCACACCATTTACTAAACAGTTTGGACTCAGTTACTTGAGATTTTATTCTATCCATAGTGGGCTGCAACACGGAGTTGAAATCCCCGACAATAAACGTAGGACAAACAGGTAAAAGTGATAGTTTAACGCTCAGGTCTGAGAGCACTGTGGCCGTGACTGGCGGGGGAACATATACCGTGACCAGAATGACAGGCGTTCTCTGCACAGTAGCATGTAACACCAGAAACTGACCCTCCTTAGGGTCCGAGATCACCCGGTGGCACTCAAAGAGGAGTCCCTTACGAATCAAGATGGCCACCCCACAGGCATAGTTGGACTATGTGGAGTGAAAATTTTGAGCTACCCAGTTTTTTTTTTTTTTTTTTATAAGTGCAAGGATTTTCGAGCCCATAAGGTGGGTCTCTTGTAGGCAAAGAACATGGGGGTGTAACCTTTTAAGTTGTTCAAACACCAATGCACGTTTAAATTTAGAATTCAGCCCACGTACATTCCACGAGCAAATGGTTACCTCAGCCATGGGGGGGTTGGGTTTGTCACACAGCTGAGAGAAAGCGGATGCAGCCTGTCGAGGAGCCCCAGGACAGCCCCCCTTGAGCCAGCCAGAGCCACAGCATCACCAGTGGGACAAAGTGACACACACATTAATCCATCCACACACCTTACATACCATTACTAAACTATATACATAGAACATAAAGCTGTCAACAGGCAGCAACCCTGCCCTGCTCCCACAGAATCGGTGCGGGCTTGTACCCAGAACTAGGGCCATGGCCTGATACCCATGTGTTTAACTTCAACAATTCAATGCCACCGCTGACTGGCTTAACATAGTTCTCCTAGAGCAGCTCCCAAATACTAATCGGAAGAGGGGCAAAAGGTTTCCCGCAAGAGAGGTATTTGTGTTTGATCCCATTACAATCGGTAAAAGCGGTGTAAGATTCACCGCACAAAACATTGGTAAGGGGGCAAAAGAAGAAAGGGTCATCATCCATCGGGGTAGGCATCCTTCAGGCAGGTTCACGAGGGGGCTGTGGCAGGGATTCCCACCACGCCATGACATTCTTAGGTGACTGAAAGAAATTAACTTTCTTCTGGTGGACAACGTGTAGGGTAGCTGGGAATAACAGAGTATCGAACAGCATGTTCCCGCAATTTTTGCTTAAAAGACTGGAATTGCGCTCTTTGATTGCGGGCGGCCACCGAATAATCTGGGTATAGTGACACTAGTGGCGCTGTTAGTCTTCAAACTTCCTTTCATTCTGGCGGCACGCAAGATAAAGTCTCTGTAATAATGTAAAGTTACTTCTTATTTCTGCCACTGTCCCCATTAAAGCAGCATGATTTACCTTAATGGTCTGCAGCACCTCCGCCAGCGTAGGCCCCTTCTCGCCCTCCACCGCTTCCTCTCCTGCTGAGATTTGTGACAGGGTCGGGCAGTCGGAGGATGGCGGAGAGGTGCCCGAGGCATACCCAAAGAGATCTGGCGTGGAGGCAGGAGATACACATGGTGCTCTGCTGGCGGTGCGGTGGCCATCTTGGCCCGAACGTGTGTTGACATTTATTCGTGCCGGCGGCTGTCTTCTCCGCTTGCCTATCTGCCAATTCCACCATTCGGTGATGCAGGGCCCTCCTCCGGTTCCAGCGATACCTGTTGTGCGGCGTTATGGGCGAGATCAACCCAGGATTGAGCAGGGTTAATGCAGGAGATGTTGGAACTGCACGGAAAGATGTCCGCACACATGTCCTCCTAGGCCACGCCCCTAGCCACTGGAGAAGCTTTGGCGCAGGGATTAAAGGATGCTCTCATCAACCGGAAATTGGAGAAGAATCTTGTGTGCATCACTACAGACAACAGAAGCAACATTGTAAAGGCCATATCCATAAATCACTGGACACGATTGCAGTGTTTTGGCCATAGGCTTAATTTCGCAATAGCGAATGTAATGAAGGACTCACGAATAGAGCATGCTATGGGTTTGTGCAAAAAGCTTGTCGGGTGTTTTAGCTATAGTTGGAGGAGGAAGAGGGAGCTTTCTGAGGAACAAAAAACTGTTTACCAGACCACAAGCTCAAGACAGAGTGCCCAACAAGGTGGGGATCTAGGCAGGCTTTGGTGAGGAGGATACTTGAGCAGCAAGCTGCCATCACCCATGTCTTCTCTTCTGACCGCAAGGCTAGGCACCTCTTGCCAACATGGCAAGACCTAGAGATCCTGGAGGCTGTGGACAAGACACTCACCCCACTGGCAGACTTCACAGATGCTCTTTCAGGAGAGCAGTATGTCAGTGTCTCGTCTGTGAAACCTGCTCTACACCTATTTCAGTCTTCTGTTTTGGCTATTAAGGAAGATGACTCTGATCTTATTTGCACAATGAAATCAAAGATCATGGGGTATCTGGAGGAAAAATATCAGGACCAAAAAACACAAGACCTTCTCGACATAGCCACAACCCTCGATCCCAGGTTCTAAGATGACTTGCGTCAATGTCATGCAAAGAAGGCTCGAAAGAGCTTGGGTAGCTTTTTCAAATCAGCAAGTGAAGGGGCACCAGATCCAGCCTCAGGCTCACAGCAACAATCCGAAAACTACACTCTTATCTGTTCTTAGACAACACTGAAAGTGAAGATGATCCGTTAGTCTGGTGGAAGACTCACAAGGAGCAGTATCCGAGATTGTCTGCACTGTCCAGAAAATACCTTTGCATTCCTGAAACCAGTTCCCCTTCTGAAGGGGTTTTTAGCACAGGGGGCAACATTGTCACTTGTCGCCGTTCTCCACTGAAGCCACAAAATGTGGATAGGCTCGTGTTTCTAGCTAAAAATCTTTAAATTTGTTATCTTTATCTGACATTACAATTACATTAAAAAAACATTCAGGTAGTAGTATGATACTACCTGAATGTTTTTTGAATGTAACTAATTTCTTTCTTTCACATTGTTTTTCATTACATTCATTGTCATTTCTTTAAAATGTGTTTGATTGAAGCCAGAGTACTATGGCTTATTTTAGAACAAAGGACTGTTCCCCAATCCCCCTTGGATGGGGCTTTTAAGGCCACAAACACTGAAGTGCGTTTGGAAATTGATTTATTTTTTATATAAAAAGATAGATCACACAACAATGATCAATGGTTAAAGGCATAAACCACTAGATGTGGTATAATACATGTGACAAACAAAGCAAAACAAATTATGCCTTTTAATCTTTGATCATTATGTGATCTATCTTTAGGTAAAATAAATCAAATTTCTAATGCACTTCAGTGTTTGTGGTCTTAAAAGTCCCATCCAAGGGGGAACAGTCCATTGTATGTTCTATACAATCCAGGGATGTGGCCACTACATGCACAATCACATTCATGTGTTATTCAGTGTTATAGTGATGATCTCCATTTTCTGTGTGGCTTATTTTATTGCCATTTGGTTTGATAATCTAATGTTCTCAGAAATTGAAATTTTTTCAAATAAAACAGTTTTTTGAGAATCGTGATCTTCATTCTAAGCAAAAGAATTGTGCTTCTCATTTTTCCCAGAATCGCGCAGCTCTAGCTCTGCCCAACCCCTTTCTCAGAAAAGGAATATATAGAAGAGCGCCAAATCAGTCAAAAGTGCATTTATTTTATACAATTAATAAAAGTCTCACTTACATCCATAATTATTATTGTCCTCCATTTGATAGTCAAATCACTGTTCCCTTTCGCTGGTGCTGTTACTGGATGAATCCTCTTTCACAGCGCACTAGGGGAAGCTCTGCTGTGTTCTGTGATGCACAGAGAATCAGACTGGCTTGCAGACAGCGTGTGACGTCAGCTGGGGGGGTACCCAAAAGCACAACGCGTTTCTGAGCTTGCGCAAGCCTCGTTCGGGCATGCGCGCTCCTTTCTCAAGTGCAGGTATAGACAATGCTGCAGTGGACTGCTCTTAAATAGGAGAGTGAGTAGATAATGACAGACAAGATAGCAATTAACCCTATAATTGATGCAAGCTGGTTGAGAGGGTTATACTAATGATAATACTATGGCAAGTGAGAAAAATATATGGTAACGAAGGTGAACTTGAAAAAAGTGAAAAGTTTTAGAGAAGCGTTATATATATATAGGGAACAAGGAATGTATGTATAAAAGAGTTGTGGAAAATGAACAGAAATAAGTAAGTAAGTTTATTTATAGGTGGTAGGTAATTTTGGATCTCAAAAGTATTGATAATAGGCCAAATTGGGGAATGCCTATAGAGACGTTGATAACAACTAAAGGCTTGAATAATGTGAGCATAGTAATCATATTGATAACAACAACAATAGTAGTAATAGCAATAATGCTACCACCATTACTCTTACTACTAATCAATCTTGACTGATTGAAGGTATTATAAATGAAGAAACAACTTCATGTTAATAGCATATGATCATGAGCCCAGTTACAGATAAATGCGACTTAGTCGCATTTTTAAACGCATGACAATTATGTTGATGGTGGAGATACAAGATCAATATATCACAATTGTATGTGAAAACTCACGTCAAGATTGATAGAGGTGATGCGATTAAATTATGTTTAAAAGATATGTGTATAAAAAGGTATATGTATAAAGGAGGAAGGAAGGGAAATTGTTTACGAGCCTTCACAGTTAAAATATATATCCAAGTTCTGTGTGTACAGAAACGGAGAGATCAAACATAATTATATAAAAATCATATACATAAAATGGAGAAATCACATACATAAAAGTTCTGTGTGTTTCTTCATTTATAATACCTTCAATCAGTCAAGATTGATTAGTAGTAAGAGTAATGGTGGTAGCATTATTGCTATTACTACTATTGTTGTTGTTATCAATATGATTACTATGCTCACATTATTCAAGCCTTTAGTTGTTATCAACGTCTCTATAGGCATTCCCCAATTTGGCCTATTATCAATACTTTTGAGATCCAAAATTACCTACCACCTATAAATAAACTTACTTACTTATTTCTGTTCATTTTCCACAACTCTTTTATACATACATTCCTTGTTCCCTATATATATATAACGCTTCTCTAAAACTTTTCACTTTTTTCAAGTTCACCTTCGTTACCATATATTTTTCTCACTTGCCATAGTATTATCATTAGTATAACCCTCTCAACCAGCTTGCATCAATTATAGGGTTAATTGCTATCTTGTCTGTCATTATCTACTCACTCTCCTATTTAAGAGCAGTCCACTGCAGCATTGTCTATACCTGCACTTGAGAAAGGAGCGCGCATGCCCGAACGAGGCTTGCGCAAGCTCAGAAACGCGTTGTGCTTTTGGGTACCCCCCCAGCTGACGTCACACGCTGTCTGCAAGCCAGTCTGATTCTCTGTGCATCACAGAACACAGCAGAGCTTCCCCTAGTGCGCTGTGGAAGAGGATTCATCCAGTAACAGCACCAGCGAAAGGGAACAGTGATTTGACTATCAAATGGAGGACAATAATAATTATGGATGTAAGTGAGACTTTTATTAATTGTATAAAATAAATGCACTTTTGACTGATTTGGCGCTCTTCTATATATTCCTTTATTGGTATCCTATTTATGAGATGACTTCACTCTAAAGAAGCAGCTGCCGCAGGTGATTGTGCACATACATCCCTTATCCTCTAAGGACAGCAAGCAACCTTTCTGGATCTTCAGCAAATTCCAAGTACTGTTTTCTCAGATAACTTTTTTAAAAACATCTTGCTTTTATAAAAACTGTTTTGAATCTATTTTAATGAACAATACAGACTGAACTGAAAAGGACACACCAGTATCTTTTAAAGCGCTAGTATTTTGTGTTGTTTTTTTTATCAACCCCTTTCTCAGAGGCTGTGGACAGCAGCAGGAACCAACAGCTCCCACTGCTACCTCTGTCCTGTGAGGAGAGAGATGCTGCTCTTGGGCACAGTGCTGGATCAAGATTGAGCTCAGGTAAGCATTTGGGGAAGGGAGGGTTTGGGAGGGATCTTGTGCACATGTTTTATAACCTTTGCGCAGAGAATGCATTACGATAAAAAGAAATAATTAAACCACATTCCTAGATTAAAGTTCCAAGTGCAAAAAAGTCACTGAAAGACCAAATGGCAAATACAAATAATGATATGGTGAATAGAGTTCATGTAGTGATAAAACTCTGAATAATTGAATAGTGCGTAAAGTTCATATAGTGGTGTGTTAATGTCACAATATACTAGAACAGTCCACTCAGGGAGGAGGGATCCAAGTAAGTGGTTCAGTGCAGAGGGGAGGGTGCTGGAAGAAACCTGAAAAGCCACAATTGGATCACCTGGGACAGTGCGTCCTCAGCCCAATTAGGGGGGTAAATACTCTTACCGGATGATGTGGACACACATGCCAAACGGCAGTGGGTCAGTCAGGCAGAAAATACCAAATAGGTAGACTCCAAAGATGGACACTGGGCCGCTTGCACTGGGAGTTACAATTGGAGCTCTGATGGAAATCATCCAAAATGTGGATGGTATAAATCGTCCACCGTATGGATTAGCAATTACCTCCCACAAGCAGCATGAGGATCATGGAAAGAAAAAAGCCTTGTAACGGCATATGCTAAATGGTTAGGTCTTCCCCTATAATCTCTTCATGCTCCTTCTGGTTTTGTGACTAGTATATTGTGACATTAACACACCACTATATGAACTTTACTCACTATTCAATTATTTGGAGTTTTATCGCTATATGAACTCTATTCACCATATCATTATTTTTATTTGGTCGTTCAGCGACTTTTTTGCACTTTTGAACTTGCCACTTTAATCTAGGAATGTGGTTTATTATTGCATTGTATGATTTATTTTGCACATGATTTATATGCCAATATTTTGTTTTAGTGCTACACCATGTGTTACCATCTGTTTTAATGTCGAAATTTGTGTTAGCTGCTTTGATTTGTTATTTCCGGTTAGCGCAGTAATCTCACCCTATTTACACATTAAGATAAAAAAATTAAATAAAAAATAAAAATAAAAAAAATCTTCATTTACAACCACTTTACTATAGTTTTATTGTGTGAAGCACAACACAAATTTGAAGACATGGTAGCATACTTTATATGATCCTTTTAGTGTGATCCAGCTACGAACATGCTTTTCTGGGGTCCCTGTAGGGTATCCAGATTTCTCCTGACTGCTGCACAGGCCAGACCAATGGGAATGTGATTTTAATGCACTTTTATCTAAGTATTACATGCCATGCACCCTGTGTTTTTTTTTTTTTTTTGCAAATAAGCAAATGTGCACGATATGTAAAAACATAGATATGGGTGGCTTTACTGCATGTGTTTTTTGCCTACAGAACTTACTTTCAGCTCCTAAAGAAAAGATTTTGAAATGCATCGGGCAAGTCTCCTACAGTGCCTTGAAAAATATGATTTTTGTACCATAAAATCCTTTTCTCTGAAGTTCATTGACGGACACAGCACCTTTAATCTTGACCTTAGGGTTATATCGCCACCTTCAGGAGAGGACTAGGCAGAACATGTAAAAACAGCATAACTGCACAGTCCCGCCCAGGAGGCGGTCCTACTGGCTATAACCCCCTCACTCGGCTTCTAGCAGCTCAGTTCATCAAAAAGCAGTACAGACAAATAGGAGGGGTGGGTGCTGCATCCGTCAATGAACTTCAGAGAAAAGGATTTTACGAGTACAAAAATCCTATTTTCTCTTTCGTTCATTGACGGACATAGCACCTTTAATCTTGACCTTAGGGAAGTCCCCAAGCAGTGTCAAAAAATGAGGGGTGGGAACAGCAAAAAAATAAACTCCACCCATAACAAAAAGAACTCAACAGATGAGTTGTAACCTTAAACGGCCGACTGCAAAACCTTGCAGCCGAAGCAAGCATCAGAAAATGCGCTCACATCACCCTTATAACATTTAGTAAAAGTGTGAACGGACGACTAGGTCGCCGCCTTACACACCTGGAAAACTGACGCTTGATGTCGGAAAGCCCAGGAGGCACCAATTGCCCTGGTGGAATATGCTGAGACAGAAAAGGGGGGCGCCCGCCGTCTTATGGCATAAGTCTGAACCACGATCTGTTTGATACACCTAGAAATGGTGGCCGACGAGAACGCCAGGCCCTTCTTCGGACCAGCCACGATACAGAGTCCGACCCCGGAAAAGGAGCTGTAGCAGACAAAATATACCCACAGAGCCCGGACCACATCCAAAGATTGCAAAGCAACCTCTTTGGGACTTGACGGCCAAAGACATAAGGATTCAAGCACAATGTCCTCATTTAGATGAAAGGCCGAAACAACCTTTGGAAGAAACGAAGTCTGCAGATGCAGCACCGCCTTATCCTTGTAGAGGATCAAGTAGGGAGGCTTGCATGACAAGGCCGCCAACTCAGAAAACCTCCTGGCAGATGTAATAGCCACTAGAAAGACAACTTTCTGAGAGAGTGAAAACATTAGGGAGATTCCCTTATTGAAAAACGGCGGTTTCTGAAGCGCTGAGAGCACCAGATTCAAATGCCACAGAGGCAATGGTAGTCGAGCCGGAGGGGCCACATTTCGAACCCCCTGAACAAACATACTTACCAATGAGTCGCCAAGGGTTGCTCAAAAAGACAGCCAAAGCCGAAACCTGCTACTTGGTGCTTAATGCATGTTTCTGATCCACTCCTCGCTGCAAAAACAGCAGGATCCTGGAAACTGAATATGTACGTGGACGCCACCTCATCGCCTCACACATGAAGATGTAGGCCTTCCATGTACAATGATAAATAGTCAGAGAAGAGGACTTCAATGCCCTCAGCATAGTGGAGATTACCCTCAGTCACTTAGCACCTGGCTTTCAACAGCCATGCCATTAAAACCAGCGAACGGTAAAGCAGGATGAAGTATTGGACCTTGCGACAGAAGGTCCTCTTGCATTGGCAGCCGCCAAGGAACATCTGCCACCATTATGTCGGCGTACCAAGGACGTCAAGGCCAATCTGGGGAAATCATAATCACTGGAATCCCCTCGGCCTCCACTCTGCGTAGCAGACGTGGTAGGAGTCGGAGTAGGGGAAAGGCATAAATCAGGCGATAATGCCCCCACGGAGCCACCAACGCGCCTGACGCATCCGCCCAGGGGCCTCTTGACCTGGCCACAAACCTCTGTACCTTCTGATTGAGCCAAGAGATCCACATCTGGCATGCCCCACCTTAGGCAAATGAGAGGAAATATTTCTGGATGCAGCAGCCATTCCCACTGTCCAGCAGCTGACTGAGGTAGTCCGCCTGCTACGCCCGGAATGTATATGGCCAACAGAGCCGGCATACACCACTCTGGCCACTGCAGGACGTGAGCGTCCTCCAGCATATGTCACTGCCATGGCATTGTCCGACTGAATCCTGACCGGACGCCTCTGTAACCTGTGACCATATGGAGAGGCACAACCTGATAGCCCAAAGTTCCAGCACATTGATTGGCAGGCAGGATTCTTCCTGTGTCCAGCGACCCTGGGCCGACTGTACGCCCCAAACCCCCCTCCCCAGCCAGGCAGGCTGGCGTCTGTTGTGATCACCATCCAATGAAGAGGAAGGAACGACTTCCCAGACTGAAGGGCCGGAAACCTCAGCAACCAGAGAAGGGAATCCCTGATTAACTGGGTCACCTGAACTTGACAATCCAGGGATGTTGGAGACTTGTCCCATTTGGACAGGATCTCTTTCTGCAAGACTCGAGTGTGGAATTGAGCATACGATACCGATTCGAAAGTGGCTACCATGAGAACGAGAATTTGCATGCAAAATGCGGCGACCACCTGTGGGACATCAATAACTTCACCACAGATTGAAGAGTCTGCAGCTTGTCTGAAGGGAGAAAGACTCTCCCCTCTGAGGAGTCCAGAATCAAGCCCAGGTATTCCTGGCGTTGAGTCAGCAAAAACACAGACTTCTGGAGGTTCAACACCCAAACTCCCGGAGAGTCTATATGGTGATCGCCACATCCTCCCCTAATTCTAAGGCAGAAGCTGCTCTCAGGAGGAGGTCGTCCAGTTAACCCACGATTGCGATCCCCTGTTGTCTTAGCAATGCCCGAATTGTGGATAGCACCTTGGTGAAGACCCTCGGAGCCAACGCTAGGCCAAAGGGGAGAGCTACAAATTGGTAGTGCTTTGTCCCCGACCACAAATTGTAGAAACCTCTGATGCCTGATGCATATGGGGACATGCAAGTATGCGTCCTTGATGTCCAAGGACGCCAAGAAATCCCCCTGAGAGTGCAGCAACCACAGAACAAACAGATTCCATCCTGAACCTTTGCACTTTCACAAAGCTGTTGAGGGCCTTGAGATCCAGGACCGGACTAACCCTTTCCCTTTTTTGAGACTACAAACAGATTGGAGTAGAATCCCTGAAGCCTTTCTGAGGTCGGTACAGGTTCTATCACTCCGCGCAGCAGCAGGTCCTGTACTGCCCCAAACAGGGCCTCCCGACGAGCCGGAAGATGATGAAGGTTGGAGGGAACAAAAATCTGTTTGGGTGAATAAGAAACTATCTTGTAGCCTGACAAAACCAGTTCGCAGACCCACTGGTCAGAAAGGAGGGAGGTCCATTGTACTGCAAACTCCTGAAGGCGACCCCCCCAACCGAGAGTTGGGCGGGGGCAAACCTTCATGCAGCAACAGATTTGCTCGCAGGCTTGCGAAACCAGGTACGCTTTTGTCCCTCAACGGGCACCTTGTCCAACTGGCAGCACTTACCTGCTGACCCGGGCGGACGAAAAATCTGCTTCTGAGTGGAAAAGGAGGGCCCCTGCCTACGGTGTGGAGCCTTACCCTTTCTGGACTGTGGGAGCAAAGTACTCTTTCCCCTAGTAACATTCTTAATAATGCCATCCAGTGAGGCTCCAAACAGCCTCTCACCTGGGAAAGGCAAATCCACCAGCGCTTTCTTAGAAGCCTGGTCCGCAGACCAGCATTTAAGCCAAATCAGGCGACACAGCACCACTGCTGATTCTGAGGCTCTGTAGGGGGCCTTATCCAGGGCCGCATCACAGACATAATTCAGGCCATGCACCAACTGGTCTGCCAGTTCCACGCAGACCAAGGAAACCTGTGCCGTCTCCAACTCACAGTGCAAAAACTTAGCCCATTCAGTAAGCTTTTGTGACACCAGGGCAATGGCTAACACTGGCCGCAATGCTGACCCCACCACCGTAAACATGGACCGGGCAACCACCTCGGTCCTTCTATCCGCAGGGTCCTTGAAAGAGGGGGACCCTTTCACCGGAATTGTGACTACCTTATTTAACCCGGATACCGGAGATGTCTATTTTTTCAGGAAACTCTCCTCAAAGGGGTAACGCACCGCCATCCGTCTCAGGACTGAAAAAGGCCCTCTGCGGGCTTCCCCACTCCTTGTAAATAAACTTACCAAAATAATAAATACGGAAATACCACAGCAGTGCGGGCCGGCTTGTGGGACCCAAAAGGCACCGACACCTCTGCAGATGCCCCCGCCATATCCCCTATCTTTAACTCGTTGCAGACCACTGGCCGTCAAATGATACCAGGTGGTGCGGCTCTTGTGGTGGGAGGGCGTCATATGACGACCTCCCATTTAAAAAGGGAATGCCTGCGATCGTGCACGCGCATCCCTGTTCCTTCAGTGGCGGCATGTCACGGAGACACCGCTCGCCACCGAGGTGGGGTGAACAGCCATTGGGTATGGCCATTTACCACGTGATCACAGATAGATCCACCCACCTTCTGCATGGCCCATGTGTGCGAGCGCGCTGCATGTGCACTTCGGTGGGGGCGTGTTCCCGGGAACACTGTTTGTCACCGACGGTGGTAAACAGCCATTGGGTGGCTGTTTACCCACGTGATCGGCTGTGATGCTTTCACAGCCGATCACTAAATGTAAACAAACTGCGGTAATGAGATGTTACCGGGTTCTCCTCCTCACGCATCGATCGTGCGTGAGAAGAAGATTGCGGTAACATCTCGTTACCGCTTAGTGTACACAACAATCACACTGATTGCCCCCCCTAATCATAGTACCCGTCACTCACAGTCCATCAGAGTACCCGTCACTCACAGTCCATCAGAGTATCCGAGTACCCGTCACTCACAGTCCATCAGAGTATCCGAGTACCCGTCACTCACAGTCCATCAGAGTATCCGAGTACCCGTCACTCACAGTCCATCAGAGTATCCGAGTACCCGTCACTCACAGTCCATCAGAGTATCCGAGTACCCGTCACTCACAGTCCATCAGAGTATCCGAGTACCCGTCACTCACAGTCCATCAGAGTATCCGAGTACCCGTCACTCACAGTCCATCAGAGTATCCGAGTACCCGTCACTCACAGTCCATCAGAGTATCCGAGTACCCGTCACTCACAGTCCATCAGAGTATCCGAGTACCCGTCACTCACAGTCCATCAGAGTATCCGAGTACCCGTCACTCACAGTCCATCAGAGTATCCGAGTACCCGTCACTCACAGTCCATCAGAGTACCCGTCACTCACAGTCCATCCGAGTACCCGTCACTCACAGTCCATCCGAGTACCCGTCACTCACAGTCCATCCGAGTACCCGTCACTCACAGTCCATCCGAGTACCCGTCACTCACAGTCCATCCGAGTACCCGTCACTCACAGTCCATCCGAGTACCCGTCACTCACAGTCCATCCGAGTACCCGTCACTCACAGTCCATCCGAGTACCCGTCACTCACAGTCCATCCGAGTACCCGTCACTCACAGTCCATCCGAGTACCCGTCACTCACAGTCCATCCGAGTACCCGTCACTCACAGTCCATCCGAGTACCCGTCACTCACAGTCCATCCGAGTACCCGTCACTCACAGTCCATCCGAGTACCCGTCACTCACAGTCCATCCGAGTACCCGTCACTCACAGTCCATCCGAGTACCCGTCACTCACAGTCCATCCGAGTACCCGTCACTCACAGTCCATCCGAGTACCCGTCACTCACAGTCCATCCGAGTACCCGTCACCAGCCCATCAGAGTACCCGTCACCAGCCCATCAGAGTACCCGTCACCAGCCCATCAGAGTACCCGTCACCAGCCCATCAGAGAACCCGTCACCAGCCCATCAGAGTACCCGTCACCAGCCCATCAGAGTACCCGTCACCAGCCCATCAGAGTACCCGTCACCAGCCCATCAGAGTACCCGTCACCACCCCATCAGAGTACCCGTCACCACCCCATCAGAGTACCCGTCACCACCCCATCAGAGTACCCGTCACCACCCCATCAGAGTACCCGTCACCACCCCATCAGAGTACCCGTCACCACCCCATCAGAGTACCCGTCACCACCCCATCAGAGTACCCGTCACCACCCCATCAGAGTACCCGTCACCACCCCATCAGAGTACCCGTCACCAGCCAATCAGAGTACCCGTCACCAGCCCATCAGAGTACCCGTCACCAGCCCATCAGAGTACCCGTCACCAGCCCATCAGAGTACCCGTCACCAGCCCATCAGAGTACCCGAGTACCTGTCACCAGCCCATCAGAGTACCCGAGTACCTATCTGCAGCCCATCAGAGTACCCAAGTACCTATCTGCAGCCCATCAGAGTACCCAAGTACCTATCTGCAGCCCATCAGAGTACCCAAGTACCTATCTGCAGCCCATCAGAGTACCCAAGTACCTATCTGCAGCCCATCAGAGTACCCAAGTACCTATCTGCAGCCGTTGGGGTGTTTGCTTTCCAAAATGGGGTCATTTTGTGGGTAATTCCACTGTCCTGGTGCTCTAGGACCTTCAAAAGTGTGAAAGGTAGGAATGAAATGAGATGTGTAATTTATGCTCCTAGAACGCCTGAAGGTACTACTTCAATGTTCGGCCTCTGTAGCCAGGCTGTGTAAAAGTATCACACATGTGGTATCGCCATACTCGGGAAGAGTAGCAGAATGTGTTTTGGCGTGTAATTTTTGCTATATACATGCTATGTGTTAGAAATATCTTATAAATGGACAACTTCTGGAAAAAATTAACCGTTCAAAAGACTCATTCTGCCCCATTATTACAGATTATATGTTGGGGTGTTTGCTTTCCAAAATGGGGTAATTTTGTGGGCAATTCCATTGTCCTGGTGCTCCAGGGCCTTCAAAAGTGTAATAGGTGGTTGAGAAATAAGGTGCGCCATTTATGCTCGTAGAAAGTCTGATGGTGCTACTTCAATGTTGGTGTTCTGTATGTGGCCAGGCTGTGTAAAAGTCTCAAACATGTGGTATCGCCATACTCGGAAGAATAGCAGAAATAGGATTTTTGTACTCAACGTAAAATCCTTTTCTCTATAAATTCACCGACTGACACAGCTCCTCTCTGTAACTAAATGGGATGTCCCCAAGCAGTGCCACCGAGGGGTGGGAAAAAACAGCATTACAACTTCATCCACCATGGCAAGTGGGAACTAGTGAAACTAAACCCACAAAAAACAAAACAAAAAAAAAACTAGCAACAGTGTACGGAAAACACACCGCCACATAATCGGGTATTCTCAACAGGAGAGATCCCCAACATCGCAACTTTTTGCGGAAGTAATGCAACAGTGCATTAACAGAACAGTACTGCGTTTTTATCGAAAAACCAGGAAAAATATCTCAATTGCAACTACACGGCCGCCTGCAAAACTTTGCAGCCAAAACGGGCATCAGCCGATGTACTGACGTCTACCTTGTAGAACTTGGTAAATGTAGGACAGACGACCAGGTCGCCGCCTTACGCACCTGAGCAACCGACGTTCCGATTGCCCTTGTAGAGTGGGCCATGACCGGAAAGGGCGGCACCTGCCCCTTCAAGGTGTAGGCTTGTACTACAATCTGTCTGATCCACCTGGAAATGGTGACCAACGAGACCGCCATACCCTTCTTTGGACCAGCCACCGAAACAAAGAGCGAGTCTGACTTCCAAAAGGGAGCTGTGGCAGACAAATACACGATTAGAGCCCTAACCACATTGAGACCGTGAAGAGCCACCTCTTTGGGGTGCTTCGGCTTAGGACACAATGATGGTAATACAATGTCATTGATATGAAAAGCCAAGACCACCTTCGGTAGAAAGGACGGTTGCGGACGCAACACCACCTTATCACTGTGGATGACCCGATAAGGCGACTTGCAAGACAAGACTGCCAATTCCGAAAACCTCCTGGCCGATGTGATGACCACTTTCTGTGAATGGGACAACAGAGGAATCTCCCTGATATTCTCAAACTGCGGCTTCTGAAGCGCCAACACCAGGTTCAAATCCCATGGGGGTAATGGCAGACGCACCGGAGGGACTACATCTCGCATCCCCTGAACAAAGGTACTCCCTAATGAGTGGGACGCCATGGGTCGCTGAAAAAAAAAAAAAAAAAAAAAAAAAAAAAAGACAGCCAGGGCTGAAATTTGCCCCTTAATGGTGCTCAACGCCAATTTTTGGTCTACTCCTTGCTGAAGAAACCGCAGGATCCTGGATATAGAAAAGGAGCGCGGATGCCACCCTTTCTCCTCACAGATGGAGATGTAGGCTTTCCAGGTACGATGGTATATCTTCCGTGAAGAAGATTTTCGTGCCCTCAACATAGTTGGAATTACATAGTCCGACAGACCCCAGTTCCTCAGCACCTGGCTCTCAATAGCCATGCCGTTAAAGCCAGTGATGGTAAAGCAGGGTGAAAGATTGGACCTTGAGATAGGAGGTCCTCTCGCAGCGGCAGTCGCCAGGGAGCGTCTGCCACTAGACGCACCAGGGCTGCTGCGGCCAATCTGGGGCAACCAGGATTGCTGGAATCCCCTCGGCTTCCACTCTGCGAAGCAGACGTGGCAACAGCTTCAGTGGAGGAAAGGCGTAGATCAGCAGGTACTGATCCCACAGAGCCACCAGCATGTCTGATGCGTCTGCCCACGGATTTCTTGTCCTGGACACGAATCTTAGCACCTTCCGATTGAGGCGGGAGGCCAATAGATCCACATCTGGTGTGCCCCATTTCAGGCACAGGAGCCTGAATATCTCTGGATGCCATGCCCATTCTCCTGGGTCCAGCATCTGTCGACTCATAGTCAGCCTGCAAATTTTCCACCCCCGGGATGTAAATGGCCAACAGGGCTGGAACGTGTCGCTCTGCCCACCGAAGTATGTGAGCAACCTCCTGAGCAGCGGCTGAGCTTCTTGTTCCCCCTTGGTGATTTATGTACGCCAAAGCCGTGGCGTTGTCCAACTGTATCCTGATCGGACATCCTTGAAGACTAAACAACCATGTGTGGAGGCACAGCCTGATCGCTCTCAATTCGAGCAGATTCATCTGCAACTTGGATTCTTCCATCGACCAGAGGCCCTGAGCCGACTGAACGCCCATCACTCCACCCCAGCCGGATAGGCTGGCATCCGTTGTGATCACCGTCCATTGGAGAGGTAGGAACGACTTTCCTGACCGAATCACCGGGGATCTCAGCCACCATAGCAGGGAGTCTCTGACTGGCTCACCTGGATGGAGCGATCCAAGGACAATGGAGATTTGTCCCATTTTGACAAAATTTCCTTCTGCAAAACCCTGGTGTGAAACTGGGCATATGGCACGGCCTCGAAAGCGGCCACCATGAGTCCCAGGACTCGCATGCAAAAGAGAAGTGACGACCGCTCGCGATTCCACAGTAGTTTTATCGCGGCTCTGAGGGTCTGCACTTTGTCTGAAGGGAGAAAGACTCTCGCTTCCTTGGAGTCCAGCAGCAAACCTAGGTACTCCAGACGCTGGGTCGGTACAACCACAGACTTCTTTAGGTTCAACAGCCACCCAAATTCTTGCAAAGTCTGCATGGTGATCGCAACATCCTCCTCCAACTCTGAGGCGGAAGATGCTCTCAGGAAATCGTCTAGGTATCCCACAATCACGATCCCGCGTGGTCACAGCAACGTCAAAACTGGTGCCAATACCTACTCGGGGGCTGATGCCAGGCCAAATGGTAGCGCCACAAACTGATAGTGGGCTTCCCCAACTGCAAAACGCGGAAAACTTTTGATGCCGCAGACATATGGGTATGTGCAGGTACGCATCCTGGATGTCCAAGGACACCAGGGAGTCCCCTTGATGGAGTGCAGCGACTACTGAACGAACCGATTCCATTCTGAACCTCTGCACTTTTACAAAGTGATTGAGGGCTTTTCAAGTCCAAGATCAGACATACCCCTTCCTTCTTGGGAACCACAAACAGATTTCAGTAGAATCCCTGGAAGCGTTCCGATTCCGGAACTGGTACAATCACCCCTCGACTCAGCAAGTCCCCAAACCGCTCCCCCAACAGGGCCTCCCGGCGAAACGGGGACACGGGTATGCTGGAGGGGAAGAATCTGTTTGGCGGCCAAGAGAAAATTCTATCTTGTAGCCCGTGGAAATCAGATTGCAGACCCATTGGTCGGATAACCGGGAGGACCACCGGGCTGCAAACTCCCAAAGGCGACCCCCCACCCGAGACATGGGTGACGGAAAACCTTCATGCGGTAGCACTTTTTGTCGCAGGCTTGCTAGGCATGCAATGCCGGGGACGCTTTTAGCCATCCATGGCCATCCTGTCGGGATGGGGACGCTTCGCCAAAGCCCCGGTCGGACGAAAAAGCCATTTGTGAGCAGAGAAAGCGGACCCTTGCCTGCAGCGTGGCTCCTTAGGCTTCCTGGATTGTGGGAGTAAGGTACTCTTACCACCAGTGGCATTTTTAATAATGTCATCTAATGAGGCTCCAAAAAGCCGGTCGCCAAGGAAGGGAAGATCCGTCAGGGTTTTCTTGGTCAGCAGACCAGCATTTTAACCAAATCAGGCGCCGCAGCATCACAGCTGACATTGAAGCCCTGGATAACAAGGCGAGGGTATCCAGGGACGCGTCACAAACATACTTGAGGCCTTGCACTAGTTGGTCCGCCAATTCTAAGCAGACAGGCGAAGCCTTTTACTCTCTCAATACGCGGTGCAAAAAGTTTTGCCCATTCAGTGTCTGACAGAAGTGCAGATGCCAATACTGGTCGTATGGCGGACCCCACAACCGTAAACAAGGAGCGAGCCACTGCCTCAGCCTTCCTGTCCGTGGGATCCTTGAATGTAGGAGTCACCTCTACCGGGATTGTGGTTACTTTATTTAACTTGGATACTGGGGGGTCCATGACCGGAGGAGCCGACCATTTCTTGAGAAGGCTTTCCAAAAAGGTCCTTTGCGGCTGACCCCATTCCCTGTAGATGAATTTGTCAATATAAGTAAAATATGGGAACACCTTAGGTGAATGTGCTGGCTTGCGGGACCCAAAGGGGACCGATACAGCAGCAGAGGGATCCGCTGGCTCCTGGATCTTCAGGGTATAACGCACAGCTGTGATCAGTGCTCCAACCAGCGCCTTGTCGCACCCGGACCCGGACGGGGAATCATCCTCGCTGTCTGAATGGTCCTGGTCAGCTTCGTCTGATAGGTCAGAGCAGGGGTCACCAGCTGCAGCAGGGCCCGGGCCTGCATCAGAGCTCTCCCCAGAGGATGGGGCGCACCTTTCCTTCGATGCACCGCCTCTATTTTAGCAACAAATGAGTTAAGGACCGCCGCCAGGGTGTCCATGGGCACAGCACTATCCGCAGGTGACCCAGTTGCAATAGCCTGGATTTCGGGGGAAGAAACACCAGTTTCTGAAGCCATGCTGACCCTACCCTGTCTGCCACCTGAAGGGGACTTAGGACAGTAAAGGTCCCACCCTCCTGCTGCCGCTGGCTGGGGGGGCTCCTAGCGCCAGACTCACCACCCTGAGGCGTTCTGTGATGGTTACTAGCCATGCCTGTAGTCCCCAGGAGGTTACCCAAGTGCAGAGTGAAGAAACTGTCGGCAGCAGCAGTAGAAAAGAGCGGTGAAACGATCTGCAGAGCTTGCACCAGTGTTGAGGGAATGGCCGCCCAGCATCCTGTATACACAGGGAACACAGGAAACAGCGTGTGATAGCACATGGCATGCTGTCACAAGAGCTGCGGTGAAAAGAGCGCTCAGGCCTCAAAAATGGCCGCCAATGGTCTGAATAGGAAAATCTCACAGAAAGGCAGTCGAAGCTCACAAGGAGAACCTGCTCTGCCCTCATCCAAAATGGCCACCAGACAGCGCCATGCGGTGACAAGAGAAAGCTACATAACAGTGCTGCCTCCAACCAGCAAAAATAACTCCACAGGCACCTTTTTGGAACCCCCCCACACCGGAACCAGGACCACCGCTAGCCGCACAGACCCCATACAGGTGAGAGACCCAGCGATCCCCTGTACACACACATGCAGGGAAGGAGGGAAGATAGGGACATGGGAGAGAAGAGAAGGAGGTGAGGTGGCCCCCGAATCGACCTTCCAGGGAATGCCCAGCTGCTCAACCCCCCGAAGCAGGGAGAGCTGTACTTACCAGTCCTAAAGAGCTGGGAGACATTCCATCACAGACCTACTCCTGCGCAGTTACAGGGTGGCTGCTGGCCTCGGTATACTGTGATCCAGACATCAGTAGCCTGGTCATATGTATACCCCGGAGCATTGAAGCTCACCAACCACCTCTGGAGCTGAGGTATGTCGTGGCCGTAGCTGTGACTTGCACACGTTTGATGGCCGGACTGGGGGGGACTACAAGGATAACTCAACCAGCCTGTCACCCAGCCGGCAGTTGATAGAAGATCACAGGATCATTCATCTTGCGCAAAAGCATAAGTCCTGCATCAAAAAAATGGACCGAAGGGCCCGCAGGGTTCCTAGGTCATTCTCCTTCACTAGGCAAAATAAAACTGAAGCTGCTGAGGTAGCAGGGAGGGTTATTAGCACAGGGTCCGCCCCCCTGGGCGGTACTGACAATTCTGTATATTGTGTTACAATTTTGCCTAGTTCTCCTAGCGGCAGGCTAACAAACCCATTTAGTTACAGAGAGGAGCTGTGTCGGTCGGTGAATATAAGAGAAATGTATTTTGGGGTGTAATTTGTTGTATGCATATGCTGTGTGTGAGAAATAGCCTGATACAATGACAATTTTGTAAAAAAAGAAAAAAAAAAATCTTAATTTTGCAAAGAATTGTGGGAAAAGAATGACAACTTAAAAAAAAATCACCATGCTACTTAATACCTTGGAATGTCTACTTTCTAAAAAGGGGTCATTTGGGGGGTATTTGTACTTTCCTGACTTGTTAGTGTCTCAAGAAATGAGATACACCTGATGTACTGAAGGCCTGATCAAATGTGATCAATTTTCAGTGATTGGCACCATAGTTTTTAGACTCTAACTTACACAAAGACCAATATACACTAATGTGGGTTATTTTTACCAAAGATATGTAGCAGTATACCTTTTGGCCAAAATGTATGAAGAAAAATTACTAATTATAAAAATTTATGACAAAGAAAAAGGCATTTTTTTCACAAAAAGTATTTTTTTTATTTATTTATAGCACTAAAAATAAAAAAACCCACTAGTGATTAAATACCACTAAAAGAAAGCTCTATTTGTGTGGAAAAAAGGACACAAGTTTCATATGGGTACAGTGTTGCATTACTGAGTAATTGTCATTCTAACTGTGAGAGCGCTGAAAGATGAAAATTGGTCTGGACAGGAAGGGGGTGTAAGTGCACTGTATTGAGGTGGTTAAGGTATCCCGCACCACTGTGATAAGTGCTCCTACTAGCGCTTTTTCCTGCGCTGACTCAGACACAGAGTCATCCTCACTGTCCAAACAGTCCTGGTCCACATCCTCTGAAATGTCAGAAGAGGGGCCACCTGTCACAGCAGGACCAAAGTTAGAGCTGTCCCCAGAAGATGGGCTTTTTTTACCTCCCTTGCGCCCGCACACTGCTTCCACCCTGGCAACAAAGGACTCGATGACCACCAACAGTGCGTCCACAGGCACCGCAGGTGCAGGGGAACTGGTTGCAATAACAGGGGTGTCTGGGAAAGAAGTGACGCCATGCTGACCCATTCTCGCCTGTCACCACTAGGGACTTAGGGCAAGCCACACAAAATGCCCACTTCTCCTAGCTGCCACTGACTGAGGGGCCCCCTGCAGGACTCACCACCCTGACCCAGGTACTGCGCTGTGCCGATGCCATCCGCTCTCCCCTATGCTTGCCACGAGGTGTTCTGTGTCAGTTTTGCACTGTTCCAGGCTGAACCAGCCACCCAGTGCTAGAGTAAAACAAATCTGCGGCTACTAGAAAATGGCCGCCTCAGCACAATATGTCTGAGAGCGCCGGAAAAATGGCCGTGCGGCTACAAGAAACTGGCCACAGCTCCCCACATGGCAGACACTCCAAAATCAGCCTAAAAAGGGAGAAAGCGTGCGGATCAGCAACTGCCCAGTGCAGTCCCCTATCAGGAGCCAGAGATCCCCCCCAGGGGACCCCAGGCCAAGTACATGCTCCACACCCCCTATGCCCAATCACTCAGCGGCCCCTTAGCATGGGGAGGAGGTAAAGGGACAGGGAGCGAAGAAAGGGAGATAGAGAGACCCCCTAGACGACCTCCCAGGGAATGCCCAGCTGCTCCATCCTGCCGGGATAGGAGAAACCATACTTACCCCTCCTGCAAGGACTGCTGGACGTATTCCACAGACAGACCCATCACCCGAGCAGTACAGGGTGGCTATCGGCCACGGCACACTGACATGGACAGCAGTAGCCCAGTCATATGTGTGCCCTGGAGAATATAGCTCACCGGCCACCCCTGGATCAGACGGGGCATGTCGTGGTTGACCCAGCGCATAGCTAAGGTCTGCACGCACTTGATGGCCAGGCTGGGGAGACTACCAGGATCTATATTATCCAGCTTGTCACCCAGCCCGGCTGTTGATTGTAGATCACAGGAATCAAAAAGCAGCAAAAAGAAAAAAAATCCAAGGACCAATTGGCCCCCACAGGGAGCCAGGTATATACACTAGGCAGAAGAAAAACTGAGTGCCTGGAACCAGAGTGAGGGGTTATAGCCAGTAGGACTGGCCATGGGGCGGTACTGAGAAGTTTTGCTGTTTTTACATGTTCTGCCTAGTCTTCTCCTGAAGGTGGTGATACAACCCAAAGGTCAAGCTTAAAAGGTGCTGTGTCAGTCAATGAACGACAGAAAAGTATGCATGCCCCTTGAAATTTTTCACATTTTGTCATATTACGATCAAAAACGTAGATGTATTTTATATGATAGACCAACACAAAGTGGCACATAATTGTGAAGTGAAGGAAAATGATAAATGGTTTTCAAATTTCTTTTACAAATATCTGAAAAGTGTAGCGGGCATGATGAGCATCATCAGGAAGGTCAAGGAACACACCAGACAGGTCAGGGATGAATTTGCGTAGAAGTTTAAAGCAGGTTTAGATCACAAAAAAAATATTCTAAGCTTTGAACATCTCCTGGAGCAGTGTTCAATCCATCATCTGAAAATGGAAAGAGTATAGCACAAATGCAATCCTACCAAGATATAGCCATCCACCTAAACTGACGGGCCAGGCAAGGAGCGCATTAATAAGAGAAGCAGCCAGGAGACCCATGGTAACTATGGTGGAGCTGCAGAGATCCATAGCTCAGATGCAAGGATCCGTCCACAGTACAACTATTAGTCGTACACTCTAAAAATCAGAAGAAAGCCATAAGAAGTCCTGTTTGCTGTTTGCGAGAAGCCATGTGGGGGGACACCGCAAACATGTGGAAGAAGGTGCTCTGGTCAGATCAGACCACAATTGAACTTTTTGGCCTAAAAGAAAAACGCTGTGTGGTGGAAAACGAACACTGCACATCACCCTGGACACACCATTCCCACCGAGAAAAATGGTGGCGGCAGCATCATGTTGTGGGGATGCTTTTCTTCAGCAGGGACAGGGAAGATGGTCAGAATTGATGGGAAGATGGATGGAGCCAAAGACAGGGCAATCTTAGAAGAAAACCGGTTTGAGAATCTGCAAAATATGTGAGACTGGGGCGGAGGTTCACCTTTCAGCAGGATAATGACCCTAAACATACAGCCAGAGCTACAATTGAATGGTTTAGATCAAAGCATATTCATGTTTTAGAATGACCCAGTCAAAGCCCAGACCTAAATCCAATTGAGAATCTTTAGCAAGACTTGAAAATTGCTGTTCACAGATGCTCTCCATCCAATGTGACAGAGCTTGAGCTAGTTTGCAAAGAATAGGCAAAAATGTCACTGTCTATATGTACAAAGCTGGTAGAGACATAACCAAAAAGACTTGCAGCTGTAATTGGGTTTGTAGGTGGTTCTACAAAGTATTGACTTAGGGGGGCTGAATACAAACGCATGTCACACTTAAGATATTTGTAAAAAAGTTTTAAAACCATCATTTTATGTGCCACTTTGTGTCGGTCTATCACATAAAATACATTAACGCTTTTGGTTGAAACATGACAAAATGTGGAAAATTTCAAGGAGTGTGAAGACTTTTTTCAAGGCACAGTAGTTCTAGGTTTCTATTGTCATGGGAAAATAGGCTAATGTAAAATATTGAGATGGTAGAAACATAATATCAGCCAGGAATATTATTTCACAACATGCGGTTTTATTTTAAGGTGTTAGCAATAAATTAGATTGATTTTTAACTATAATTGTGTGTAAATTTGCTTGCCTTAAAAGTCCCATTAAAAAAAAAAAAAAAAAAAAAGAAAGTGCACTGAGCAGTTAAATTGGCCTTTCTTATGGACATTTTAGTTATATGTACATTTATGTTTTGATGACACTAATTCTTTTGTGGTAATTATGATTGTATTTTGAGTATGTTTTATCTCTACTTTACTTCTCTAGGTATATTTTTTAGATTAGTTCTTGGGTTTGCGTGGAGTTAAAAGTCCCATTACCTCATTATCATTTCTGTTTATA
This sequence comes from Lithobates pipiens, assembly GCF_037356315.1. Taxonomy (NCBI): domain Eukaryota; kingdom Metazoa; phylum Chordata; class Amphibia; order Anura; family Ranidae; genus Lithobates; species Lithobates pipiens. The sequence continues at coordinate 446,220,022 of NW_027507748.1, read as the reverse complement.
TTTAAAGTGATGTTGGTATTGTACATCACTTCATATATAGTACATTGTACAAAATGTTCAATATTTAGAAATCTGTAGCTTTCATTAAAAATACCAATTGATCCTACCATGTAGGTCCTTGTTCAGCCACCTCCTGTTACAAGGTGAACACTGTCTCTTTCCAGCTGTTTTATGCTTACTGTACATCCTGTCACATGAGTTTCTGATGGTGACTGTAAGTGGCCTGTTCAGCACACATGATGCATGAAGTGAGTGTGCACCGTTGTGACCTTTATAAAAATTAATTGGTTGCATGAACTTAAGGTGAAAGTTGCTGCAGACGATACGCAGCGGGTATCTAAACTATATACCGTATTTATCGGCGTATAACACGCACCCCAAGTTTAGGAGGGAAGTTTAAGGGGAAAAAAAAACAACTTACATTTAAAATGCCCATCAATGCAGCCTTGTCCATCCAAATAAAAAGACAATCTACAGAATGAATAAATATATCAAACGATAAATCGATCCACCAATAGACTAAACCGCGCGTATTACTACGTTTGCAATAGATATTAATAAATATTCTCTATTTCAAATCTAACATGTATATATATATAATAGTCATGTATGAGTCATAGGTGTGCATTCAATTCATAAAAGCTATACATGCATCCAACTTGTGGTTTCACTCCAGTGTTCATCAATTCATCCTATAATCCTATAAAATTATATGTATAAAAATCTTATATATAAAAAAACATATATCTAAAAAAGCACCAATTTCAAAACAAAATCAAAACAAAGCACCAATTTTAAATTTAAATTTGATTTTGTTTTGAAATTGGTGCTTTTTTAGATATATGTTTTTTTATATATAAGATTTTTATACATTATAATTTTATAGGATTTGTGTGCATACAGCAATATAATTTTTAATACATGTGATTTTTTATACATGCGATTTTTAGGTGTTTTTAGAGAAACACAGTCCCGTTTAATATAGGTGTAGGCCTATGCGTCCCATTTAATATAGGTGTTCCGTTTAATATAGATGTAGTCCTATGCATAAAAAAGAATATATCTTTTCTAACTTTTTTCTACTAATCTTTTTTTAATAATTTTTTTAATAATTTTTGATTCTGTAATCTACAATTGTAGTTTATTTTGGATATTTTATATTGTTGTTTATAGTTTTTTTTTTGATTTTAAATAATCATGTAAAGAAGGTTTATTATGTCTAAATTACGATCGCATCGGCCGATGACGTGAGATTACGTTGTGATCTATAGCCAAGCATGATTCGTATATGGCTATATTTTAATTAGCAGTTTATATAAAGCCTTCAAACGTTAACTCAGGAATCTGTAATTAGACAATATAAACGGTCGTATCGGCCGATCAGATCTAACGTATGTGTTCATATGCATATACGATCGTTTTTTATACTCTTTTTAACGAATACCTTTGGATTGGTGGAGAACCATGGATCTTTACATATGGACTATTGCTAAACTTTGCGCATACTGTTTATAAATGCATAATTTTCCCAAACATCTCTACATTGGATGTGGGTCTGCACTAGTCACAATTGCTTCAGACATAAAATTAGCGATTGGTGCAGAATCCCGCACATCATGCGGTGATGGATGTTGATTGGTTTGTTCTGTAGATAAAAAGACACTTCCGGTATTACAAGTTACGCCCTCAGATGAAGTCGGATATGACGAAACGCGTCAGGGCGTAACTATACCGGAAGTGACGAGTGCGCCTCAATCCCTGCGTTTCAGCGAGCGGTAGTAAGGCACGAGACAGCGAAAACGTTCGTTCCTCCTCGATCATAGCTGAACCAATGGGATAAGGCACAGTACTTTTTCAATGCTTAAATACTTTGTTTATTTGGTACGCATATATATGTTGGGTTTCGTTTTGTCTAAATAAATAGTGTTAAACAATATCACACTATGTTTGGGCATCTTTGCTTTTTTATATGAGAAAACTGGATTCCAACAAGAGAGACATCTAGTGGCCATAAGAAGCATTGTTGATTGGCAGTTTAAAGGCGTTTTTGATCTTGCTGTTCGGTGAGTGCATCCCCAAAGGGGGATCGTGTGTGCCCCACAAGTGGTGAATTTTATGGTGGAAGCTACAATTTAATCACAACAGTGAACAGATAAAATAAGCACCTTCTATCCTGGACACGGATCAAAATTTCAATGAACTCACTTTATATATAAAAAATCTTTTAAGAGTGTATAAGCGCTGCTATATATGAAAAAGTGGACTTCTTTAAAAAGTTACAATTTTTTGTATATTGTTTATATGTATAATATATGGCCCTTCTACCAGGAATACACCTCCACACGCGCAATGATATATACACAAGCCACACTGGGTATGTGAAAGTGAGGGAATCCCCCTTTGGTATTGCTCTTACCAGACTTGTGGTTTCACAAGCCTTTATAGATCACTCTTGATGATGTCAATACGACGAAACGCGTCAGGATGGAACCATATGGTACGAGCATAGTGGGACTAACAGGAGGGAAGAAAGACGGATAGCCAAACTGTGAGCCATTAGTGGTAACAACTTGTAGCTGTGGGTGGTAGAATTCTTCCTTATCCTGATCGATTCAACTAGCTATGCATTCAGAGTGAACCAATGCTTTTAAAGATTGTAGCTTTTATGAATTGAATGCACACCAATGACTCATACATGACTATTATATATATACATATACATGTTAGATTTGAAATAGAGGATTGCACTTTATTACTATCTATTGCAAACGTAGTAATACGCGCTGTTTAGTCTATTGGTGGATAGATTTATCGTTTGATATATTTATTCATTCTGTAGATTGTCTTTTTATTTGTGTGGGTTTTAAGTTTAAATCCCTTTTAATACAGCTGCTATATAGAAACATACTAAAAAAAATTCCATAGTCGCCAGATAACAAGCACGCAATTCAGTGTAAGCGCCTGGAGTTGTTCAGTTAACGGGGCGGGGTTTACCTGCAACAAAAGTGGTGACAGCCTTGTCCATCATTGCAGCTTTGTCTTGCAGCCTTGTCGGTGTCATATGCAGCTTTGTCATGCAGCCTTGTCCATCATTGCAGCTTTGCCATGCAGCCTTGTCCATCGTTGTACTCTTGTCAGTGTCAATTGCAGCCTTGTCAGTTTTATTTGCAGCTTTTTTTTTTTTTTTTAAATGGCGCTGTGGAGATACAGAGCCGGATGTCCTGTGTATCTCAGCGATGCTCTGTAGTTTTCGGCCGCCTTCGGCCATTCTCATCAGCTTTCAGCCGCCAAGAAGAGCCGAAGGCGGCTGAAAGCCGCCCAGAAGAGCCGAAGGTGGTTGAAAGCTGCCCAGAGGATCAAAACTGTGGAGGATCGGCGTATAACACGCACCCATGTGTTTGATATATTTTAAATTTTAGAACGCACATGCAAATCATGTTAGGGATGTTTTTCCCTATCCAGTAACAATATGCTAATCAATTGACCGATTCATACAGTTCTTTAACGTATTGTAGACACTGAATCGTGCTAGGGTTATTTACTTCATACAGTTTCTGTAAACTGAATTGCATTTATTTTTTATTACTACAACAGGCCCACTTCCTGCACTCTTTTACAATATCCTCAAGGGGACAGTTCTTTTGAGACAATTTAGAAGTCCAACAAAACTAAAAAATTCAATGCATCTGGAACTGACAGGTGCGGTGACTGGCAACTTTTTTCAACAACTGTTTATACATATTATAGGTAAAACTGCCATCTGTTAGAGAACAGGAACAATGTACATGTAAAAGATACCCGTACAGCCAAAACAGATCCTGTGCATTCCATCAAAGGACTATATTCCCTCCTATGCAGAAGGTAGTCAGATAAATGTAAATGGTATATAACAAAAATAACCACAATAATGATATTGCCTACCCAAATGAAGATATCGGTATCACATTTTCAGTAAACCTATAACTAGGTAGGAATATAGGGCCTGAAGAAAAATAAAATCCATAAGACCTGTAGTCAGTTATATGAACATTAAATTGGAATGACAACCATGCTCAATTGAACTGTTCAGGGTCAGAAGAAACTTGTCAGAAATATTACCTTTTGAGGATAGCCTTCACCCGGAGACATCTAGTGTCCACGTCATGGTGTTATCACTATAAACACAAGCAAGACCCCCCAGTCTGCTACCACAGATGTATTTCTGAAGGCATTCAAAGTAGGATGCCTTGCGTTAGGTGAGTGTGACTCATGTATGATCAAGGTGGAACTCCAAGCAAATAATGACATAAAACTTACTGTTTTACTGGCAAAACAGTCTGTAAAGTGAACTAGCTATCCTTGAGTGTATATATCTATATCTAACAAACACAAAACTCACATACCTTGATTAAACAATAAATTAATTTGTCATTCCATGGTCTAGCATTCCTCTTCCTAAGCAAACTCCCTGTTCACAGAGGTAATAATGCCGATTCGCTGTCTAGTTAAGAGACTTGGGAATCTGGATTGCTGAGCCACCAGGATAAACTGGTCAACTGGAAGTGTGTCACCTGTGCTGTGTGGAAATCACAAGACTGGCTGTACAGAATTACAAATATGAAAAGCAAAAATGGTTAATGTGTATTTCAAACATATATTTAGCTGCTTTTCCAGACATTTTTCTTCTAAAATGGAAAAGAAAAGCCGTATTAAGGTACTAATATATATTTTCACACTGTGGACGAAGGTGCGCCAAGAGAAAACCCCAACTAGTTTGCATATTCAGTTTGCAGCCCACAGCATTTCATTGCAACCAGTTGTGGCATTTCTGGCACAGTGTTGGTATGAGCAAAGTTTGCAGTGTGGACATCCTGCAACATCAGTATCTCACTAACCCTCCTACCTTTTTCAGTCAATAAAGCTGCCAATCATAGCCTTTGAATCACAACTGGCATGGCGCTGCACATGTAATTGGTTATGACCCAAGCCAGTTGATGGTTTGACAGTTTGGTTGAGAGCACAAGCAAATTAGAAATCCTGGGTAATGAGTTTTTTTTAGGGCTGCAACTAACGATTATTTTAATAATCGATTAGTTGGCCGATTATTGTTTTGATTAATCGGTTACTAGCCTTAAAAAAAAAAAAAAAAAAAAAAAAAAAAAAAAGTGGGTCAAATTGACGTTCATTTTCAATCACAGTGATGGGACAATTTGGAAATAATGGAAAACTTCTTAGTCAAAGGAATTTTCAGACAGTGTATGTGGTTTTCGTTCAGAAATTACATTCATTTTAAAAACAGAATGTTAAAAACAAGTGAAAATTTCAAACAAAATTCTTTCATTCAGTGAATGTACAAAAGATTTTTCGTCTGAATATTCTCATCTGAAAATTGATCTGTGTTGCCAGCATAAGGCTCCGTACACACCTATGCAGTTTGCTTTTGATCTGTTTCTGCAGTGCTTTTTGCTGTACGTTTTGATTTTTGTGCACGTGATTTTACTGCAATTTGCATTTTTTTTGGGCAGATTAAAAAACACAAATTGCTGCAAAAACGCATTACATGCTTTTCTGCAGCTTCTCAATTGAAGTATATTGAATCAATAAAGCACCATTTTGCATTAAAAGTCCCTGACCCTTTCAGATGTGAACGTGTCCCATAGGAAACCATGTAGATGAACTGTAGTGCATTTCTGCAAAAAGCACCAATAATCACATAGATGTGAACCAGGTCTAAAACTAAGTTTAGTAACATAATGGGGTTAAAAAAAAAACTAAAATTAGCCCTTTATAGTACAAAAAAGTAGATAATCACTACTTTTCATTTTTTTACTGTAGAACAGTGAAATTAATATTTACAGTAGCGATTATTTGCTCTTTTTGTACTATAAAGGGCTCTTTTTTTTAACCCCATTATGTTACTGGCCGATTAATCGATTATGAAAATAGTAATCGATTAATTTCATAATCGATTAGTTGTTTCAGCCCTAGTTTTTTTAACCCATTAAATCAATGGGTTTAGTTCAGCTTTAAGTCATTAAAGAACACTAAATGACTTTACCATAAACATGAAAAACAACAGAGTCATTAATGAAAAAAAGTGCCTCGTTTATTTAAATTACAACGCAAAGTTGTATGACTTGCTCATCAAATCCTGTTTTTTTTTTTTCACAAGATATTACAAAGAGCATGTAAAATTAAAATTTAAAAAAATGCACTGTGCTAGAGAATTGAGGGAACGGGAAAAAGCGCTGAGCAACCCAATATGAGCATTCACAGAGCTCTTGGCTGCAATTAGCATTTTGTTCATGAATACAAAACAGTTACATTTAAAAGGAAATTGCGCTCATAGCCTCAACTGCTATTTATGCCTTTCATGTTTTTCCTTAGAAATATAATACTTAAGAAATATGGTCACTGGGGGAAAAAAAAAAAAAATGTTTAAAGGCCATGGTATGATATGTATAAGGAATGGTTTTATGGGTTATTTGAAAAAATAAATAATTTACAATGAGATAGTAATTTGTACCCGTGCTATTCCTGAATATTATGTTTAGTTGACATTCTTCTACAGAATAGGTTTGTCCATGCTCAATTTTTTGTTCTTAAAGAACCCAAATCTGAAGAGAGAGAGAGAGAGAGAGAGAGAGAGGGGTCATGGGCTTAAAAATAACATAGGAACTCAAGATATTGGGGCCTACAATAAAAAAAATATATAAATAAAAAGCCAGGAACTGACGTTGACTGGTAGAAAGAGGTATAGGGTGTCCCCTCATAAAATGATTGGCAGATATTGCAGCAGTAACACTCCTATTATGACTGTAGATCTTCAGCGCAATCATTATTTATCAGGTGGAAAATGTGAATTTGACCAAGGATCAGAACTTCTCCTCCCGATGGTTGGGCCCCATATACTCCATGGATCATATGTCTGTCCGGTCATGCTGTCAGGGCTGTGAGAGGAAGCAGCTGAAGGCGAGTTGGGGGCTGGGCATGTGCTTTCAGCCCCAATCAGATCAATACCTGGCAATGGGTTGGGGGGAGCGGTAGTATACGGGAGAGAAGGGTTTGGATTACTGGACCAAATGGAACTGCTGAACGGCGTGGACCACAGGCTACCAGTGCCAAGGATGGACTGCAGGAAAAAATAAACAAACATTGCATCAGATTATAAGCTTTACCAGAAGTATTACACTATAACAGCTATAAAAAAAAAAAAAAAAAAAAAAAAAATATAAAATAAATATGATAGAGGCCCAACAACAAAATGTTTTTTTTTTTAAAATATCCAGGTAACCCACGAATGAAAAGTGCATACAAAAAAGAAGAAAAGAAAAAAGCAATTTGCTTCTGCAAATGACTGGATTGGAAAGTACATTGATTTGTTACTTATTATTAAAACGTGTTAGCAAAGATATCACATGTATGCAACCAAGTGTTTTCATCATCACTACTACTACTAGGCTGGGTACCTTATTGTGTAAACTAACGAACACTGCAAAATCCTGAACTATTTGTAATTTCTTTGCTTTACTCAATTTTAACATACTTTAACAAATACAATAGCGTTGTCCTTTTTTTGCATCAACTAATAGGCTTTATTGTTTATAGAGGATGACCTCTCCTGCAGACTTTTACACACACAGGGGTCGATTACTAAAACTGGAGAATACAAAATCTGGTGTAGCTCTGCAATGGAAACCAATCAGCTTCCAGTTTTTTTTTGTCAAAGCTTAACTAAATGAGCTGAAGTTAGAAACCGGTTGGCTACCATGCACAGCTGCACCAGATTTTACACTCTCCAGTTTTAGTAAATCAACCTCAGTTTCCATGATTATCACCACACTTATATAAAAAATAAATAAAATATATAAAAATCCTCTAAAGGTATATAAACCACCTCTAAAACACACTAATTGTATTGAAAAGTATCACCTAAAATACACTTTATCTTTAGAAACCTAAAATTATAAAAAGCACCTAATGAAAAATGACTTCAGCCTCGTACACACGATCAGATTTTTGCAGACAAAACCTCTGACTTTTTCCAAAGGTGTGTGCCTGGATTTGGTCTTGCATACAAACGGCAAGGAATTGCCAGCCAACAAACACGAATGTAGTGACGTGCTATGTGGTTTTTCAGCTCTTAAGGCATCACCCTTTTTTGGGCTCCTTCTGCTAATTTCGTGTTAGTAGAAGTTTGGTGAGTGTCGATTCACGCTTTTCAGTTAGTTTCTGAATGGCCGTTCGTCAACCAGACAAGTTGCGTAATCGGAGGAGATAACGTGTTAATTATTGGTCTTGGAGTTATTGCTTTGACCCAAGGAACAGTCCAGGAACAGGAGGAGGAGGATTTCTTGAACCAAAAATTGGTTGCTTTATTGGTGACTAATTATGTCATATGCCTCACCAACTCTTGGCATTGCTGACCCCCTATATTAAGAAGTAGGACACATGCATGAGGCCATTTTTTTTTTGGTTGGATAATGATTTGATTTGGTATATTTTCTATATTTTTGGATGCATGAATGTAGTTTTGGGTTAAAAGCTCTGTTGGCAGATAGCATGTCCAATTTTGTTTTCTTTTTTTTTTAATGTAAAATAAAAAAAAATTTGCCGCGTAGTGAATGTCAATTCTCCATTACGAATGCTGGTTTACCAGACCGACTGCTTCTGGCTCGTTCTTGCTTCCAAGCATGCGCCTTTGTACTTTGGTCCGATAGACTTGTGTACACATGCTCAGAAAATCTGACTAAAGATATTTGTCCGCAGAAAATATTAAAGCCTGTCATTAACGTTTGTCCGCAGAAAATCTGACAATTGTCCGATGGAGAAATGGTCAGATTGGATGATGATATACAGTAAATAAAATAGAAGGGGGGGGGGGTTTGGGAAAAAGCAGGAAAAGAAGGGAATAGAAAAGGAGAGGATGACTTGGGGATATAAATAAAAGGGTAAGGGAGGAAGTGGATGGGAAAAAAATGTAAATAGAAGGGAGGGGAGAGGGAAGTTTCAGTTTTATACAAAAAGGAAGAAAAGGGTTAAGACAGCATTCGTCTCAAAGCCTGCTGACATGGTATAAAGGATCCAAGTTTTTATAAGGAGTTAGTAAAAACTTAACATTTTCCCTTAGGGACCCTTCTTTTAGGACAGAAATCCTAACTATAAGCAGTGAAGATATGGAGGGCTGCCCTCTAGAAAACAGGTTTTAAAGAATTTAATACGGACAATGGTATTTTTGTGAAATTATATTATTTTTGAATGCAGCAAAGGCATGTATTCTGGCCTTATGGAAGCAGAGAATATGCCCCTCAATCTCACCGTGGTTTCCAAAAAAAAAAAAATAGCTGATATACATGCTATGGAAAAAGGGATTGCAACCACGCAGGGTAAAGTGGAGGGGTTTGAGTCAAAATGGGAACCTTGGTCCCATCTTGTATCCACTAGAGAATATGGCAATGCACTTGTTGTGGAGGGAGAACCAGGGGGGGGGGGGGAGGGGGGAGGGAGAAGAGAGAATTTAAATATAATATATTTATTATAAAATAAATATTATTTCTCTCTTTTATGTGTCTATGTATAATCAGATGAAAAATGAAACTATATATTTGGGATGTGTTTTGTGATACATATGCAATGAAATTGTATTTGTGTTGGTGTGTAAAAGTTTCTGAAAATAAAATATAGAATTAAAAAAAAAAGAAATTATATTTTTACATTTTGGTTTAAATAGGTCATCTTCCAATATTTGCATGCTGCGTCCAGCAATAGAATTAGATGGGTAAAAATAATGTCAATGGCGTCACTGGATTTTTAAAAAAAATCTGCCCTTCTATAAATGGAGTGCTTGCAGAGGGGTCTATGTAACTGACGAAAAGCCGAAAGAAACTTCAGTCTTGTTAGGAGACCATATACAACAGTACAGTTCTAGAGAACAGGCTGCATCTGCTCAATGCGTTTCCATTTAGTTCCTAAAGAATTTAGGGTAATGTGAGAAAATGTGACACCAATTGCCTGCATTACTTTGGATGTTTTACAGGATTTACAACAATTTGTAAAGTGTACATAAGCTGCCATCTGTGGCATTGAGCAACCTTGTGACTGAAACTGTAGAAGAGTTTCAGCACTCAAGCCTTACCCAGCCTGCCTATTGAGTGGCAGGACAGCAGCAATATGATCTACTGATGAACTACGAGATGACCTGGCTGCTAAAATGTATTTAATGAAACTAAAGGAAACTATTTCTTCCTGTACTAACAGAAAGGTTGCCTTTCAATTGAGTCCCTTACTACTTTAACCTCCCTGGCGGTATTCCCAAGTCTGGCTCTGGGTGGAATTTCAGAACCAAAAACTGGAATCCCAAGCTAGACTCGGGATCGTATCGTACGATCCACGAAGAGCTTATTTAATTTGTCCCCTGGATCCTGCGATGTCTCCCCGCAGTGAGATCGGCTCGTCCTCCGCTCAATTCATCACAGAGCCGGGCTCCGCTCCCTGCGAGCTTTGCGACGCATGGGGATGGAGAACGTCGCCAAATTCAAAAAGTGAAACACACACAATACATACAGTATACTGTAATCTTACAGATTACATTGCTGTATGAAATTATTTCACAACCCTTTTGTCCCTTGTGTTTTGTCCAGTGCACTGCATGTAGTTTTATATTACAGTTCTTTCTGCCTGGAAACTGGAGATTGTCCATAGCAACCAAAACTGTCCCTTTACATCAAAAGTGGCTTTAGACCAGCTAGAAAAAACGCGATAATAAATTGGAATCACTTGCAGAATTGAGAGATTGTGATTTGTGGGGAGATCCGTCATCAAACACTTAAAGTAATGACAGTGACAATTCTGCAACTGAGCAAATTTCAGTGTTTTTGATTTGATTACATTATTGAATAATTATTATATTATTTGGTATAATTATTTATAGTTATAATTTATGATTTCATTTTTCAAACTTTATCATAACCATGATGTTTACTAGACTCTGGTTTGAAGAGATTTAAGCGAGTTATTCCTAATTACAGCCCTACAATATAAAACACCAAATTTCCATGCAAAATAATGGTACCGCTTTCAGCACCAAAAATCTTAAATAAATCATACCGCCAGGGAGGTTAAGAGTGGAATGGACAATTACAATGAGTCTATCAACTTGCATTAGGGATGCTCTAGACCAGGGATATGCAATTAGCGGACCTTCAGCTGTTGCAGAACTACAAGTCCCATGAGGCATAGCAAGACTGACAGCCACAAGCATGACGCCCAGAGGCAGAGGCATGATGGGACTTGTAGTGTAGCAACAGCTGGAGGTCCACTAATTACATATCCCTGCTCTAGACTTCTTGCTTATTTATTGTTTTGTGGCCAGCTACAGTGTTCCTGTAATGTCAGCAGTGCTCATTAGAAAATTATAGGTGTTAGGCAGACATTTACTATATTCTATAACTACAAAATTTAGTGTAAAAATTACTATACCCACAACAATTTAATTGATTAGGTTGAAAACTGAAAAATGTGAATTAAAAGATGTGTGGCAACATCAATATATGAAGAAGGCAATATGTAAAACTTCCCTCATGAGATGACTGACAATCAGTGATGATATCAACCTGTGTAGGAGATCACTGTACAAAGCTTCTGATTTTGCCATGAAACTTTGAAGTTAGGGTTCAGATTTGGTCAAGAGAACAAATAGTTAGAATTGATGATTTGGCCAAACAGATTACAGCAAGATAAAACTAAAAATACACCCCACCCCATACTCACAGAGGTCACATGGGTTGGAGATCCAGTGCTTGTTGGCCATGTTGGCACAGAATCTGTGGCAGGATGATCCCAGAAGGAAGATGTGGTCTCAAAATCTGTCCACTTCTTTTGGGGATCATGAGTGTAAGTACTTCGGGGCAATGAGATTGAACCAAAAACTTCTGAGAAGGATACAATAAAAGAACATGCATTAAATTTACAAAAGCAGCTGCGCAACACACATTAGAAGGCATTCAAGCCAGTAGGACACATACAGTGATGTATATTCAGTTTTTAAACTGCAGCACCCTTTTGCAGATTTCAATATATCACATAACTATCTTTAAACATTTACATTGGTCGACAATAATAATGAAAAATACCACGCACAACACTATATACAGAGCAGAGCCTGGCAAAAGGAATGTCATGCAATCTTGTCTCTTAACACCCTGCCAGATGCCATAAACACTAACTTAAAAACTGTGACTCGGGTCTTTGTATATAGCTCTTAAAACCGTAGTAAACACTGCTTGCCGACTTGTACCTACAGGTAACATGCACAGTTTAGAAGATATTGACTATTCCTGAGTGTGTGATGCCACAAGCACATGTGCTCTGAAGGAGTGGTATACTGAGCATGTTGTCCCTCCAGAACGCTGTGCCATGTGCATGCACAGGAGTGATGTATTCACGGCTCTGTCATTCATAGACCAGGTAAAAATGGAAGACCTGTCTGCGGTAAGTGCACAGCAGGAGGGCTTTGTTTTAAGGCAAGTCTTTTATAATGTGCTAGTATGTGGTGAATACTAGCACATTATGCCCCTAACTTAAAGGGGGCGCTTTCCTTTTTCTCCAGACTTTAGTACAGCTTTAAACGTCCATAATTGCTACATATTCTGTTGTATGGAAAGTACTAACCTCCTGTTAAATTGAAGGTATTGCTGGATCCAAAGGCAGAAAATGAATATTCGGGACTGCTGATTGGGCTCCACAAACCAGAGCTGGAAGTAAAATAGGAATATGATGAAATTAAGTTAGCACATTTACATATAATAAAAAAAACTATTTCAGACATGGTGTTGTCCCTAGCAACCAGATTCTGCATTTACTTCTCCTAGCGCAGCAGTGAAATCAAAAAGAACCACTGGTCAGCAGCATAGGGGACCATTTTATGGTAAAAAAAAATCAAATGATTTAGAGATATTAAAGTGTTACTAAACCCAGTAATATAAAAATAACCCCCCCCCCCCCAGTGCCCACAGCTTATAAATCTGTTTACATTACAATACTGCCACTATATACCCTTTTGGATGATCTGTACACCACGGTTACATGATAAACTGCACAGTTTCTCCAGTGGTGAGAGTTCAGGGATGAGATTTCCACTAGATCCTGTATGCATGCGCACATGTGTGAGGTCAATATCATGTGACTTGGCTAGCTCTGAGTACAAGTAAATGTTCTCTCCAGCATAAAAGACAACTGAGCATGTTTAGGTCGACTACCCTGCTTGTGTTAGCTGGCCTTCCCCAGATAGCGCAGGATGGGGAGGATCTGTGCATACAGGATAAAACAGTATTTTTTACACAATGCAGAGGATTAACCCCTTAAGTTCCACAGTGAGTATAACAAGCATGCTATGCTGCTTATACAGACTGATTTTACTGTTGTGGGTTTAGTAACACTTTGTAAATTCTTCTACAACCATAAAAGCTTATTGACAATTGATACACAAACCTTAGGTCACATATAAGAATAACCATACAATAGATTCCCTTATTTGATGCTGTTGGCTCTATCCAATTACACTTTGATTTTCAATTAAAGCAAACCTTAGAATAGCTTAGGACAGCCATTTATAGGACATCGCAGTACTTTCCCTACCTGTCAGAGTTATCACTATCAATGGATACACTTTGTGACATGCTGATGCTGTTAGGGATGTCACTTCTAGCAACAGATGATTTGGCTAATCCGCTGCCACCTGTTTTAGCAGAGAAAAAAAAAAAACCTGTAAACCGACCATTTTGATTGAAGATGAAGGCAACGTATTCATTGCTGTATAGCTAAAATGTGGCTTATTACCTGGGTTCTTGTCATATCCAGCAGCAACAGCAGCAAATGTTGGATTGCCATTCCTCCCAGGTAAAGAAGCTGCTTTAGTCAGCTTGTGTTTGATGACAGAGGAGGCGTTTCTTAAATCACTGAAAGTAAAGATCCTTTGTTATTGTTGAAACACCATGCAATGTTCTACTTGTGTGTAGTAACATGTTACAGAATTATTTTCTATAGAATTCTAAATCCATCTCCCCTTTACAAAAATGAGGTGGAAGTTTCATAGTGGATGCATAAAGTACATGAGCATTAGGGATGACCCGAACACCTCCCGGTTCAGTTTGTATCAGAACATACCGAACAGGCAAAAAATTTGTCAGAACACACGAACACCGTTAAAGTCTATGGGACACGAACATGAATAATCAAAAGTGCTCATTTTAAAGGCTTGTATGCAAGTCATTGTCATAAAAAAAAAAAAAAAAAAAAGTGTTTGGGGACCTGGGTCCTGCTCCAGGGAACATGCGTCAATTTATTATTTTTTAAAAACAGAAGATTTTTCAGGAGCAGTGATTTTTTCAATGCTTAAAGTGAAATAAAAATGAAATATTCCTTTAAATTTTGTGCCTGGGGGTGTTGTCTATAGTATGCCTGTGAAATGATGCATTTTTCCCGTGTTTAGAACAGTGCCGCAGCAAAATTACTTTTCTAAAAGGGAAAATTGTCATTTAAAACTGATGGCGGCTGTAATGTTCTTTAAAAAAAAAAAGAAGAGCATGCCCCCCCCAGTCCATTACCAGGCCATTTGGGTCCGGTATGAATATTAAGGGGAACCCCTAACCAAAAAAAAAAAACAATTGTGTGGGGGACCCCCTAAAATCCATGCTAAGCCCTTCGGGTCTGATATGGAAATTAATGGGAACCCTGCGCCAAATAAAAAAAATGGCGTAGGGGTCCCCCCAAAAACCACACCAGACCCTTATCAAAGCACGCAACCTGGCAGGGCGCAGGAAGAGAGGGGGGACCAGAGAGCGCCCCCCTCCTGAACAGTACCAGGCCACGTGTCCTCAACATGGGGAGGGTGCTTTGGGGTAGCCCAAGGGCCTCAGGGTTGTGGGGGTCTGCGGGCAGGGGGGCTTATTGGAATCTGGAAGCCACCTTTAAGAAGGGTAACCCCAGATCCTGGCTCCCCCCCCCCCCGTGTGAAATGTACCCCTACCATTAGACAAAAAAAAATTGTGTCAAAAGTGGCAAAATGTAAAAAAACAAAACAAACAAAAACCCACAAGACTTGAGGACAAGTCCTTTATTAAAAAACAAAAATGTCCCACAATGTCCATTCATCTTCACACCGTGACAGACCGAAAAAGAAAAAAAAAACAAATCCGGAACCGATCCGCCTGTATGGGAGGCTCCCGCCCCGTGTGACGCTTCTTCTCTGTGACAGTTCTTATATAACTGAGGGCGGGGCCCCCGGTGATGTAAACTGGTGACTATGCCCCCCTCTGACACTACAGGGAAGCCACAGGATGTCCCTGTGGCATCATAGGGGGCGGAGTCACCCAGGTATGTAACCGAGTGGCCCCGCCTTCAGTTATATAAGAACTGTCATAAGCGAAGTAGCACTACGCCGCAGGAGCCTCCCATAGAGGCGGCTCAGTTGCAGATTTTTTTTTTCCTTTTTTGGTCCTTCGCAGAAAGATAGAAAAAGATGAATGGACATCGTGGGACATTTGTTTTATTTTTTAATAAAGGACTTGTTCCTAAGCGGTGTCTTGTAGTTTTTAACATTTTGACACTTTTTGTGAAAAGGTAGGGGTACTTGTACCCTGTTACCATTTCACACGGGGGGGGGGGGGCCAGGATCTGGGGGTCCCCTTGTTAAAGGGGGCTTTCAGATTCCGATAAGCCCCCCGCCCGCAGACCCCCACAACAACCGGGCAAGGGTTGTGGGGATGAGGCCCTTGTCCCCATCAACATGGAGACAAGGTGCTTTGTGGGGCTACCTTAATGCACCCTCCCCATGTTGAGGTCATGTGGCCTGGTACAGTTCAGGAGGGTGGGGCGCTCTCATTGTCCCTCATTTCCTGCGGCCTGACAGGTAGCGTGCTCAGATAAGGGTATGGTGTGGCTTTTTAGGGGGACCCCTACTCTTATTTTTGGCACAGGGTTCCCCTTAAAATCCATACCAAGTCTGGTATGGATTTTCGGGGGGGACTCCTATGCCATTTTTAAAAAACAATTTGGCGTAGGGCTGGTTCGGGGTTCTCCTTAATATTCATACCAGGCCCAAAAGGACCTGGTAAAGGACTGGAGGGGGGGGGAGCCCATGCTTTTTTTCCAATGCGTTTTATCTATATTGCAGAGACCCAACAATTCATTACAGCCGCAATCAGTTTTAAATGACAATTTTTCGTTTAGAAATGTAATTTTGCTGTGGTACTGTTCTAAACACGCGGAAAAATGCGCCACTTTACAGGCAAACTATAGACACCCCCCACCCCCAGGCACAATATTTAAAGGCATATTTCATTTTTATTGTTTCACTTTAAGCATTAAAAAAAATTAAAAATAAAATCTCCGCTCCTGAAAAAACGGTCATTTAAAAAAAAAAAAAAAATTCATTGATATATGTCGCCTGGGGCAGGACCCAGGTCCTCAAACACTTTTTATGACAATAACTTGCATTTAAGCCTTTAAAATGAACACTTTATTTTTCATGTTAGTGTCCCATAGACTTTAATGGTATTTCGGCAGCTTTCGTATTTGCAGGAAACCTGCATATTGTTTGGTGTTCGCAGAAAACATCCGAACAACCAAAGGTCGACCCGAACTTATGCACGGGCCGAACCGTTCGCCCATCCCTAATGAGCATACATGGAAAAAGCACGTACCTGGGTAGTGACAAAACTGACAAGTATTACATAACACAAAATAAAGCATTTTTTGATTATTTTGGTTCCAATGTCAGAAAACATGAGATATACAGGCCTGTCTGAATAATACTTCTATTACATACATTAAAAAAAAAATCACATATAGTGATATTCTAAAAACCTCAGTCCTGCCGGATTAACATCTTTCTGACCGTGTAACATGTGTTTTATATATAGAGTGGGCCTTACACCCAGCCATGGCACATATGGGTCCATGATGGTTTGTGGGTGTGCATCACTACACTCATGGCTTCTGATTGGGAGCAAGCGGATGGGCTCCCGATCACTTGACTGCTGAGAGAGCCAATGACAGCATTTATGTGATTGGGAAGCTATGCTGTATCCCTGCATTACCGCCCATTTAAAGAGCTTCCAGAAGGCGGTGTAAGGGGGTTAAACGAGATGCACTTGTGCTAATGAACAAGTAAAAACATTTTCTTGCTATTAATATTACTAGCAAAGTGCACCTGTTCCTTAAACAGTCAATTAGACTGATGTGGTTTTTCTATTATTTGCTCTATGGCTTGCGTAGCTGTAAAAGTAATTCTAAAGTCTGTTTTTTTCCATAAAAAATAACATGTCATACTTTTCAGGTCTGTTGCAGTGGATTTGCACAAAGCAGTCCAGATCCTCCTCTTCTCTGGACCCTCTTCTGTGCTCCTGGCCCCTCTCTGCAGTTGAGTGCCCCCATAGCAAGTAGATTGCTATAGGGGCACCCAAGCTGAGCTGCAGCTCCGTTTGCCCATTCAGACACGGAGCTGCAGTTCAATCATCGCCCTCTCTCTCCTGATTGGCTAACTAATTGACAGCAGCGGGAGCCAATGGTGCCGCTGATGTTTCTCTGTCAATCAGGAGGGAGAGTCCGACAAAACACTTGTGAACATCACTGAACATCAGATGAGGCTCAGGTAAGTATTAGGGGGCTGCTGAACACAGATGGCTTTTTATCTTAATGCATAGAATGCATTAAGGTCCATGCTGTGTATGCTGCCTGTGTTTTGCATGTTCTGTACAGCGTTTAAGTATTTATCCCTCTGGACTCTTCTACATTTTGTAGTGTTAGAGCCTACAACTGGTCTACAAATGCACTGTGCTGTACATCGGCCACCCCATCAATACCTGAGTTTACAATCACCCCAAAATCTGACGACTCCTGTGGGAGCACGGGAAGTGATATTTCATCCTTAAATAATAAGACATATTGCAATTGCTATATAAATACAATGGGTACAAGCAGCATGTTAAGGTTGTCCAAGTTTGCCTTTTTGCTGTATTGTGAAAAAGTGAGCAAGACATAAATCTGTAACAGAAATTTACTATAAAATGGAAGGCTGGCGTCACACTTACTGACTGCTTGTGCTGTTTACAATGCTGCTGTAGCTGCTTCTTAAGCCAAAGCCCAAGGCTGGAGGAGGTGAAGGGGGAGTAGGGGCTGGTGAGGTCTGACGTTGTTTCAAGAAGTCATCTGCGTTGTGGGTTTGCACAGACAATTTGTAAAGGCTATCTACTGCTGTAATCACAATACAGAAAATAATGCTACAGTACACCATAAAAACTTACATGCTCCACATTGCCAAACACATGTAAAACATGTCAATACAAGCAATAAAAGGAAAAAAGAATAAATCTTCTACTTAGCTTAACAAAAACTTGAAAGCACTTGAAGAAAAAAATAAAAAATAATAATAATAATTATAGGCTATATTATTCAGCTATTTATAGGTCTTTGTGCAATAGGAAACAACTACTGCAGGAATAGCTATTGATCCTTTAAGGGCAAGGCCAATTTTTACATTTTAGTGTCGGGCCGGTCGATCTCAAATGAAACACTGGGCCGGATTGAGAGGAACATTCTTTATGGAGCACATTTTCTGAAAGACACAACCACTTAAAAGTGCAACTATGTGCAAAGTAAAAATTATATAAAATAAGAATATGCTGTATATCAGGGGTGCCCAACCAGTAGACTGGGGGCCATATGTGGCCCATGACCTCCTGCTCTGGGATGGCTGGTTGGCAAGCCCAGATTGCAGGTTCCCAACTCGGCATACCAGAGCATCAGTGTTGTGAATGAAGCCGGTGGTAGAGGAAGCAAACGGCTGTGTAGCAGAGCCACATAAGACTATGCTTCCTGTATAGCGCCACATCTTGTCACAGGTGAAGTGATACCAAATGCACTCTGCCTGGAACAGCAACAGCTGGTGATACCCAAATTGAAGACTGTTATTAAAGGTATGTTTAATATTATAATCACAGTGTATATATGGGCACAACACCTGCAGGATATAATAGGATTATAGGGCAAAGTGCAGCTAACCCCAAGAAAAGCCAGAGGTGCACTGAACTGGGTAGACTAAAGCACATCAGCGTGAAAGCAGCCTTAGGCCCCTTTCACATGATCGGTCCAACCCAATCAGACACTCCATTCACCGCTATGGAGTGAAAATGTAAACAGACTTGTGTCCGTTTACACCTGCATACCTTCAATCCGATCGGCTAAAAGAAAAAAAAACAGAAGGGGATCTGTGCCCTTCCATCTGGGCGGATCAGAGTGTCCATAGAGTAGAGTGGGCTGTGTCCACTCTGCATATAGAGTGTACACGGACCTGCCATCCACCCACTCCACTTATTGTGGCTACCAAGTTGCTTAAGTGGCCCTTGCTCTTCAAAAGGTTGGGCACCCCTGCTGTATATGATGTACTTAACTGGGACAAAAGCAGACTGTCATGGTTTAGGAGGGCTGCTGACCTCAAAATGGACGCACTTCCCAGATGTCTTTATCCAGTGCCAGCCATCCTGATCAAGCTTCCCCCCACTTTTTTCTACCATACCAAGTCTTTTATTCCTGCCAGATTTGGATGGGGAATAACTCAGTTTTTTTCCCCTACACCTAAATCTAAAATGAGTGGTGGGATTGGGCTTCCAGATGTGCAATCCTACCACAAACCAGGATGGTGGGTTGGCACATACACAGCAGATCAAAGGATTAGGTTCTTCTTGAACAAAATCTGGCTGAGGATATGTTAATTATTCTTTGGATTAAATTAAAGGACACCACTTGTCAACTGTTAATACATACTTTGATTAGACCAATGTTACAGTGTTTCTGCGATATCTGTAATTGCTCCACTCTTGCCTCTGCCCTAGCCTAGGCCCTGGTACACAGCCCTTGTGGCTTATGTGGAATTTTTGTGGGGCCTCCAACCTGCTTTTCAAACTCATTGTAGTTTTTGGACGACTCCAAGAGCCAATCACTCTCCCCTCCCCGACGTTATGTGGAGAAGTGGGAAATGTATTTAGGAATCTTGCTTCCATATCAGGACTGGGAATCAGTATGGGCTACCATACACAAGGGCTCTTTTGAGTGTAACACAGGAACATAAATTATAACATTTTCTCTCGTTGGCACAGGGCTCCCTCTCCTCTTCAAAAAATCTCCCCTCTTATCTCAAAACAATGCTAGTTCTGTAAGCAGAAGGAGGACACAATGCTCCATTTATGGTGGGAGTGCACAGCATTACAACTGTACTAGCATGGGGTCCATGATGTTATCATGAAGGATACAATATACATGTTAGACTACTCACCCTTGCACTACTTGATTCACCACTCTACTGTAATGGGCCGCACGTATGCAAAATGGTTAACCATGCATATGATCAATGTGGAGTATATGTGCATTTGCCAGTACTGGAAACAAACATACTCCATCCCTTAAAGAATGGTTCCTAAAACCCAATAGGGTGGAGGACATGAAGGAACTCATACACATAACCGGCGTACAGCCTTCAATAAAACATGGTCTTGCTGGCTTCATTTCATGATTACGGCTGACTATTCCGCCATTATATCCCTAAGTGCAACTACTTAGCTAGCCTCTTCCGCCTATAACTTAAATTTCCTCTGCATTCCCTGATGAGTGGCAGCCTGACAGATGGTCTCTTCTCTCCTAGTCATGATTCGCTTACCCACTTTCTCTTTTTTAACCACCTAAGTATTCCCAGCTACTTCTTTCCCTTCCCCCTCCTCAAATTATAATTTTTTTTTTCCCCATTTTCCCTTCTCTTGCCTTGGGCCTACATCTACCTTTTCCTCTCTGCTCCACTCACTGAAGGGCTTTTTTTCCCTCTCTCTCCCATACTTTAGTTTACTTACCCAATGATCCTGTCAGTGACAACACTGCCGTGTGATTTCACTTCAGACGTAACAGCATTGTTATCAAAAACGTAGTGTAGCGCTAAACAGAATTATGAATGACCTAGTTAGTGCATCATCATACAGTAATTAACCCAAAACACCTTAAGTGTGAAGATTCATGTAAAAAATTATATATAGAAATGAAATTACAATTCAAAAAATATAAATAGAAAAAGTCTCTATGTAAAGTGTTGATCCAATCCAAACGTGAAATACGGGTCACCATCCACCTTCTCAAGATGAAGCTAGCATGCAGACACCCTGTGATATTCCCGTCACCTTTAGAAATAAAGGCTTACCAGATAATATAGATCCAAACGAATGTATATTCGAAGGATCATGCAAGCTTGTACACTTAGAAGGCGAGATTATAGATGTAAAATATCCAGGGAAGTAACAAGTCAGACTCCACATAGAGATGTCCTCAACTAGTTGTTAAATCCTCATCGGTACACTCCAGCACAAAATGTTGAACTGTTTCCATGTGTTCATGCTCTAGAGATGAACACATGGAAACAGTTCAACATTTTGTGCTGGAGTGTACCGATGAGGATTTAACAACTAGTTGAGGACATCTCTATGTGGAGTCTGACTTGTTACTTCCCTGGATATTTTACATCTATAATCTCGCCTTCTAAGTGTACAAGCTTGCATGATCCTTCGAATATACATTCGTTTGGATCTATATTATCTGGTAAGCCTTTATTTCTAAAGGTGACGGGAATATCACAGGGTGTCTGCATGCTAGCTTCATCTTGAGAAGGTGGATGGTGACCCGTATTTCACGTTTGGATTGGATCAACACTTTACATAGAGACTTTTTCTATTTATATTTTTTGAATTGTAATTTCATTTCTATATATAATTTTTTACATGAATCTTCACACTTAAGGTGTTTTGGGTTAATTACTGTATGATGATGCACTAACTAGGTCATTCATAATTCTGTTTAGCGCTACACTACGTTTTTGATATTTGTTAATTATTCACTGTTTTATCCTTGTGATTGTGTTAGCAGCTTTTTTCTGTTTTTTTTGGATAGCGCAGTGTCACAGGGAACGTTTTTTTGTCTATATATTGTAACAGCATTGTTACCCTATCACAAGACGTGGAAAACATCTACTGGCAAGCTCAACGGGTAATAAAATTATATTACAAGGGGGACTCAGAAAAACAAAAACTGCAGTGTTAATACTAGTGACAGGCTTCATCATATACGCAATTCTTTTGGCCATAGTTACACTCTAAGGGCTCCTTCACATGGATGTGTCCATGTACAGAGCCCGCTCTGCTCAGCGAGGAATCGTTCCGTTGATTCCCGCTGGGCAGGAAGATGATGGGTATGTGTCTGCACACTGTGCAGGAACAGACCTGTTCAGAGCGCCACTTTCCCCTATGGGGGATCGGATGAGAACGGACCGCAGAGTCCGTCGTCACCCGATCCAATCCTCAGACGGATGGAAAAGTAGGTTTTTCCTCCGTCACACTTTTTCCGATCGGAGCGGATGTCAGCGGACATGTCACCGCTGACATCCGACACTCCATAGAGGTCTATGAAGCGTCCGTTCAGGTCCACTTCAAAAATGGACAGGCGGACCTGAAAGGACAGTCCATGTGAAAGAGGCCTAACTGAACTCCTCGATTATGATTATAGAATGTAAGAGCTCCTCATAGTATACAATCAATTTTTTTTTTCTTAACAAGAGAGACAAATATACAAGTAGTTCTGATACCTAGGCATATTAGGTAAAAAAAAATATAAAAATAAAAAAAGCATTCATACACATGCAATCTAAATTCTAAACTCTACTGCAGAAGATTATGGGGAGAACTACAAGTTTCACATGTCTTACATGACAAATGCAAGCAATGTTAAGCAAACACACTTTCAAAGTAGCACTCACTACATGTTATGTTGAACTTCTATCATAGTTGCCACCTTTAATTACCTTAAGTCTGTAGAACTCTTTAGACACTTCAGGTGTTAAATCATATAGTTTACAGTTTGCCACTGAAACATATAATACATTCACTAGTGGCAATCATTTTATTGAAGGGAAATCAGTGAACACTGGTGACAGAAGCAATACAAATCACGCTAATGAAAATAACCGTCAGATGCGCAACATATAGGTAAATTTATGGATACAAGACAGTGACTGCACTAAAACTGTAATGTCAATGGATGTCTAAGAGCTCTGCGCAATGAAGGAGCATACTCACAGCTTCCTGATTTGAGAATTGGCACAGAATCCCACTCTGGAGGTGGGGAGTCTTTCTCTCCTTCAGAACTGCTGTTGCTGCCTAGTTCCTGACCAGTACGACTAGGATGAAGCTTCGCCAGCACTGATTGCCTGTTCTCTCCTAACTTACTGTTTGTACCTGCACAAAACATTAACATGCCATGCTCAATGAAAGACTGCCACTAGGTTGTCAGTGCAAATCCAGAAGAATCACATGGTTGTTAGTGATGAGTTGCAAGCGCTTTATTAATTAAAAAAATAAAAAAAATAAAAAATAAAAAAAAAGGAAAAGAATTTGACACAAATACTTACCCCGTGGTTTTTGCAAATTTCTTGCTTTTGAGCTACTCCCTAAGGAATGCTGTACGGCAATTTTGGAGAAGTTTTTAAGCTGTTTGTTTTCTAAGGGTGTAGTATATGGCAACTCCAAAGAGCTGAAAGAGAAGAATAAACAATATTTTACATTTGTAGGGGATATCTCAAATGCTGGTAATTGCATATACTTTGAGCTGCTCCTCTACTGTCAACAAAGCAGGCAAACAGGTGTGCACAATTTCCTTGGAAAATTTTAGGCTCCATTCACACTTGTGCAACTTGTTATGCGACTTTGGAAGTCACAGCCCATTCTTTCCAATGGCACCTGTTCAAGTCACAGCAGCTTTGAAAAAGGTGCCTGCACTACTTTGGTGTGACTTTTGATGCAACTTTGGTCCAGAGAATGTAAAATCAAATCAAAGTCGCTCCAAAGTTGCACTGGAAATCAGTGCAAACTGATCAATCAAACTGGAGACTCGCTTATGTGAATAGTGTCTTATTCAACAAAACTACAACAGACAAACTACTTAATCCAACAAATCCAAAAGCAAAACCACTTTCCTTAGTAATGGTAAAACCATTAAAAAGGCACTGCAGCTCCCTTACCTTGGTTTAACCTCTGTTACAGTCTCCTTTTTGCTTGGACCAGGGACTTTCTTGCTCTTTTGCTTTTGTTTACTCGTTTCATTTTCTGTCTTTTCAGAAATTACTTGTTTTCCCTTTAATTTTTCAGGCTCCTATAAAAACACAAATTACTTATTCAGTTTAGCAAGACAAACATTTCCTAACTTCAGAAATGTTACAATGTTCAAAATCATTCAAAAAGAAAATGTAAAGACTGCATATAGACCGATTTGCAATAGTCTCATTTAATGGGGCTATTTAGTAGAGATAGCGAACATAAGATACCCACGTAAAGACTCAGCTATCTCTAATTTCACCTTTTGTACAAAACCTCATTGATGCACGTGATGTTGCAGGTAAAAAAAATTGCATCTTTTTTATTTTTTTTATTTTACACAGCAGCCTTCAAAACACTGCACCGGCAATCAGTGGATCACAGGTGCAGTTTCAGGCTTCTGCAAACACACGTTACAAAAGGTGAACTTATCCCTAGGCCCGATTCACAGGTTGCAGTTTGTATATTGCAGGTGCATTTTGCATTTTCCAATACACATCTTTAAACCATTTAAGTCTATGTAATTAAAAAACCAAAAACAACATCCCTGGCCCTTTCCATAAAATGTACAGATGTGAACTACATCAATAGGAAATCATGTTAAATTGACAGTAGTGTGTTTCTGCAAAGCTGAAAATGCACTAAAAGATGCATAGGAGTGAACCAAGCCTAAGACCTGCACTTCAACAGCTATGCTGTTAAAAGCCATTGACTGAGAATCAGGATGTGACAGAGAGAGGGCTCTAAGATAGCAGGTCTGGCCTGTTGGGAAGAGGCCAGGGGTTGTTTCCTAGTAGTCTGCGTACCAGTTTCTTCTTGGCCAGTTTGATGCCATGAGAATCCCTAGGGGATTTTCAAGGCATTTGATGCCAGTGCTAGAGGGCCCTTGGTCCTGGCCACAAACAAAGCTAGTTTTTGAATCTAGAGGCCAGGAGATCTACATATCGGGTCCCCGACCTCAGACATTATCAAGTTGAATATGTTGAGGTGAAGGGCCTGTTCTCACTGACCTAGGCAGTGGCAGCTGAGTTAACCTGCTTTCCAGTTGTAAACTCCTGGAAGGTGAACCATGGACGGTGGCGATCATTGGGCAGCGAGTCTCCATCCATGACATTATCTGGTTTGTTTTCTTTAAAGCTGCATCACACCTCTATGACTTAGGCCACAGACATGGCTTTGTCTTGCTGCACCCTGATTGGGTGTCCTTGCAGAAAGATGGTCAAGTGTTGCAGCACCATCCTAATTGCTCTTAGCTCCAGGAGGTTAATGGGGAGTTTGGCTTCCATGGATGACCATGTTCCTTGGACTATGAGGGACTGCAAGTACCCTGTGCAGAATAAAGGACTGGTATCTGTTATGACCATCCAGTGATAATGAACAAAAGACTAACCCTATTGTCAAACCTGGGGTGAAGCACGGGTAGGTCAAGAGAAGGAGCATGCTTGTTCCAGAGAGGTCTCAAATGAAATTAGGCAAATGGCACAGCCTCAAAGGAGGCCAAGAACACTCATGGAGAATCTCATTGTGAGACGTGTAACCACAATTCTTGAGCGTGAGCTCGGAAAAATGAGAAAACATTTTCTTCTCTGGAAGGAAAACCTTTGCTTGGGATGTGCCCAGGAAAAGACCCAGGTATTCCAGGTGAAGAATAATGCCTCGTATACACGATCGGATTTTCCGACAACAAAATGTTGGCCGTGAGCTTGTTGGCGGAAAGTCCGACCATGTGTATGCTCCATGGAACATTTGTTGCTGGACTTTCCAGCAACAAATGTAGACTAGCAGGTTTTCAAATTTTCCGCCAACAAATGTTTGTTGTCGGACTTTCCGATTGTGTGTACACAAGTTGGTCGGACAAAAGTCCATGCATGCCGGAGATATAACTAGCGTTCATAATGGAGATATCAGGTATGTCTTGTACATCAATACATTCGTAATTGTTGGCCAACATGTGTGAACGTGTGTATGCAAGACAAGCTGGAGCCAACATCCTTCGAACAAAAATCCACGGTTTTGTTGTCGGAAAGTCCGATCGTGTATACGAGCATAAGGCTGATATTTGGAAAAAGTGATCACCTAACCAAAAGCCTGGAGCATCCGAATTCTCCAGAGGACATTGTTGGCGCTATATGAATCGTGAATAATAATAATAATAATAATAATAATTTGCAGATTACTGGAAGGGAGATGAGACATTCATGAGGTGGTCATCCAGATCTTTGCCCTTGATGCCCTGAGTTCCAAACAGGGAAATAAGAGGTGCTAGGTAGTGATGCACCGAAATTTCGGCCGCCGAAACATATCGGCCGAAAATGCCCTTTTCGGCAATTTGCCGAAAGAGAAAAATGGCCGATAATGGAGCCGAAAATGGGGCGTGGCCTGGGTGGGGGGCGGGGCTCCGCCCCCCCGCCCCTGGTGACGCCCATCATAGCGCAGGAGAGCCACCTCCGCCGCCTTTTTGATAACAGCGCCGGGAACATCACAGCTTTCATTTCAATTGCTGTGTGTTCCCGGCCGCGCGCCGTCACACGCAGCCCCTCCCCCTTGTCCGGGCACTTAGACAGATCATCTGCAGGATTGGACGGATGATCTGTCTATCAAAGTGCCCGGACAAGGGGGAGGGGCTGCGTGTGATGGCGCGGCCGGGAACACACAGCAATTGAAATGAAAGCTGTGATGTTCCCGGCGCTGTTATCAAACAGGCGGCGGAGGCGGCTCTCTTCCCTGCACACAGTGCACAGGCTGGCTGCAAAATGGCACACTGGCTGCAATGGGGCACACTGGCTGCAATGGGGCACACTGGCTGCAATGGGGCACACTGGCTGCAATGGGGCACACTGGCTGCAATGGGGCACACTGGCTGCAATGGGGCACACTGGCTGCAATGGGGGATGCCTCCTGTACCACGTCCCCTGTCTCTGACCATCTCCTGTACCACGTCCCCAGTCTCTGACCATCTCCTGTACCACGTCCCCAGTCTCTGACCATCTCCTGTACCACGTCCCCAGTCTCTGACCATCTCCTGTACCACGTCCCCAGTCTCTGACCATCTCCTGTACCACGTCCCCAGTCTCTGACCATCTCCTGTACCACGTCCCCAGTCTCTGACCATCTCCTGTACCACGTCCCCAGTCTCTGACCATCTCCTGTACCACGTCCCCAGTCTCTGACCATCTCCTGTACCACGTCCCCAGTCTCTGACCATCTCCTGTACCACGTCCCCAGTCTCTGACCATCTCCTGTACCACGTCCCCAGTCTCTGACCATCTCCTGTACCACGTCCCCAGTCTCTGACCATCTCCTGTACCACGTCCCCAGTCTCTGACCATCTCCTGTACCACGTCCCCAGTCTCTGACCATCTCCTGTACCACGTCCCCAGTCTCTGACCATCTCCTGTACCACGTCCCCAGTCTCTGACCATCTCCTGTACCACGTCCCCAGTCTCTGACCATCTCCTGTACCACGTCCCCAGTCTCTGACCATCTCCTGTACCACGTCCCCAGTCTCTGACCATCTCCTGTACCACGTCCCCAGTCTCTGACCATCTCCTGTACCACGTCCCCAGTCTCTGACCATCTCCTGTACCACGTCCCCAGTCTCTGACCATCTCCTGTACCACGTCCCCAGTCTCTGACCATCTCCTGTACCACGTCCCCAGTCTCTGACCATCTCCTGTACCACGTCCCCAGTCTCTGACCATCTCCTGTACCACGTCCCCAGTCTCTGACCATCTCCTGTACCACGTCCCCAGTCTCTGACCATCTCCTGTACCACGTCCCCAGTCTCTGACCATCTCCTGTACCACGTCCCCAGTCTCTGACCATCTCCTGTACCACGTCCCCAGTCTCTGACCATCTCCTGTACCACGTCCCCAGTCTCTGACCATCTCCTGTACCACGTCCCCAGTCTCTGACCATCTCCTGTACCACGTCCCCAGTCTCTGACCATCTCCTGTACCACGTCCCCAGTCTCTGACCATCTCCTGTACCACGTCCCCAGTCTCTGACCATCTCCTGTACCACGTCCCCAGTCTCTGACCATCTCCTGTACCACGTCCCCAGTCTCTGACCATCTCCTGTACCACGTCCCCAGTCTCTGACCATCTCCTGTACCACGTCCCCAGTCTCTGACCATCTCCTGTACCACGTCCCCAGTCTCTGACCATCTCCTGTACCACGTCCCCAGTCTCTGACCATCTCCTGTACCACGTCCCCAGTCTCTGACCATCTCCTGTACCACGTCCCCAGTCTCTGACCATCTCCTGTACCACGTCCCCAGTCTCTGACCACCTCCTGTACCACGTCCCCAGTCTCTGACCACCTCCTGTACCACGTCCCCAGTCTCTGACCACCTCCTGTACCACGTCCCCAGTCTCTGACCATCTCCTGTACCACGTCCCCAGTCTCTGACCATCTCCTGTACCACGTCCCCAGTCTCTGACCATCTCCTGTACCACGTCCCCAGTCTCTGACCACCTCCTGTACCACGTCCCCAGTCTCTGACCATCTCCTGTACCACGTCCCCAGTCTCTGACCACCTCCTGTACCACGTCCCCAGTCTCTGACCACCTCCTGTACCACGTCCCCAGTCTCTGACCACCTCCTGTACCACGTCCCCAGTCTCTGACCACCTCCTGTACCACGTCCCCAGTCTCTGACCACCTCCTGTACCACGTCCCCAGTCTCTGACCACCTCCTGTACCACGTCCCCAGTCTCTGACCACCTCCTGTACCATGTCCCCAGTCTCTGACCACCTCCTGTACCATGTCCCCAGTCTCTGACCACCTCCTGTACCATGTCCCCAGTCTCTGACCACCTCCTGTACCATGTCCCCAGTCTCTGACCACCTCCTGTACCATGTCCCCAGTCTCTGACCACCTCCTGTACCATGTCCCCAGTCTCTGACCACCTCCTGTACCATGTCCCCAGTCTGACCACCTCCTGCATAAAAATATTTTTTAAAAACAGTCATTTTCGGTATCGGTGCTGTTTCGGTATCGGTTTCGGTTTTCGGCCTAGTGTATTTTTCATTTTCGGTATCGGTTTTGGCACCAAAAAACCCATTCGGTGCATCCCTAGTGCTAGGGCTTTTGTGAATGCTCTGGGAGTGGTCTGTTTAGAAAGCCATGCAGGGTAATATAGGAATAGAGAGGAGGGTGTCCTACTATATTTAAAAATATGTAATTTTTATGGGCGATTCAAAATCTCTCATCTTATTCATGTATTAACTGTGCCGCCGCCCCAGGCAACGTTTACTTTTTTTATACAATGTTAAAATCAGCATTTTTTTCCCCTAGAAAACAACAAAGTACGCCAAACACTTATATTGAACACTAAATTTGTGAGCAGAGCAAATGCCTGGGAGAATAAAAAATGGTGACATTTGCAATTTTCTGATTTTCATGATATTTGTGTAGCCATTTATGAAACGCAAGTTCAGGAAAAAATACTATTGAATTTTAGTATACACAAACAATATCATTTTTGGTAAAATATAAATGATGTTGTGTTGCGCAAGAGCTCATTCACAACACAATGCTTATATTAATGCATGCACATTGGTTTTTCGGTAATGCGTCGTAATGCATTGGTGTGCATTTTATATGCATTATTTTTTACCTTGTCTGCCTTTCATTTATGTGCTTTCGTGTATATTTACTAAAACAAAAAAAAAAAGCACATGTGCTTTCAGTACTGGGCAAATGCACTGCAATACAACTCGAGTGAACTGCATTCATTTTTATGTTGGCATGCGTTGGCAATGTGCACCTGTTGTGAATGAACCCTAAATAGACACCAAACGTCAAGATTTAACATTGCAAACGCCTGTGAAATGGCGATAAACAACAATCCTCACACGCAGCGGTGAACACACACGTCGATCACACCACATGTGAGGTATAACTGCGAATGTCAGAGGCGAAGGCAATCATTTTAGCATCAAACCTCCTGGATAAGTCTAAACTTGTAATCTGCAAAGGCTTTTAAAGCATCACATATGGATAATTTAAAGTATCGTAGTTTGTCGCTATTCCATGAGCGTGTGCAATTTTAAAGTGTGACATGTTTTGTAACATCAGCTTTTATACTTCACCACACAAATTGGCAAGATATTGTGTTTATTAAAATTCATTAGTAATTTTTTCCAAAACACTGCACAAATACCAGGTAACAAATTGCAACACCCACTATTTTAGTCTCTAGGACCTTTGCTTGGAAAAAAAAAAAAAAAAAAAAATTATATATATATATATATATATATATATATATATATATATATATATATATATATATATATATATATATATATATATATATATATATATATATATATATAATTTTTTTGCTAGAAAATTACTAGGAACCCCCAAACATTTTTTTTTCTACTCACCGTAAAATCCTTTTCTCTGCAATTCATTGACCGAAACAGCTTCTACCTTAGCCATTGGGTTTTTATGTCCTATTACTAGGAGATACTAGGCATTAGTTGTAATACAACACTCAGAACTCTTTGTTCCGCCCAGGGGGCGGCCCCTTGGGCAACAACCCTCCAGCCTGCCATGCAGCCAGTACGTCAACAAGCAGTATAACATGTCGGTTGGTGAATTACAGAGAAAAGGATTTCACGGCGAGTACAAAAAATCCTATTTTCTCTTATATTCACCCACCGACACAGCTCCTCTCTTAGCCATTGGGACGTCCCCAAGCAGTGCCAAGCGAGGGGTGGGAAAACAGCATAGAAACTTCATCCACCATGGCAAGTGGGAACTAGTGTAACTTTACCCACAAAAAAAAAAAAAAAAAAAAAACAGTGCGTGTAGAAATCCACCACAAAACCAGGGTACCCTCAACAGGAGTGACTACCCACAACCGCACCAAAGAAATTGCGGAATGTAATGCAACAGCGCATTAACTCAACTGTACTGCTTTTATCCAAAAAAATTAAAATAAAAAAAATAAAAACACAGGAAAAAATAAAATATATTGCATATTCATCGCAACTTTTTGCGGAAATAATGCAACAGTGCATTAACAGAACAGTACTGCGTTTTTATCGAAAAAACCAGGAAAAAATCTCAATTGCAACTGCACGGCCGCCTGCAAAACTTTGCGGCCAAAACAGGCATCAGCCGATGCACTGACGTCTACCTTGTAGAACTTGGTAAACGTGCTTTACACACCTGCATGACAGACACTTGGTGTCGGAAGGCCCAAGACGTTCCAATTGCCCTTGTGGAGTGGGCTGTGACCGGAAAGGGGGGCACCTGCCCCTTCAAGGCATAGGCTTGCACTACAATCCGTCTAATGCCAAAACTGGAGCCAATACCTTGGTAAAGACTCGGGGGGCTGATGCCAGACCAAAAGGGAGAGCCACAAACTGGTAGTGGGCTTCCTCGACCGCAAATCGCAGAAACTTTTGATGCCAAAGGCATATGTGTATGTGCAGGTATGCATCCTGGATGTCTAAAGATGCCAGGGAGTCCCCTTGATGGAGTGCAACTACTGAGCAAACTGATTCCATTCTGAACCTCTGCATTTTCACAAAGTGATTGCGGGCTTTTAGGTTCCAAGATCGGACGTACCCCTTCTTTCTTGGGAACGACAAACAGATTTGAGTAAGATCCCTGGAAATGTTCCAATTCCGGAACCGCTACAACCACCCCGTGACTCAGCAGGTCCCTTACTGCCCCTAAGAGGGCCTCCCGGCGAGGTGAGGATACGGGTATGCTGGAGGGGAAGAATCTGTTTGGCGGCCAAGAGAGAAACTCTCCTGTAGCCGGAGGAAATCAGATCGCAGACCCATTGGTCGGATAGTCGAGAGGACCACCGGGCTTCAAACTACCGAAGGTGACCCCCCCCCCCCCCCCCACCCGAGACATGGGTGGGGGAAAACCTTTATGCAGTAGCACTTTTGTTCGCAGGCTTGTGGTTCCAGGGATGCTTTTGTCCTTCCGTGGTCATCCTGTTGGGCTGGGACGTTTAACCGAAGCTCCGGGTGGACTAAAAAGCCGATTGTGTGCGGAAAGAGAGGGCCCATGCTTACGGCATGGCTTCTTAGCCTCCATGGCCTGTGGGAGTAGGGTACTCTTACCACCAGTGGCATTTTTAATAATGTCATCCAAAGAGGCTCAAAAGAGCCAGTCACCAAGGAAGAGCAGATCAGTCATGGTTTTTTTGGATGCCTGGTCAGCAGACCAGCATTTTAACCAAACCAGGCGCCTCAGCACCACTGCTGACATTGAAGCCCTGGATAAGAAAGGAAGAGTATCCAGGGGCGCGTCAAACGTACTTAAGGCCTTGCACTAGTTGGTCTGCTAGTTCCACGCAGACAGGAGAAGCCTGTTGCTCTCCCAATTCATGGCGCAACAGTTTTGCCCACTCAGTGTCTGCGACACAAGTGCGGACACCAGTACTGGTCGCACGACGGACCCCACAACTTTAAACAAGGAACGAGCCACTGCCTTGGCCTTCCTGTCCGTGGGTTCCTTAAATGCAGGAGTCCCCTCTACTGGGATCGTGGTTACTTTATTTAACCTGGATACTGGGGGGTCCACGACCAGAGGAGCCGACCACTTTTTGAGAAGGCTCTCCTTAAAAGGACGCACTGCCATGGATTTGGGGACCGAAAAGGTCAGTTGTGGACGACACCATTCCTTGTAAATGAACTTGTCAAAATAAGTCTGATACACTCAGACAATTACAAGTCCTACACTTAGACAGGCAGTCTTTTGACAGACTGGGCCTTAGGTCGGCGGCCCCACCGGTGCTTACTCCCCCCATCCTTACTCCCCTTTCTTTCTTCATGAGACACCATGAGTGTCGCTCATCTTTCTTTCCTCTAAAAGAAAAAATACTCTGGAATGCAGTACCCCAGATTAGCGCCACTCCCATACCTCGAGGAGTGAGAGCCACAGCCTAAGTAAGAAGAACACGACTAGTTACAGTTACTTAAAACAAGCCATCACGTAATCAGACCAACAGAGACAAGCTAGCCTTTCCCTCTGGGGGGTTTCCATCCACGGTAATAGTGCATATGCAGCGCAGGTTGATAGGTGGTATGTTCCAGATACCTAGATATGCCCTCCAAGACAGAGAATGGCCTTCACTGCTCTGGTTGTAATCCTAGCTAACTATAGTTGAAATCCTTTAATCACAGCTTCTAGCGATACCAGTATGTTTAGATGGATGGTAGATTTATAGCATAAATGTATACATAGACTTGTTCGCTTGAATATCTATTGAAAGTTACAGATGATGGTCTTGTCATCTATGGTTTATGCCTGTATATTCAGCATTCTTTAAAAGGAAAAAAAAAATATATATATACACAAGTCAGATACGGGCACACCTTAGGTGAACGTGCTGGCTTGCGGGACCCAAAGGGGACGCTACATCAGCAGACGGGGGACTCATCCCCACTGTCCGAACGGTCCCCTTCACTAGGCAAAATAAAACTGCTGGCTGCATGGCAGGCTGGAGGGTTGTTGCCCAAGGGTCCGCCACCCGGGCGGAACTAAGATTTCTGAGTGTTGTATTACAACTAATGCCTAGTATCTCCTAGTAATAAGGCATAACAACCCAATAGCTAAGAGGAGCTGTGTCGGTCGGTGAATATAAGAGAAATATACATTTTACATGTAGAGGATAAGTGTCAGAATAGGCTTGGGAAGAAAGTGGTTTTACAGGTTATTCATTTACAGTTAAATGTGAGCTCTGGTGCTAGAATTATTCTTGCTCCAACATTTATGGTGATACTGCACGTGTGCCGCAATCACACATATGTATGCCAGACCCACGTGTACTTTTGCATTTATTATGGTTTTTTTTCCCCATTTAACTTTATTGCTATCACAAGACCACTTGGTGTCATATGTAAACAGCAATTGCACCATGCATGTGAGGTATCACCGCGAATGTCAGATCGAGGGCAGTAATTTTAGCAGTAGACCTCCTCTGTAAAGTGGAAACCTGTAAAGGCTTTTAGAATAAAGTGGAAACCTGTAAAGGCTTTTAGAAATGTATGTAGTTTGTCACCACTGCACGGTTGTACGATTGTACTCAATTTTAAAGCATGTTGTGTTCGGTATTCATGTACTCGGCCTAAGATCATCTTTTATATATTATCATTTGGCCAATATAGTGTGTTTTAGTGCATTAAAATTCAAAAGTGTTTTTTATCCCCCCCCAAATTGCCTTTTTGGGAGCCTAGCCGCGTACAGGACCTGAAAACCAAGCACCGCCTTCAGGCTTTCTAAAGGCGTAAAATTTTAATTTTACTCCTCACTACCCATCACAGTTGCGGAGTCCCTGAAATGTCAGGTTAGCACAAAACCCCCCAAAGGACCCCATTTTGGAAAGTAGAGAACCCAAGGTATTTGCTCAGAGGCATGGTGAGTATTTTGCAGTCCTCAAAGAAATCAAGAAAAGAAAAATCTATTTTTTTTCAAAACTTTGTGACAAAAGCGCCCTAGTGGAGTGGGCTTTAATCACTTTCAGACCGGTGGTGGTATTTGATCACCCTTGCGTTTTTTTTTGCGCTATAAACAAAAAGGGACAATTTTGATTAAAAAAAAAAAAATTCCCTCAGTTTAGGTCGATACGTATTCTTCTACATATTTTTGGTAAAAAAAACAAAATAAAAAAAAAATTGCAATAAGCGATTGATTGGTTTGCGCAAACTTTATAGCGTTTACAAAATAGGGGATATTTTTAGGTCTTTTTTTTTTTTTTACTAGTAATGGGCGCGATCAGCAATTTTTATTGTGACACATTGGACATTTTTGGGACCAGTCATTTATACAGCAATCATTGCTATACAAATGCACTGATTCCTGTGTAAATAACACAGGAAGGGGTTAACCAAGGGGGTGGCAGTGTAGGGGTTAATTGTGTCCTAGGGGCGTGTTACTAACTGTGGGGGGCGTGGCTGTGTGTTAGTGAACACTCATCTCTGATCCAATCACAGGGAGCAGAGATCAGTGTCACTTGTTGCTAGGCAGAATGGGGAGATGCTGTTTACTTCCGCATCTCCCCGTTCAGCCTCCCCATGAGACGTTCGCGGGTATCCCGCGGTGATCGAGTCCGTGGGACTCACGGGGGTCCCGACCGGCACACTCGCCGCCGTCACAGCGGCAATTTCAAATGGATGTACCTGTACGCCAATTTGCCTGTCCGTGCCATTTTGCCAATGTACATCGTTGTGCGCTGGTCGGGAAGTGGTTAAGGAGAAGAAAAAAAAAAAAGACACTGCAATAGTGGGAGTGGGAGCTCAAATTAGATGGCATAGAGATTGCATCACCCATGTCTAATATAAAAAAAGAAAAAAGTAGTGGAAACAAATTATAGATCAAACATTAGTAACAGAAAAACAAAACTCCAATAAAAAAGGTATGGTAACAAATGTAGGAAACCTGGCAAACTAACTGTACTATAGTATATGTTATTTTAAAGAACCCTGGTTGGACAGCTTAAACGATTGGGCTGTAGAGCTGCACGAAGAGCAACCAAGGCAGCTAAAAAAAAAAAAAAGATGACAACACACACATTTGTTACAGGAAGTAAAACACCCCACATTAAAAAAAAAATATATATATATATATATATATATAAATAATAAAGGTTAACGAACGAACAGATAGCCCCACAACATGAGCACGAGAAGCTGGTCACAAATGACAGGGAAAGAGCAGATGTATAAAATAATTTTTCTCTTCAATTTCTACAGATGAGACAGGTTTGAAAGTGTTAACAGTAATAAAAATGATGTTTCACTGAAGGTTCCTCTTTGGTTGACTGAAAATCAGGTACAAAAGAGAAAATGAATGAGAACAAACCACCAGCTTCAGATGGATTACAGCCACAAGTCCTTAGGGAACTTAGCTCAGTTATAGCGAATCTGCTTTTTCTAGTTTTTAAAGACCGCTAACTGACTGGAATAGTACAAACTGGTGTAGAGCAAATGTGGTACCCCATTTAGAAAAAAGGGTCCAGTCATATCAGGAAACTACATGTTATCCAACATAAGTTGTATGCAAGGTATTTTGAGAGAATGGTAAGGGACTCCATTCAAAAAAAATCTGTCAGCGATAGAGGTAACATAAGTGAAAATCTGCATAGAGTGATGAAAGACTGTTTTAGTCAGACCAACCTGTTATAATTTCATGATAAAAGATGAGAGAAGTAGGATGGTGGAAGTTGATTTGATTCTGTTCTGTACCTCAAGCGTGTAATCTATAACATGACGTCTGTTTGATGATATTGTATGCACTTGGATAGGAAACTGGTTACATGAACAGGTCCAGACAGTAGTGATAAATGACTAGTTCTTTATTGGGACCAATAATGTTCAGTTTATTAATGATATAGAGGCTGGAATAAACAGCTCAATTTTAGTGCAGATAATACCAAATTATGCTGGGGAAAAAAACTTTGGCACAGGGTACAGAATTAAGGGATACAGGAAGACCTTAACAAAATAGAGGGTTGGGCAGCTACAAGGCAGATGAGGTTCAATATAGGTTGAGAAATGTAAATGTACATACAAAATACACATTAGGAGGGTTTGCCATGGTCGACTCCCTAATGGAAAAGAATCTAGGGGTGCTTAAAGATTACAGGCCTAGGAATATCATGCAATGCCAAGCTGCAGCTAGCGAAATACTGTGGTGCACAAAAAAAAAAAAAAAAAAAAAAAAAAAAAAAAAAAAAGGCATACATTCAAGAGATGAAATCAAAGATGAAAACACCTCATCTTGATCATGCAGTTCAATGTTGGTCACCAATCCTCGGGGAAGATAATGTTGGATTAGAAAGAGTTCAGTGAAGGGCGAAATATTTAATAAGGGGAATGGAGATCCTCAGCTATGAGAAACTATTACATAGATTACTGTTATTCACTCTAGAGAAGAGGCCCTTAAGGATACAATTACAATATACAAATATAAAATCAAAGGTGTATTCAGTAACTGTTATAACCTCTAAGGTCCCTGAAGTAAGGAGGTTTAACCTTCGATTGCGGAAAGAATATAAAGAGCTAAGGGAACTGTTCAAGAATAAAAATCACACACAAACACATAGGTTGGACTGCATGGACCGTTCTTTTTTTTTTCAACCTTATAAAGTATGTAACTAGATAAATCTTGTGGCAAGAAGTATACAAGCACAGTCGGGATTACAGAATCCAAAATGCCAGTTTCCTAGAACCTAAGCTTCAACTGTCAGGCTGTCAAGTCAGTGACCAAGAAGCAGGGTGGAAAACTAGTCCTTGAGAGCGTGTATCTGATTGATCTGGTGGAGAACACGGATCAACAGCTAAAAGATGAATAAGGTTGGCGTACCGAACTCCCAGAACTAATCTAGAGCTAGAACTATGACAGGAATGCTCTTGGCATGTATCCTTCGAGCTAGACCTATGGAGATTAAGCCTTAAACTACGTAGAGGGTTCTTTATTGTAAGAGCGGCAAGTATGTGGAATTCCCTTCCACAGGCAGTGGTCTCAGCAGGTAGCACGGATAGTTTCAAAAAACTTAGACAAGCACCTGAATGACACAACATACAGGGATATACAATGTAATACTGACATATAATCACCTCCCCTACTATAACTATGTAGACGAGGTGAAAATTTTAGCGGTGACTATGCACAGATCAGGACATGTACCTCTTTAATAAGTGGCTCGGTGT